>NW_016107438.1:1940483-1966389 GCF_001604975.1 Cebus imitator
AAAAAAAAAAAAAAGGAAAAAAAAAAAGAACTAGAGTAATTTATCCTCTATGAAGAAAAAATGAATTGAGAGGCAGGAAATGTTTCTTGTAGCCCTCACTATTGCAGTTATGACTTTGAGTACTTTTTCACTTACAGTTCAGTTCAACGTGTCCCTCAATCCTTCAGATGGGCTTCTGGATCTAGAGATTTGATCAGACACTGGTTGCGTTTCTTTGGCAACATGATAAATGGTGTTGGGTGCTTTCATCAGAGACAAGTAGAAAACACAAAATTCACTGTCTTTTATGTTAACAACTATTGATACTCAGTGATTAGATCCATTAAGTCTTTCCAAAGTGGTGGCATATTAACTCAATGAAAGTTTGAACCATATATGTAAACACATGTAAATATATGTATAGGGATAGGGTCTCACTCCGTCACCCAGGCTTGAGTGCAGTGGTGCAATCTTGGCTCACTGCAACCTCCACCTCCTGGGTTCAAGTGATTCTTGTGCCTTAGCCTTCTGAGTAGCTGGGACTACAGGTGCATCCCACCATATTCGGCAAATTTTTGTTTGTTGGTAGAGACAGGTTTCACCGTGTTGGCCAGACTGGTCTCAAACTCCTGGCTGCTTTGGCTTCCCTAAGTGCTGGGATTACATACATGAGCCACCATGCCCAACCTATAAATATTTTTGTATCCATGTCAGAAAAGTTTAAAGAAACTTCTAAAATTAATTCTAGTATATTATGTACATATTTCATTAACCCAACACGTCACAAAATCTTATCATTTCAACATGTAATTGATATAAAATTGTTGATAAAATATTTTCTTTATTTTTCATGAAATATTTGATTCTGTTGTGTTCTTTTGCATATGCCCTCCCTGTTTTTCCCGTGTGTTAGAGTTGTACTATTGCTACATTGACAGAGCACATAGCCATTACGTTAAATACTCTTAAATTCTCAGTCTTATTTACACCACTAACTGCATATTTAATGCTCACCACCAGTCTTTTTGTTGATGTTTCTCTAGTTATTTTGGTTGTCTGAAGCATGTTTTCTAGATATATCTTGGTGTAGGTCATTCTGTTTCAGTATTTCGGGGTATACAATGTGAAGCTTCAAAGTGTAGTTTCAAAAATTTAAAAATATGTTGTTTTGCAAGAGATTTTTTTAAATTGTTGCTTTTAGTTTAGTATTTAGTTTCCTTGCTTTGATTTTCTTCTTTAGATCACTTATTATCTGTAGGTGGCCAATATTCAACAAATGCCACTTTCAGGGCCTTTTTATTTCTTTCATTTCTTTTTGATTCTAAATTTTTTTTTTTTTACTGCATATTTCTCTGAAGCCACTATTTTGTGTACATTCATTTTTGTGTTTGATCTTTATTTCAAAAGCTTTTTAAAATTTCTAATTTCTTCTTGAGTTCTGTCACCTAATTTCCGAAGTTTTCTAATTTGGGATTATACTGTTATGTCATATATTGTATCATTTTATGAATACGTTTTAACTAATTTTGGAATGTATGCTACCATTTTAATCTATATTTGAGCATATTTTTGTGGCATAATTTTATGACCTACAGGATGTTATTCTGCTTTATATTCTCTGTTAATATTTTAGTTTAATCGTATTTTTTAAATAGACAGATAAATTTGCCTATAACTAATCATATGCAACATAAGAGTTGTACATGAGAGTCACTGTAAGTCACTATGAAGCAAATTAACATATGTGAGTAATGCATATGATAGCAGCAGTGGTTAACCTGGAGCAGCTGCTGCCATCATGCCAGCTGCAGCTGAAAGGTGTGGCTGGGGCTGCACACGCCACAGAGCCCATGGGAGCCAGGGAAAAGTGGGACCCCTCCCCTTCCAAGTTGGAGGGCAGGAGCTCTCCAGGGTTACTTACTGGCATCCCTGTGATCTTCGGGGTTCTGGGAGCAGGCAGATGCCCTGCTATCCTGGGCACGGCTGCAGCGTCTCAAGTTGTGGCTACAGACTGGGACCTCCTGCTCCACAAACAGGGAACCCCAACCCCAGGAACAGCTGCAGCTACCCAAACTGTGGCTATAGATTTCTTGGTTTTGTTCTTCTCCCTGACTTTTATTCAAACCTTCACATTTCTTCATTTCAGGTGTCTTTGTGCTGCTTGTTTTTATTTTACTCAGAAGGTTCTTCTCATTGTGGGGACTTGTCTTGGAGGAAGCCCTAATGGGTTACTTTTGAGAGTTCATAGGGTCCAAAGTTCAAAAGACTTTTAGCTTAATTGTAGGCTTGTTAGTTTCACCTTCTATGGGATTGGGCAAAAACCTTCACAGTTTTATATTCTGTGTTGATTTGGCTCACTCTACTTTCCAGTGAATCTTTGTTTGGTATTTGGGGGTTATCCTAATCTGAGGTCCCCATAAGGTATCTTATTACTTCCTTTGCTTTCTCCTCTGTGATACCAGTAACATATACATTGTGTGACTGTTGGTGGTTTGTCCTCATCCACTTTTATTTTGAGGTTAATGGGAATTCTTTGTCATTCAGTTTTGTTATAAATGTCCATCGATTTTGGTTTTGCCATCTGTTTTAATGTGAAGATTTTGGAAGATGCAAAAACTATGCTGCCACCACAGCTGCCATCTATCCAAAATGCAATGCTCTGTTTTAAATCAGCTTCCAGTTTATCCAAACCCCAACAACAAGCATTTGATTGGCACCTGACTTGGCCATTTTGGGACTCTCTGTAGGGAAGGGTAGGATGGATTTGGATTTTAGGTACAGTGTACATAAAGTCCCTGTTTTGACTCTCCACCCTCTAGGCTAGGAAAGCATGTGCAGGATTGTAGCCATTTGATTTCCATCTCTGATAAACACTGATTGAAACTAACCTGAACACAGGCTTGGCCTGGAAATAAACTTTGACAAGAAAGAAAGGGAAAATCAGCTTCATCTAGAAAATCAGAGCTGAAATCCTGATGATGCACCTACTTTCTTTGACTTTGGGGGAGTCACTTTTAGTCCTCCAAATGAAGAAACTCAGTTTATTTCTCCATTTCTAAAAACACTGTCTTTACTTGGCTAGAAACATCAGTGGAAAGAACAAAAGATGCACTGTTTTAGAACACTCCTTTAAAACCAGCAAATCAGCCAGGCGCGGTGGCTCATGCCTGTAATCCCAGCACTTTGGGAGGCTGGGGCAGGTGGATCATGAGGTCAGGAGTTCAAGACCAGCCTGACCAACATGGTAAAACCTCGTCTCTACTAAAAATACAAAAATTGGCTGGGCATGCTGGTGTTCACCTGTCATCCCAACTATTCAGGAGGCTGAGGCAGGAGAATCACTTGAACCTCGGAGGCAGAGATTGCAGTGAGCTAAGATCACACCACTGCACTCCAGCCTGGGCAACAGAGTGAGACTCTGTCTCAAAACAACCACCACCACCACCACCACCACCAAAAAAAAAAGCAAATTATTTTCACATTTACATTACTTTTGTAAAGTCTTTTCATAATATTACATCTACAGTGTTATAAAAACCAACTGTAAGTCCCCTTTGGCCTTAGGACTATATGTCATTTTTTAGAACTATATCAGTAAGCCTTGAAGTGAAAACAAGAAAGAAAGGTTAACAATTACATTAGTGAGCACAGTGATATATGGTTTAAATTAATGTCTTTTGAAACGGCTAAAATAAAGTGGCACCATTAAGACATTTGAGGATGCTGTAACAAAGATTTCATTATACACAATGAACAGCCTAGGTATTATTATTTTTAATGTAGTCCCCCTTCTTGATGACATTAGTAAGTTAAGGCACTTCTACTTTTAGTGTGTCTTGATACCCTGGGACCACATGACCATATGCTTTGTATGCTTCAGGTGTTGTTCTGGCTGAGTGTGAAACCAAGTGGCTAAAACCCCTTCTAAGATTCTACTATTTCAAGAGACAACAGTGTGAATTTTCAGAAAGTTGTATGATACTGTAGTCACTTTACTCTCCAAGTAAACTATATAAAGAATAGGGTCTAAGAATATGGTCTAAGAATCAATGAAATAGAGAAGCTCAGGTGACCATGATTTTCACATTAATTTTTAATACTTACTTGGGAGAAGAGGCAGGGGTAGAATAGGAACACAGTGCACCTGTTTCCTGGGCTAGAACTGAACTCACATACATGGATCAACTGGGAAATAATTACTCAGAAGTTGAACTTTGGAGAATATAGAGCTTTTGAAACCAGTGTGACTATGAAGTTTAACCTAGGTAGTATAATTGTGTTCTATGTTATACTAGGCAGTATAATTGTGTTCTGTGCCATTTAAAATAAAGACCTGACTCCTCAGGTCTTATACAGAAATGACATCTAAGTGTGTAGAAACATCCAGAGCAGCATTCTGAAACGATTTTTCCTTTAAAGATTGGTTCTACCAAATGCTTTCTGAAAAAATAAATCGTGTAGTTAAATATGTTGAAAATACTGCATATTATATACTCCTTTGAAGAGTGGACTAAATATTAGCACATAAAAATGACTGAAAATATTAAAGTTAAGAAGCCTACATATCTGTCTATAATCTAGTGTTTCCTGATGATACCCAACTCTCTCTTTTTTTTCTTCAAAAGACTATTAATACATTAAAGAGAACTGAATATTTGAGTAAAACCTAAAATCTTTTGACTATACTGGTGTGGTCTGAAAATTTATGGGAATAAAGTTGTCAGTGGATTCATGTCCAGGCTTTAAACAATTATAATGATACTTTGTACCTAAAACTGTATAATCAAGCATGAAAAATACAATTTCCAATTATGTTAGTGGATACAAGAAAGAACTAGAACCTCTGCTGAAAAACATGCAAAGACAAGCTAAACATAAGAAGTTCTAGATATGGGAAATACAATCGTGTGATGTTTTACACTTAGAGATCTATGCAAACAATTAATAAGTTTGGAAGAAACAGGCTAAACTAATATTGTAAACAAATAAATGTTTGATCAATATAGCTGTTCTTCCTAATTCCCTCTGCCTTTGCCACATCTTTCATGAGAGCTGAACAAATCTAGTCACTTTTTTAGTCTCACTTGTTTCTGTGTGTGGCCATGCAACTAAGTACTTTTTAGTAATATTCAGGGGGGAAATATGAAAGAAATAAGAAACTGTTCCCACCTTTGAGAAAGTTACATACAAAAGAGATGGCACGATTTAAATAAATAAATTGGCCAGAGAATACCTAGGGCATAAATACTCAAAATACATAGATGCTTGTTAAAAACTATGAATAGGATAAGAATTTAGATAAGAGGCAGAACAATGATTGTCTCGATCAAAAAGAAAGCAAGAAAAATCATGTTATTTTTATTCCTTTTGTACAGTGACTGGTGCATAATAGATATTCAATGAAAGTTCATAAAATTAAAACACAATTTTAACAGTCTTGAAGGAAGTGCAGGATATGAATGACATATAGAATCAGAAAAACATTCCTGTAGGATATATATATATATATGGCTTATAGCCACAGGGGCATCTTGCTGTTCTTTGAACAGGTAAGCTCTCCTGCTCAACAGCCATTGCCTCAGGGCCTTTGCATTTACTCTTTCTTCTTTGTGACATTCTTTCTCCAGTTAAATGCATGGATTACACCCTCACTCCTTAACTCATTTCAATTTATCAGAGAGGGATTTTATGACCAAGTTTTACAAAATAACATTGATCTGCCTTGTCTCACTCTCTTATGCACAGACTCTGCTGTATTTGCCTTGTTCTTTGGTGGTTTAAATTTTTTGTAGAGATGAGGGTCTTGCTTTGCTGCCCAGGCTGTCTCAAACTCCTGGCTCAAGCAATCCTCCTGCCTCAGCTGTATTTTTCTTTAGAGCACTCTATACCCACTTATTGAAATATGTGTTTCTTTATTGTTTATTTCTCCCTTTTAGAATTATGACTGATATCCTTGTAAAAATTTTCTTTGTTCCTTTGAATTAGTTGGGTCCATGCTTGGTCCTTTTGCCAGTTAGGAAAACTCAGTATCAAGCTCACATTCCTCTACTCCCCATCTCCAGGGTGGCTGTCTATGCCACTTTACATATAACTCTCCCCCACCCACCTGCCCTCACATCTCCACTTCTCCTTAGCGTCCATTACGTGGGCATTCAGTTTTATAACAGAATGTGGGACTTGCAGGGCCTCTGCCAAAGCCCTGCTCATCCAAAATCATTTAGTGAAGGAATCCATTACGATCAGCATTTGCATAGATAAATCCCCCGTGATGGAGGCAGCTCACTACACAGAGCAGTGGCCACAGCTCTCTTCCTAATGGCATTCTGCTCTGCCTGGCAGGCAACCTGATGGGAACTCTCCCTCTCTGGAAAAACAACAAATCACATAGAAACATCCAACAGCAGCAACAACCATAGGAATAAAAATCAAATACTCAGGAGTGTCTGAAGAGAAACAAAAGAAACCTAGCTTTTTAGTGATTGCTTGGGTTTTTACCCCTCAGCATGATGGAATTGCTAATTCAGGCACCCCAGGTCCCCTGCTCTCTCATAGTTTGGCATGCTGATCCCTGCAACTGGCTAACAGAGGCAGGCAGAAGCAAAGCTCTTACAGAAGCTGACAGTTTCCTACTTTCCAACACAGAAGAATCCTTTGGCACAGGGAAAGAATAATTTTATAAAATGTCTTCTTTCAGCTGAAGGCACCTGAAGAACTCTTCCAAATACCTGGTATAAGAACTTTCCATTTTGAGGATAAGTGATTCACAGAAGATTCATCCCTTACTGTTTCTATTAGCTTTTTTGAGTCACCACTCCATTTGGGAGTAGAAAGCAGAGACCAGGAGGAAGGAAAAGGGACATTTAGTGAATGTAATTAGGGCTTCACTCTTTCAATGAAGAATTTTTTCCATTAAACCAGTAAGGTCTTTTCTAATACCATATTCCACCAAATAATAGATTTTAAATTATTTGTTTAAAAAGTACAGTGAAAGACAAAAAGCATGTTTAGCTAAATTATCTTTGTATAGTATACTTCATAGAATGCAGATAATTTAATCACATTGTATCAAGCTTATATTTTTAAGCAAATAGGAATCCTTTGAGTACATATAAATATAAATAATCAAGAACATAGACCTGTTTCATAACCTTCTTCTGGAAGAAAATTCATTTATATAGTTTGATGAAGGGAAAGCTGAGAAAAAATTAATAATAGTCTTCAAAAAGATGTGAGTTTATTACATATTAAATATACTTTTCTGTCATGGAAAATAGAATGAAGAAAATGGATTTCAGTGGTAGAGATTTAGGTACAAGTTGGATAAATGTTCAGAGAGTGAAGATTATTACATTGGGGAGAGGCTTAGTAATGAAGGGTGAATTGCTTTAGCTGCAGAATTCTAAAAAAGTGGAAAGCCTTGAATATTTAACCAGATTTGGACTCTGAACATTTGAAGAGGTCATAGAATGTTTCTATTTTCTCTACCGCAAAATGAAGGTGGCGGTTTCTTCTAGTTTTAAGCAAATACCTATTTGGAGGCAAAGGATTAAACTATTTGAAAGTTGAAATTTTCCCAGGTACAAGCTTCTTTATGATGAAATCTCATAACTGCAAATACAAATCCCCTAGACTGTACTCTGACACAGCAGCTTCAGTGAGCGCTTCTGGTTGTGTCCTCCTTTTCTTGGGGAAACAGACTTTCAGTTCCTATAGTTGTTGGCGTGACACCACATGTAGAGTTTATTTCCCATCCTGATGACAGGGAAATGGCATGTGCACCAAGCCCTCAACAGCACTGGAGAGTTTTAGGGTGTGTGTCTTCAGTACTGTGGGAGCTGACGTTTGCTTTGCTGTTTCCTAGGAGGAAACAGCAGCTTCTGCCTGCCATATGTTCATATAACACTGCATGCCAACTTGCATGCCATATCATGCCAGCCTGGAAACAAGTATGTTCACCAGTACTATATTAGCATCATCCTACTTGCAATTTAATTAATAACTAGCTGTCTTCCTGCAGCTCTTGAAGACAAATGTGAGAGCAACTTTGTCATGTTTATTAAGAACATACTTGTCTTCTGGTATTTTAATATGGACAATGAAAAAGGGAAATTTCAAATATGTGGAGCATTGGTGAATCTGAATGAAAGGTTCAAGGGATTCTTTTTACTGTTTTGAAACTTCCTGTGAATCTGTAATTATTTCAAAATAAAATGTTTAAAAAATATGATACAAACTCAGCGATGCTGTTGTGTCAGAGTACAATCTAGGGGACTTGTATTCGCAGTTATGAGATTTTATCATAAAGAAGCTTGTACCTGGGAAAACTTCAACTTTCAAATAGTTTAATCCTTTGCCTCCATATAAGTATTTGCTTAAAACTAGAAGAAACCGCCATCTTAATTTTGCAGTAGAAAATAGCATAATCAATAGTCAATATCATAATCAATTCTGATATTTACAAAGCTTACAATTGTAAAGTTCATATCAAAAATTGGAACTCTGATTCCATTATATCTTTTAAAGTTCACTTTAGTATGAATGAAAGATTGGGGGTAAAGTTATAAAAGGTGATTAACGGTTTCTCAAGAAGGCTAATGGCCAGATCTTTCTCTGTTTCATCACCCTGTCCAAAGTTATCCTGGAGAAGAGTTCTTTTCTGTACTCAGACTGGGCAGTTGTTGAGTAAAGATTCTGTGTTTTATTGGAGTACAAGTAATTTCAAAAGAAATACTGACTCCAAAAGAGGTGATTATGTGTCTTAGACATCTTTACTTTGAAGACTCTCAATGTGGGTCAAATAACTGCATAAGGAATCCTTTCTTCCTCTAAACTGAACTATATTCAGAAGTAATTAAGGACACTATGCATTCTTTTCGGTAAAGGAGAACATAAAAATTTGTTTTCGTCTGAACAATAAATGGTGCGATTTCTTGATAGTTTAAGAAAATTTGTGCCATTGATAAATAACTGAATTTAATTAGGGGAAATAATTCTTTTCAACTTTAAGAGTGAGCTAATATTGGTATTTTAGCAGCCTAAAGTTACTAAGAAGAAAGTAGCTAGCTCTTTCCTAATTTTGCTAAAAAAAATTAGACAAAATTAAGAAAACAATGTTTAAATAATGTTGAAATGTTAAATTTTTTACTAAAATATTCTACAATAGAAATTAGGCTGGGTAAATTCATTTGGCTAATGTGTAAGCAATGAGATAAGAAAATACAGTAAGAGTATGTTAGAATAAGAGAAGTGAAAGGGAACGCATGATTATCATGCCAGTCTTCTGAGAACTAGGTAGAAGGTATGGTAGAGAGGCTGGCATGATGAGCTAGAATCCAGAGACTCTGTTCTAATGCACTAGTCTTCTCATGACCATTAAACAGATGTAAAGTGACTAAATGAATGCCATGAATTTGTTAATATATATTATAACTCTTCCTACAAACATATACATATGCATATATATAAAAGATATACACACACAACACACATATGTATTATATGTATGTGTATGTATACATATTTAGTATGCTATATACACAAATAAGTTTCCACAGATTTTGAACTTTCCCCTCTGTTAATAAAAGAAGATAAAAGAAACATATTTGTAAGTAATACAATAACGTCTTTAGATTTTAAAACTAGTACTTTTCCCAATAGCATCTACAGATTCATATTTGATGTTGTGAAAAGAGAATTTGTACAGTTTTCCAAACTTGTTGGAGTTCTATTAAAAGAACCAAATTTCCTGGAAGGAAGTGAGGATTTTATTCTAATTTAAACCAGACTGTCAGATATATATTTAGATCAGATAAACTAAGTACAGTGATTTGAATTGATATCCTGTGCAGAAGCAGAGGCCTAAAATATATAATAGCTTGTTTTATGAGCAAAACTATATAGTAAACTCTTCATTGACAATGGAATGAGACACAGATTTAGAAGGAAAAAAAAAAGAGTAAGGTGCTTTATAAGCACCTAGCTTTTGTTTTTTTGTTTCTTTTGATTAGAAACTACAATGATATTTAGTGTATGAATTATGATTTAATAAGAAGGTTTTTATCTCAGGAGTTATGTCATCAGTATTATAGAGTAATGCTAAGAAATTAACAGATGTTCACAGAAAGTGAGGTGGGGGCTATGTTCCAGTTGCCAGTTGTTGCCTAACATTGAACATTTCTTTCTGATGCTCACATTATGTGGGTCAATAATTTAAGGACAACCTGTCTGTACTGCATGATATCTAGAGCCTCAACTGGGACAAGTTGAATTGCTGGAGATGGTTGGAATGGTTGGCATTCTAGAGTGGCTGGAACAGTTGAGGAGGGCCGCCATTATCATTTTTTCTCCACACAGCTCTTCTACATGGCTACTCTGGGCTTCCTGGCAGCCTGGAGGCCTCAGGGTAGTAAGGGCTCTTATGTGGCATTTGGCTTCCCTCAAAGAGAGTTCCAAAAGAGGAAAAATAGAAACTGCCAGTCCTCTTAGGAATTAGGTCCAGAACTGGCAAAGCAGCATTTGTGGCATACCTTGTTGTTTCAAGCAATGAGAGGCCGGCCGAAATTCAGAGGACTGTATAGATTCCACCTTTTGATGGGGGAGTGACATACAAGTACATACACAGAAGGCAGGAATTGATGGGGGGCACCTTGAAGATAAGCAACAACAAGCCATGAGGAAATTTTTTAGTTAACATGGCATTGTAAACACTTGTGTAGTAATAGGTTAAAATCCATGGAATAAAAAATGTGTCTGAATGTATAGAAAGCCAATTTCAGACATAAATTCAGGTGCAGCAGAAACACAGAGAGTTGGATTAGACTCTGAAGCTGTCTCCATAGAAAAAAATAGCACAGACCAAATGCCTAAATGACTTTAAACTAGTCTGTAAGAAAAATATGCAGTATGGGTCAATGTGTCAGCAAGGAGGTACTACTGGTCTTTTTAACCCTAATATCTACAATGCGTTTTAATATTTGTCTTCTTTTGTGGTCAATAAAACTATGTGATAAAGTTTACTGAACTGCGAACCTTGTCTGTCCATTTTGGGGATTGTATCTTAAGCATGTGACCAGGTCCCTGGGATGCTACAGAACTCCAATCTATCACCTAACGCAATTTGTGGATTCATTAAAGAAATTAAGCATATTGCAGCTGTGAAACTCCTCTAAGCAGAACATGTATTCCTCTTCTGTAAAAAAAGTGCAGAAATTCTTTCATCAGGCTATTTGCAAGTCCCTTGCTTCTCTATGTCAGCTGCCCTTGGCTGCAAGATAGCCATAAAACATTTACTGCAAAGCCATGAAGAATCCATATGTCCATTTGATGTGTCAGGCCACCAAGAAGCCAGAGCTTGTGGGGAAGCATAAGGATATCTGAAGGTGACACATGCTGTCAGTTGATGAACAGAGATGCAGAAGGGAATTCTGGCAGCCTCTATCGTGGCCTTGACAACTTGTGATGGTGACCAGGTGGGGTGTGTTATCTTAATAGTCTGGAGCTCTTGTGAATTATTTGCTGATAGATGTAAACAGCTGTTATTCTTGGTAATGGAAAGCAATTAGAAACATCTGTACTCTTGGCTATGAGTAATGCCTTCTATCCTCACTGCTCCCAAGTGCCAATTGGAAATAACTACATCATCGGGATGGTGTTGGCAATTCTACACTGCATTATGGGCTGATGATTAGTACTGAGCTGTGAAGAACAAGAGGTGAAGTAGGGGGGAAAAAGGCTTTACCTGAAATTTACGAAGCAAGAAGGAAAACTTACTGCTTTATCTGGGTAACAGAAGGTAAGTACTATGGCTTTGGAAAAGGTACATTTGCATCAACCTCCGAACCATCCCAGTATAAAAAGTTACTAGCTCCTAAAGGGCACAATGTTAACCTATTCATTCAACAAGTCTAATACAGCGATTAACGATAGGCTATAAAGTTGGACTACTCAGATTTGTATCTTAGCCCTGCTACCTGTGTGACCTTGGGCAAGTTACTTTATTCTTGAATCTTAGATTTAGTTTTCTCTACTATAAAATGGAGAGTATAGTATCAGAATGAGAATAAAATGAATTAGTATATGAAAGGGGCTTGGAGCAGTGCATGGCATGTAAACAGTACCCAGCCAATCTTAGTTACTGTTATTATTGAACACGTACTGTGTGTTTGGCACTATTAAGCTCTCATATAATCTCAAGCAGCACATTCAAGATGGCTGCTCACATAGGGATCACAAGTTAGTGTAAATTCATAAAAGTATCTAATCTACAGCAAGGTATATAGCAGAAATCTAAAACAGTTTATTTACCTTTTTTTTTTTTGCTTTTCAGGATAACGTTTATGTGGTAGTTTCCCAAAGATTGAAAACTGGGACCTAGGAAGGGGCCCAGATCCTACTTCAGGTCTTAGCTGTTGATGGCTTGGAGGAACTATGAGTCTATATGTAGTTCAAGATGAATAAAAATTGCTCAGAAAAATTTTGTTGTTAGATCTGTTAAGTAACTATATTCTAATACTTATTTTCTCTACACAAGGAAAATATTTCTTTTTCCCCTCCTACAGGATTCCTGTGTATTTCTTCTTTCCGATGCTTTTGAAGTTACACAGTGCACACACACATTGCCAAAATAAAATATAGTATTATCTATGTGTCTTATGATTTAGAGGAAATAGAGACCAAATTCTGTCTCTGAATCCAGTTGTCATGGTATATAGTTTCATGATAGGTATTGCCAAAGAAGATACATAGTTGCCATAGGAAGAAGTGATGAAGAATTGGAAGGAATTCTGGTTATAAGAAAGGGGGAAATTGAGGCAGATTTTTTGCCCTACTAGTTCAGTATCATTTTAGAAACTGTAGTCTACCAGATCTAGACCTTGTTCTGGAGTAAGACAATATTTTCACTTACTCATTCAACAAATGCATAATGAGTTCTTCCTTTCTGTCATATGTACAGTAGGAAAATGAATAAGAATAGGACACAGATCCTGCAAAGTTACACTGACTTTCTTGTGCATTCTATCTATTTGAAATTTATATTTGATATTTATGTGACACTAATAGGTTATCCTGAAATCTCACTGTGTAATCAGATCTAGAGCAAGGTTTTAGTTTCCTAGGGATAAGGTTTATAAAACTGAGATGTGAAAACTAATGGAAAGGAAAAGTGAAAGGGCTTCAATAAAAATTGTGACAATTTTCAGAGCTTGGTGAGTTATAACTTATATGCTATAAGCAACATCCTAAATGCCAGTGAGCCTGGCATGCTGTTGGATACCAACAAATGCTTGTTAATTTAAGTATATTTAAAAACCTTACAAAATAGGGGCAGGAGGCCAGTCCTAGGGATTTAATTTTTTTCTTTAACCGCTTGTCTCCTCTCCACTGCCTTATTTTTGCACCTTGTTATCTTCTACCTTGACTTTGTAGTAACTCTCTAATTGAAATCTCTGTTACCTGATCTTGTCCCCTTAAATTCATCTTCCACTCAGTTACCAGTTCTTAATCGCCTTGACAATACATTTGATATTTTAAAAGGACAAGATTGTTTTAATGATTTTGGTTATTGTTGCTAAATGTTCTTCCATATCTTGCTCAATTGCTCAACTTGAAGGGAAGGCATAGATTCTACTATTTATCAGCTATAGAAACTGAGGCTAGAGTAGTGAATCATTTTGCAGTACTTAATAGAAACAAGAATGACTTTCAAATCTTCTGGCACCTACTCAGAAATTTGTTTCTTTTGATCCTATTCTTGAATTTTAAAAAGAACACATTTAAAATGCAAATGCTGCCCATAAAAGACAGTAACAGTCAATGGAGACTAGTAAGTCCTCAAAGACATATCTGTGCCTTCAGAAAGTAAGAGACAGGTATGATACTATAAGGTCAGCTGAAAATGAACACTGTCTAACCAGGTATCCTGGAATGATTTATTTGAAAACTGCTTTCGAAAGAATTTGGCCAAAAGGAGCTTCCCTTTTCAGTGCTTTCATTTCTTAGACTCCCATGACTACCTTCCATAACAACTTCAACCTAAACCCCATTCAATTAGCCAGTCCTAGGGATTTACTTTTTTTCTTTAACCTCTTCTCTCCTCTACACTGCCTGATTTTTGCCCCTTGTTGTCTTCTATCTTGACTTTTGTAGTAACTCTCTAATTGAAATCTGTTACCTGATCTTGTCCCCTCAAATTCATCTTCCATTCAGTTACCAGTGACTTAGCCAATGAATGTCTCATTATGCTGTTTTCTAATTTAAAAACATGCTATTTTCCATATTGCCAAAAGAAGAAAGTTCAAGTTTTCAAATTTCTTGTACTGAGTTCTGAATTATGTAGCTCCTACCTCTTCAATCCTATCTCTCACTTTCCCTACTTTGAAAAATTTTCTCTAAACTGCTTATAATCATCCTGCACTTCATTAATTCTGTTATGTTTGATGACAATGACTTGTTCATATTTCTTTGCCTAAAAACTCCTAAATAGTCCTGTGGATATCTCTCCAGAGTTATCTCTTCCAGGAAGCATTCTGGACCATTCAGGGCATAATAGTGTTGTTTTCCCTGTGTTGAATTTTGGCCTTACCCTTATAGCATATCAATTATATCATATCATATTACATTATATCATATCATATCTTGTTGTTTTTAGTTTATCTGTTTGAGGTCTAGACTGCAAGATACTTGAAAGCTATTACAAAATCACATCTTACTGCTATAAGGATTCTCAACACCCTTTATAATACATGTCTTAGTACATTTGTCCTGCTATAACAGAGTAACACAGACTGGGTACTTTATAAAGAACAGAAATTTGTTTTCCACAGTTCTGAGGTCTGGGATGTCCAAGATTAAGATGTCAGCATCTAGGCATTCTTGCTTCATCCTTATATAGTAAAAGGCAGAAGGGCAGGATAGGGCGAACCTGCTATTGCAAGCCCTTATTATAATAGCATTAATCCATTCATGAGGGTAGTTCCCTCATGACCTAAACACCTCCCAAAGACCTAACCTCCTTAGACTGTTGTATTGAGGATGAAGTTCCTAACACATAAATTTTGGGGAACACATTTAGATCATAGCAGTAGGTCCCCAATAAAAATATAAATACTATCATAGTAATATATATCGGTCACTCTCTATGGGCCAGGCACTATACTAAGTGTTTTGCATACATTTTCTCATTTAATCCTAACAAATCTAGGAGATCAGCACTATTTTATTTTCATTCAGGAAATGAGAAACTGAGGCTCAAAGTAAATATGTAACTTGCTTTAGGTCACAGTTTGCAAGTGGTGGAGCCAGGGTTATAATGCAAGTCTGACTGGTTCTTTTAAGTTTTCTGCTAAACTCAACTAGAAATTTGGGATACATTAGGAAACAAAGCAAAAAGATCTCTGATCTTGAGAAGCTTATATTCTAGTGGAGTAACAGAAAATAAAAAGCAAACATAATAACTAAGCTAATTGTATAGTAGCTTGGAAGGTGATATTGGGGGTATCTCAACTCTGGGTCATCACTTTGCTACTCTAATAACCAACCTTGGCTTTGTGAACCCAGGGCTGGCCAGAGCCTCTGAGCCCTTCTGTGTGTGCCAAATAGAATATTTTGGTGAAATGACATGGTTAAATGAGTTAATAAAGGTGAAAATATGTTGTAAACCTGTTTTATACCTGATTATTGCAGAACATCACTACTTTCTAAGGTGTTAGCTGGCAAGCCTTAGAGGAGGCAACCCAGGACTCGTAGATACTAAGCGATACTCCAGCCTTTCTGCCTAAATCTAATCCCTGGTGCTACTGGGAAGATGGGAGAGAAGGGGGTGCTCTTGAAGAACACAGCAGAAATAAAAGATCTGTTCAGGGACATGTGTCTGTTTCCCCTTAGATAACCAGTATGGACAACATTCATGGATGTTTTTCAACATTCCTCTTGGGGTACACAAAGAAAAGCTCTGAAGGTATAATAATGCTGTTTGGCTGGGCATGTGGAGGCTCACACTTGTAATCCCAGCACTTTGGGAGGCTGAGGTGGACAAATCACAAGGTCAAGAGTTCGAGACCAGCCTGGCCAACACAATGAAACCCCGTCTCTTCTAAAAATACAAAATTTAGCTGGGTGTGGTGGCAGGCACCTGTAATCCCAGCTACTCGAGAGGCTGAGGCAGGAGAATCGCTTAAACATGGAAGGCGGAGGTTGCAGTGAGCCATGATTGCACCACTGCACTGCAGCCTGGGAAACAGAGTTAGACTCTGTCTCAGAAAAAAAAAAAAAAAAAAAAAAAAGACCAACCTGAGCAACATAGGGATAATAGGGATACTCCATCTCAAAACGAAACCAAAACATAGTAGCTTAGCTCAAAACTAGAAACAACCCAAATGTCTATCAACAGTAGTGTGAGTAAAGAAAGCATGCTATAATTAAACAATGAAGTACTACATGGCCATTTGAAAAAGAATAAACAACTACTATACACAACATTGATGAATCACAGATATGTGGATGAAAAAGCCAGACACAAAAGAGTAGCTTTTGTATGATTCAATTTCTACATTTCCATACAGTGCAAGGACAAGCAAAATTATGACATAGTGATAGAGGTCAGAATAGAGATTGCCATGGGGAGAGGTCTCCTGACTGGCAAAGGACATAAAGAAGCCTTCTGGGGTGCTAGAAATATTCTCCATCTCAATTTGGATGCTAGTTACAAGACTTGGCTCACCTTGAAAATTCATCAAGCCGTACACTTGGGATTTCTGCAGTTTATTGTATATCAGCTATATCTCAAATTTTAAGAAAAAAAAACAATTAAAAACAAAAATTTTAATTCATTGCAACACTTCCTGAAACTGTTCTTTTGGATATATAGTGTTCTTATCCATGTTCATTGAAATAAGTGGCTAAGCGCATGTAACTGCAGTGTTTCGGAATGCGAAGATGGTCAACTTAAACTTGGGGGAAGTGGGGAGACGGTCACCAGCTGTGAGGGAGACCTGTGAACATGCATTTCAATACAAATAAATTACACGGTGCTTGTTTCATTTGTTTACAATTTTATTTAGCATCTGCCAGATCACAGGGAACTGTTCTGGGTCTCATTTTTATTTTATTTTATTTTATTTTATTTTATTTTATTTTAAGACAGGGTCTCACTCTGTCACCCAGGATAGAGTGCAGTGGCACAATCTCAGCCCACTGCCACCTCCATCTCCTGGGTTCAAGTGATTCTCATGTCTCAGCCTTCAGAGTAGCTGGAATTACAGGTGTGTGCCACCATGGCCCAGCTATTTTTTTTTAATCTTTTTAGTAGAGATGGGTTTTTGCTGTGTTGGTCAGACTAGTTTCGAACTCCTGGCCTTGAGTGATCCCCCTGCCTTGGCCTCCCAAAGTGCTGGGATTACAGGCATGAGCCACCACACCTGGCCTAGGATCTTATATTTATTAGCAAGCACTTGGGTATGTGTTCCTATTTCCTGCACATAGGTATGTATGTGCATCTGCCTGTGACCTATCATAGACCTCAACTGGCGTCAGGTAAAGTAAAATTAAGTTTCTTTATCTGTAAAATGTGGATAATACTTCTTACCTCACAAAAATACTGTGATGATATAATGAGATTTTGCACATAAAAGCATTTCACAGTCAGAATAAATATGAGCTCTATTTGTATTCCCCTATGTGTATCTGTTTCTAATGAATTACAAGCCACCTGCTGAAAAGGACAATTGTCCTAAAGCGTGCCGGTCACTTCTCACTTGCCCCCTCAGCCCTGTATAAGCGGCATAGTTCTCCCATAGGGAACCTGGGGCTCAGAACCCGAAAGTCTCCCTGGGGCTTTACATTAATTCAGCGGAGAAGTCCCTGCACAACCCAGGCGTCCGGATCTCCCGGACGGACTGGGCTGAACCTGCCCCTCCCCCAGCCCCACAGATGCCTTTGTGTCCTGCTGGGAGCCTCCTTGCAGACCCTCGGGGAGCCCGGAGCCTTCCCCAGTCTTCTTTACTGACCCAGCCAAAGGCGCTGAAAGCCTCAGCGTGCTCCTTTACATACCCGCCAGACACCTCCAGGAAGGTCAAGGCCAAGTTGAAAGTTAAGAGTCTGTTTACCTCCGGGAGCCCATTCAGCTCGGCCCCACAGACCGCCTGTGACCTTTACAGCCCGGCCTTTGAGCGCGGCCGCCGAGTCCCCGGGGGTTCCGGCGACGGGGACTTGGCACCTCCGTGTCAGCTCCCGCCCCCGCCCGGGCTAGGGACCCGCCAACGAGAGGTGGGGGCGGGAGGCGCCCACCCGCCGCACTTGGGGGCTTTTGCTAAACTCTGTTTTTGGTTTTGGTGAGCGCCCGCTGCCTTCGTTCTCTCAGCTGGAGCAACCTCTGTGGCGGCGACGATGGCGGCCCTCCGGTCGGCCGCGATGAATAAAGAGGATTTCTCCGCAGCGCGACGCGCCCCGCTCCCGAAAGGTGGGGCTCTGCGGTCCCGCCGGCCGCGCGGGTCTGGCTGAACTGTCTGGGGTCGCCCGGCTTCTCTGGGTTTTATGAAAATGGACTAATTGAGGTGTGCTCTTTTCTTTCCTTCTTTTCATCTTTTCTCTCCACTGTCTTTAGTCTTGGTATCTTCTTTTCTTTTTATATTTGTGTTTTTCTCGCCGCCTTCTTTCCTTCCATTTCAGTCATCTCGCTTTTTGTGTGCTCTTTCTTACTTCCTTTTCTTGTTATTGCTCACTTTTTGGCGTCACCACCCACCCGTTGCTCTCTCTTCATTTTTCATTTGGTACTTTTCTCTGTCTCTCATCTCACTTACACCATTTTTCTCTTTGTTTGCTTTTTCTTCTTCATTTTTCCTTCTCTTTTCTAATTTTTCCTTCCTCCTTCCTTTTCTTTCTCTATTTCTTTTTTCTTTCTTCTCCATTTTACTTCGCTTTCTCCCCCTGCCCCCCGCCCCCCAACACACACATGTTTTTCCTTTGCAGCGATCTTGCCCAGTTTTTCCATTGTTCTTCTGTGAAGTCTGGAAAAGGCCTTCCCGGCTACAGCTCTCAGCGGCCGGAGCCTGCGCTTGGCAAGGGGCGGCCTGGAGGACGGCCTAGTGTGGCTGGTGGGTCTGCGGAGCCCTGCCCTGGAGCTCTGCCTGAGGCTAAAACAGCTCCGGCTGGGGATGAGGGGTGACTCGGGCCTTTCTCCCTGAAACGAAGTCAAGTGGGCTCTCTCCTGGCATTGGAGGAAATGTTTTGGACAAGTTGACAGCGGGATCCGAGAGCTAAGAGCTCTGATGGAGGAGGCATGGCTGCTCAGGAGGAGGCCACTCTTACCTCCTCCGTCCTTCCCCAACCCAGTCAGCCCTGAGACATCCTCAGGAATTAGAAGCCTCTCAGGACAAGCCTAAGTGCCTCTGAGGCCAGGCTGAGGGAGACAGCTTTGAAATTAGAGCCCATCTTGGCCTCAAAACCATGGGACAAATGGATCTGAGGAGGAATCAAAGGATGGGCCCCTGAAGGGAGAGGCTTGCTCCAACCGCGGCGGCTGCTGCATGCCCTGATGGCACCTAGAAACCAGAGGAGGGCCTAGCCAAGCCCAGAGAACTGTAAGTGGGGTCCAAAGAAGAGGGAGGGAGGAGAGAGGGAGGAAGTGGTTCAAATATGAGGGTCACTGAACAAAGACCAAGAGTCTCCCTTCCTCTGGTCCAGCAGCTCTAGGTGAGCAAGCCAGCTGTTTCTTGCTGGCCACCTGTGCTGAATAGGGAGACTGGCTGGCCCCAGAGTCCCCAGCCCCCTTCTCCAACCCTGGGCTTTGCTGAGGAGTTTCCCAATTTGGAGAAACCCAGCCCAGATCAGGCCCCAACCATTAGGAATTCTGGACTTAGGTGGACGCGCTGCAGCGTCTCCTGTAAAGTTCTGTTCTAGCTCAGCATGCTGGGCCAAATCAGTCACCCTCTCTGAGCCTCAGTTTTCCTATCTGCACTGTGTAAGGAGGGAAGGACTGGACTAGCGGACCTTTAAATCCTTGCCAGGGTTCACCTTGAACAGAAGAGTGAAGGCAGGCAGCAAGAGGGAAGGAAGCTTTACCAGAAGGAGGAGGAAAACTTTAGAAGGAACAAGAAAGAGTCCAGGAAGTTGCCACCAATTTTTCCATGCATATCTAGGGCAGGCACAGCTATTAGTGCTTTGAGGGAGCCCAGCCTCTGTGGAGACAACTGTCATGTTCTGACTCAGTTGGGGCAGCGAGCCCCACAGTGTAAATTCTGCAGTAGCTCATTAAAGGGGACCAAATTGCATGGGAGATCACGTCCTCCCTACTTTCCCTATAAACCCCTTCAGCCACCCAGCCCAGAGACACTTGAAAGTAAAGGAATAGGAACGGGATCCTCAAATAGGGATCCGAAATTAGTGTCTTTAGGGGTTGCATCGACTTCTGGGATCATGGGAGGCTGGGCTTTCTTTGTTCCAACCTCTGGGATCATGGATAGGACTCAGGAGTAAGGAATGTATCCAAAAAACCTATCTGCAAATTGAAGAAAGCAGTTCGAGTCACTTACAACTCTCCCACCAACTCCACTTTGCTTTTCCTTTCAGAGAATGTGGGTGTTGATGATATTATACTATTAGGAAAATGCTGGCTACTCTCAGGACTGCTAGTGTCGACCCTACCAGAGATCAAGATTGAGTCTTCGTTCCTTAAATCAAGAGGAATGTCAGCACCAGGGACCTGGCCCCTCAAGTCCCAAACTCACCTATTTGGCCTGAAGTGGAGCTGTAGAGTTAAGGCTTAGGGGAAAGTACAGTTTGAAAGATTTCATTTATTACTTCGATTCCCCCATTTACCCTAACGAATGTCCTGGGATCCTTCCAAAAACCCAGAACATGGCCATCTTGTGGCCTAGCTCCCTCCTTACTGTCCCAACAACCCCAGTCCCTATAGCAAAAGCCTTTTCCTTCTTGTCCCACTAGCTCTCTGTTCAAAGAAACAAAGTTGGGAGAGGAAGAAGGCAGGCATTTCGCGCACACACAGACACACAAGGTGGAGGGGAAAAATGGTCCATAATCCATCCCTACCAAGTCCTAACCAGTTCATGGTGCTCATGGGCTCCTGCTCCTGAGAGCCACAAAAGACCACCCTCTTGGGACTCAATAAAGTCTTGAAAATAACACTCCTGCTCCAAAAGTATCTGCCTTTCTGAATCTCAGCCCCAGGTTAGGATGAACATTGGGCAGTTCCTGGCTGCTGTCCTGAGGACTCTAACCTGGGGAAAGTCCATGTTAGCCAGGCTCTCAAGGTTCCAGGCCAGCCATTTACCCCAAATCCTGACACTTTCTGAGACCGGAGAAGTCTAGCTGATTGTCTGCAGCCTGTCTGCATTGACCCTAATAGGCCAGAGGTGTTATCGGGCCATACATATAGGACTCTTCATCAAAGTGGGATTTGGGATTGGAAAAGAGCTCTGGGCTTTTAATCTGCCTTTGCTTGAATCACTTGAGACTAAACTGATCCTTCTTCCTCTCTACTCCTTCAGAGGTTTTCCAAGAGTTCTGAGAGGGAAAGTAAAATGCTCTTCACTTTAAATTGTAAAATCACTCACTTAGGGAAGCTGAGGTAGGAGGATCACTTGAGCTCAGGATTTTGAGACCAGCCTGGAGCAACATGGTGAAACTCCATCTCTACAAAAAATAGCCTGGTGTGGTGGCACACACCTGTAGTCCTAGCTACTTGGGAGACTGAGATGACAGGATCACTTGAGCCTGGGAGGTTGAGGCTACGGTGAGCTGAGATTGCGCCACTGCTCTCCAGGCTTGGTGACAGAATGAGACCCTATCTCAAAAAAAAAAAAAATATATTATTCAGTTTATTTTTTCTATTTGGTCCCTGTAACGTCTATAGTTTGTTCATAATTGGAAGGGACTCTAGCCAGTACTGAGGAGACAATGAAGATTTTTGCTCTCCCATCGCGTTGTTCATAGGTAGGGCTGGGATTTGGGAGGAGATTCCAATTTTAGAGGCTACTGTGTTGAAACTGACACCAGGGGCAGCTTAGAAAAGCTTCCTCCTGGCTGGGAGTGGTGGCTCATGCCTGTAATCCCAGCACTTTGGGAGGCCAAGGCAAGCAGATCACCTGAGGTCAGGAGTTCAAGACCAGCCTAGCCAACTTGGCAAAACCCTGTCTCTACTAAAAATTACAAAAAATTAGCAGGGCGTGGTGGTAGGCTCCTGTAATCCTAGCGACTTGGAGGCTGAGGCACGAGAATCGCTTGAACCCAGGAGGTGGAGGTTACAGTGAGCTGAGATGCCACCATGCCACTGTACTCCAGCCTGGGCAACAGAGAGAAACTCCGTCTCAAAAAAAGAAAGAGAATGAAAGAAAGAGAGAAAGAGAGAGAGAGGGAGGGAGGGAGGAAGGAAGGAAGGAAGGAAGGAAGGAAGGAAGGAAGGAAGGAAGGAAGGGGGGAAGGAAGGAAAAACTGCCTCCTATGAAATCATTAGAGCTCTCTGCTTAGGGGAGAGCTCCCCATCTTTCCCTTCTCTTAAAGAGCAGAGGGCTCCAAATTCCCTGGCTACCCAAACTAGTCAGTTGGTGTTTGAGGCTAGGAGAATCCTTAGAGGTCATTCAATGCTAGCCAGCTTTGTGCTTGGGTCACTGAGTGGCAGATGCCCAGGAAAGAACACTGTCCTCCCCAATTTAGAGAGAATCGACCTTGGGCAACCATGACCAGTTCTGTGGTACCAGGCAGCTCTGAGCTACTGAAGTGGGAGCAGGAGAAGAAATAAAGAACACAAAAAGGCAGGCAGCTATGGCAGCCGGATGCAATTTTGGAGTTTCCAGTGATGGCCTGACTCTCCATGCCTGCCCCATGTTCTCCATGCCCTGACTGTTCTCCATGCCTGCCCCATGTTCTCCATGCCCTGACTGTTCTCCATGCCTGCCCCATGTTCTCTGTGCCCTGACTGTTCTCCATGCCTGCCCCAGGGGAGTCCAAAGAGTCAGGCAGGCTGGGACTTGCCTATGTAGAAGCTCACATATTCAGGATGGTTTTCTGGTTCCAGCTCCCCGTCCACTAAATCCTAAGGAGCCAAAGGTGAGTCACAAGGGCACCCCCTTCCAGGTTGAAAAACTGCTGGTCTTGCCTCTAACTGAGTCAAGGCCCAGCCTCCCAGTTTCTTATTTTTGAGATCAACTTGGAAACTTCCCCTAGAAATGGTGCTCAGCCCCAGAGACTTACTTAGGTTGGGGAGCTGGGGAAGAACCACGGGAAGCAAACCCTGGTCTCTCCATCCCCTCCACCCCCTCAATAACCTGTCTGGCACAGGTCCAGCCCTACAGGGGCAGGGGGTGGGTGCTCTCAGCCCCTTGAATTGGAATCCAGCACACCAGTCTACCGGTAGATTCTGCCTCCTTTGCCCCCTTATCCCCCACCCCCATCTGAATGGTTTTTCTAGCCTCGGGAATCACCTGCCCCGGTAGTGCAGGCCAAGCTTTGGACAAGGGAAGGCACAGACTGACGGCCGACCAGCCCACACTCCCAGGCCTTGTATGGCCCGAGAGATGTGCAGGTCAAGCTGGCAAGGTGGATCGCTCTCAGATAGGAGAATTCATAGGAACTAAGGGGAACCTGCCAACTCTTCATTAGGACTAGAGGCCAGCCTAAAGATTTTTTTCTCCCTTTTGTCCCAGAGACATTCTTTCCTTTCTTCCGCGTGTGTAAACACCTGGTTGGGCAGATTTTCCAGTAATGGGACTGAGTCACGCCACCATCTGGGATTTACTCCCCAGCTCCTGGATAGATAGCAAAGCACCCTGCCACCCACGGGCGAGGTCTTCAACCACCCAGCCAGGCAGCTCGAGAGCCGGGAAGTCTTGCAGCCCCTTCCTTCTACTCAGGCAAAGATCTCCTTCAGGTTGGTAGGTGTACCTGCCCTTCATGAATCCTCACCTTGAGCAGAAGTCGTACCTCAAGGCGAAAACCCGCTTAGTGCGTTAGCGGGTGTCGAGCTGCCACCGACCTGGTCTGGGACTGAGAATCTGCAACTGAGAAGCTGGAACTGAGAAGCTGCACTCCCTGACGCCGCTGTGGCCAGCACCTCGGGCCGCGTAGACCCCTACATGCCCCCTAGGGCTCCTTGGACTTTCCCTTCGGAAAGTCTCCGAAGTGCAGAATACTTTAAGTACCCTGTAGGTGCCTCTTATTTAATCCGAACAACAAAAAACGGCAGGGGTGCGAGGCGATCCTTACTTCCATTTTGTAGATAAGAAAACTGAGCAGGGCGGGGTGCCTGCAGTCCCAGCACTTTGGGAGGCCTAGGCCGGCGGCATCGCTTGAGCCCAGGAGTTCCAGACCAGCCTGGCTTGAACCCTGAAGTTTTGGCTTGAATCCGAAGCTGGAGGCTGCAGTGAGCCGTGAACGCACTTCTGCATTCCAGCCAGGGAGACAGAATGAGAAACAGTCTCGAAAAAGAAAAAGAAAAAGAAAACAAGAAATTTAAGGTTTAGGAGATTAATTTGTCCAACTTCTAGAGGCAGATCGAGTCTTTGTGGCACCAAATCCTGATTCTGATAATTTCACTTCTCTTCCCTCTTCAAACACAAATCGTTGACAAATTTTATCTTGTTTTGATTTGTTTTATTTTGACACAGGGTCTCACTCCTTCGCCTAGCCTGGACTGCATTGGTGCAATCATGACTCACTGCAGCCTCTACCTCCTGGGCTCCAGCCATTCCCCCACCTCAGCTCCCAGAGTAACTAGGACCGCAGGCACTCACCACCACCTCCAGGTAATTTTTAAATTTTCTATAGAGACAGGATTTCACCATGTTGCCCAGGCTAGTCTCAAACTCCTGAGCTCAAGTGATGCTTCACCTCACCCTCCCAAAGTGCTGGGATGACAGGCATGAGCCACCCGCTCTCAGACATGACAAATTTTAAAATGGAAATAAATTTCACTAAAATCTCAATAATATCTCAAACTGATATTACAAACAGGTTTAAGATATTTGGGAAAGTATTAAGGGGAAAGGGGAAGAATTAAGGGATTTTGAAAAATCAAGACGTGAACTCTAAAATAAAGAAACCCAGCCGCCGGGCATGGTTGCTCACACCTATAATCTCAGCACTTTGGGAGGCTGAGGCGGGTGGATCACTTGAGCTCAGGAGTTCAAGACCATCCTGGCTCTACTACAAATAAGTAAATAAATAATTAGCCAGGTGTGGTGGCATGTGCCTGTAGTCTCAGCTACTCCAGAGGCTGAGGCAGGGCAATCACTTGAACACGGGAAGCAGAAGTTGCAGTAAGCCGAGATCCTGCCACTGCACTCCAGCCTGGGTGACAGAGTGAGATTCTGTCTCAAAAAATAAAATAAAATAAACCCCTTTAATACACAGTCATTTTTTTTAAAATCAGTGCCCCCCATGACTACTAAAACTACAAAAATGGGGACCAAGTTCTGTCCCCTTCCTCCCACTCCATTCCTGCCAAACTTTTTCACTTTGGAGGCTGAGTCCGAATGAGTAACAAAAGAAACTATGTCTGAAAAATGTTCACCTAGAGTTGAATTGTGGGAGGCCCAAACTCCTCTAATGGTTTGTTACCCACACTGACAGAAGAGAAGGAAGCATGGTTGGGTCAACCGGGCGCCAAAACACCTTCCAAGCCTGTCCCTTCCATGGGGAAAAAAATGGGTATTTGGTGGGCACTGAGGATTCTGAACTTGATTTTATGGGTGGCTCTCAAAGTCTCACCCTTTAAAATTGAGGGTGAACATTGGTACGCATGTGTGGTTTTCTAGGACATGAGCCTACTGCTTTATTTGTTTTCTATTGGTAAATTTCACAGATACAGAAAAGTAAACAAAAAAGTATAATTCAATCTCTCATCCAGCTTCAACAATAATCAACTCATAGCCCATCTTATTGCATTTCTTTCTGGAATATTTTAAAGCAAATCCCAGAT
>NW_016107438.1:1966514-1984464 GCF_001604975.1 Cebus imitator
TTTTTTTTTTTTTTTTGGTAGAGATGGGGGTTCCCAGGTTTATCTCAAACTCCTGTGCTCACGCAATCAGCCGCTTTGGCTTCCCAAAGTGGTGGAAGCACAGGCGTGAGCCACTGTGCCCAGCCTATTTTTATTTTATTTTTTGTAGAGACAAGGTCTCGCTTGTTGCCCAGGCTGATCAAACTCCTGGCCTCAAGCGATACTCCCACCTTGGCCTCTGGAAGTGTTGGGATTATGGGCGTAAGGCACTGTTGTTTTTCGTGTGTGTGTGTGTGTGTGTGTGTGTGTGTGTGTACCGCTTTATATGATTATACAAGAATAATTCCTTAATATGATCCATGTTTGAATTTCCTCAGTTGTCCCAAAAATGTCGTTTTACAGTTTGTTTAAGTCAGGATCTAAACAAAGTTCACACATTACATTTGCTTGGTGTATCTTAACTGTCTTGTAACCTATAACAATTGCCCCCCGTCCCTGTTTTTCATGCCATTATTTTATTTAAAAATCTGGGCCAATCCATTTCTCAAAAGGTATTGGACATCCTCAACAAAGATAACTGCTCTATGTTGAACTAAACAACTGATTCTTACAGTCCTCACAGTCTTCCTCACTGTCCTCTGGCTGTGGCAGCCAGGTGTGGACAGGAGAGCTGCACCTTTCCCTCCACTCCCTGCCAAAAAAGGAGAGCTGGGACAGGCTGTGCCCTCCCCTGCCAACCTACTAGAGCACTTCCCGACTTCTTCTGGCCCCCTCATTGCTCTTGGAATGAGAGGCCTCACTCCCTCTCTCACTCAGGGCAGTCAAGAATGGGATCCTCAGGTGAGTCTTTGGATTATGTAAGTTTCAAAGACTGGATACACACCTCCAGATCTAAAGGAAAGATTGCTGCTCTACGGGCAAGACTGTTCATTTCCTGCCTTGGGGATACACCCAGAGGACTGAATGCTTCCCAAGAGAACCAAAGAAAGAACATGATCTGTTTCTGGGGTGGAGTGTCCAGTCTAGCTCTACCATCTCTCATTTCTTCCTGCCCTCAGGGTACCAATGAGGTGAAAAGCCTGAACTGCTGTCTCTACTCTGGCTTGTGTTACCAAGCTGTGTGTCCTTGAGCAGGCCATCTCCTCTCTGCAGCCCCCGGTCTTCTCATCTGTAAAATAAAAGTGATCCTCTCTGTTCATCCTTCCTTACAGGGCTGCTTGGAGACAATCAATCAAGATGAGGGAAATTGAGATTCTGCAAAGAGTGCGATGCCTACGTAACAAGGGGTTGTTTTTCTCGTAGTTGGTGGTATTCGAGGAGAAGGTGAAGATTTCCGTTGGAAGAAGAACCAGCAGACAAACTTGTTCTGGTCTCTTGTGTATAAAGAAGCCATAATATGCCCCACGTCCCTCAAGCTAGGAAGAGACCTGGGCTGGATGGTGCCCCAGTGGAGAAGCTGTGATGTCCTGGTACGGGGAAGAGTACCAGGATGTCCAGTCCTCTTCCCCAGTAACCACCAAGGATCCTGGAGCCTGGCTTTATCTCAGGCCTGAGTCCTCCACCCCTTCCTTCTTTCTAGGACTCCTAGCTCTGGTGCACCAACTACTCCAAAACCTCAACTTCTCTCCAAGAGGAATTTCAAGAAACACTGACTAATCTGGTTACAGAAGCTGAAGGAGGCCCAACCAGGGTGCAATAAATCTGCCCGACTCTTCTAAGCTGAAGTCTCTCCTCCCCAAAACTTTGTTCTCTGGGACCTGGTGAGAGGGTGACTCTGAGTGCAGAATGCAGCACAGACATTATTGAAGACACCTCATATTTTTCATTTCCAAACTACACCTAGCTCATAAAAAGCCAGGGAATGTAATAAATTTTCCCCTGTGGGACTTGGTTTTAATTAATTATTGGGTTATTCAAGGTGACTCGTGTGAAATGCAATTTGCACTCATAAACTGAATCTCACATAATCCATTCTAAGTAACTGGCTGTGAGCTATGCTCTCCAGAGACTTACACGAAACTTATATTTATCCTCTGAGGGCCTTGGGGCAAAATGTAAGGGTGACCTCAGTTTAAAGAGAGCTCGCTCAGCTGGCTAGGAATATAGTATATATATAGCATAGATAATATGTATACATCTGTACACACATATACATTTATATAATTTAGTCACTTGTTTTGCAATATCTGCAAAGGATATGTGAAACTATCTCATTGAAGAAAGGAAATTGATGCTGAGGTTTTCTACAGCAAATCTGGCAGCTAAAGCTCCTCCTACTGCCAGGGCCTCTGACATTTGGTCTTTATCATCCAAGATCCACGTCTGCCTCACATCTCCACGTCTCTCCTGTGCAGTGTGGAATTGCTCTTGTCTGGGATTTATGCTCCTTTCTGTGTAACTTTAAAAACTCCAGGCCACACATCTACAAAACAGGCTTCTGACCAGAGTGGGTGTGAGCCTCCGGCATAGAGCCATTAACACTGTGGGCCTCCTGGTCTACAGCATCAGGGAATCTACATTTTTGAAACCTTTCGGGGTTGGTAGGGCTGGGGGCTGAGTCTGTTCACGTAAACAGAATCTGGAAATGGGGAGGGAGTGCATCTGGCTACTCTAGGTAGTTCCACCTGTTTACCAGGTGACTTCTCCAGACCAAGGCAATGTAGAGGAGGGGATTGGGTGGGGGAGGGGAAGGGGTCCAAGGGAGACTGTGAGCCCCCTACCCAGAGTTCAGCCACAGAAGGAAGGAGATGCTCTGTCATTGCACCTAGGTTCCTGCCCCAGAAAAGAGGATAAAATCTGATTTTTTGGGGGGAAAGAAGAAAGGAAGGAAGGAAGACAGGCAGGCAAGAAGGAAGGGAGGAAGAAAAAAACTGAAGGAAGAATGGGATGGCTTATTTTCTCTCAGTTTTTGTCTGACCCCTGGGTTGGAAGTGGCAGGCTCTGCTGGGGGCCCTGCACTCAGCCAGTTCCGAGCAGAGGAAAACTCCTTCAGCCTTTTCTTCTTGGTTTTCTTTCTCTTTTGCCTCCTTTAATTCCCTTTCTTGACCTGGAAGCCAGACAATTTTTTTCTAAGCATAAGAGAGGCTAGATTCCAAACATCCCCTCACTCCCTCTGGGCCCTAGAACTCTGCCCTGGCTGGTTCCTGAAGCTCCTCTGGGCCTTCCAAACAGTGGATAAAGTCTGTGTCTCAGCTAGAGTCTTAGCCTGGAATTTCTTTTTCACTCATGGCCAGGCCTAGGGGACTCTAAACTTTTGGGAAAAAAAATTAAATTTTCTTCCTCTCTCTGAACTACTTGAAATTTCTGTTCCAGGAGGAAGGAAAAAAATGTGATGCAGTTTCAAAGTATGTGGGAATGTAACAAATGCAGGCTGTGGAGGGTCAGCCTTCCTAAGAAGACAACTTTGTCTGCCCCACAAGGCATCTGAAACAGTGCCATCCAAAACAGTGCCCACAAGCAACCACCTGCAAAACGATACAGTAACGGAACAACAGCAGTTGTGTCCTCACATGCAGATGCGCTGATCCAGCCTTTGAAGGAGTCAATTAACCAGAGATGGTTAATTCCTTCACCAGACCCCAGGTGTTGAATCCAGAGAAGCCCCACCCCAGAGAAATGGAAGCAGTCTGTGACAGACAGACAGAGGGACAGCCGGACAGATGGGAGCACACATAAGGAAAATAAGTGAGATGAAAATTGAAGTTAAAGAAATCAGGGACCTTCAGGGCATGCAGAGCAGAGCCAAGGGAAAGTCCCAGAGAGCTGGATAGGAGGGTATCTGAGGCTGGGGTTATCCGGAACTTGTTTTGACACAGGTACACATCGTTCAGCTCAGCACCCACTAGGCTGGCTTTCTAGGATGCCAAGACAACCAGCCAGCCTTGCCAATTCTGGGAGAAATCAGCCAGAGCCATTGTTTGGCTTTTCTTCGACCAAACAATAGTTGATTGGCTGGAATTTTCACTTTCCCTGATTGTTAGCTCCTGTGGGATGTTGGTCAGGGCCTCTTGTCCTTTGCTAAGAGTAGACCCCAGCCCCTTCTCTCCCAGCTAAGAGCTGATCAACCTGTCAGTGGGGGAAAATCTCTCAATCTCTCACCTTTATTGATTGAATATTGAAAGGAAAGTATTTTGGTTTATTGCTTGGAAACAAAACAATCTAGAGGGATCCAGAAGTTTTATCAACTCTAATCTCATCTCTTTCATCTAGTTATAGGCCCAGAAACAGGACCAGAGACCCATCCAGGTTTTTAAAGTCCCAGAAAGCCTACACGTTTTTAGTGTGTGTGTGTGTGTGTGTGTGTGTGTGTGTTTGGTGGCCTGTATGGGGAAGTTTTTATTTTATTTTCATTTTCATCATTAGTTTTATTCTTGGTTATCTCTATTTGCTTAATGTGACAGAGCCACAGCTATATTCACAACAAAGAAAGCTGGAGCATTTGGGCAAATACTCAGATTCCAAGCTCCGCCCTAACCCCCCCACCCCTCCATTTAGCCACTTCAGTCGGAAGGCCCCCGGAGGCGAATGGGAATGGAATGGGGGATCCAGGAACAAGATTCCAAGGGCCGGCTTGGCTGACTGTGATCTTTCCTTCATTTAGCTGTTTCTTTGGAGGGACCGTTGAGGGAGAGCAGAATCCCCAGGAAAGGAGTGGAGGAGGTGGAATGCTGCCATCAGTGACATGGGGAAAGAAGGAAAGAGAGGGTTGCTGGTTTCGGGGTAAATCTGTCCCTTTATAATTCCACGGCGTTTGCATCGTTTTGCCTTCTGAGAGGCTGCGTTTTGAGGAGACACCAGAAGCCTGGGAAATTTGCTTGCTGGTTCTCAAGTCAGAGTCCCCCTTCCCGGTGCTCTTTCTGGGCACTCCGGGGGAGTGGGATCTCTCTGTCCCTCCTGTAACTCCTCTCTTGCCATAGATGCCCCCAGTCCCACCTTGGGACATCCTTATCTGTCTGTTCCCCGCCACGATTCATCCTCCAGGGTCGCCAAGGCTCCTGCTGACTACAAAAGCGTCCCCAGAATTCCCTTCTTGACCCGGTTCAGGCACATCTCTTTATATTTCCATGCCTCAGTTTCCCTATATTTTTACTGTGGAAGACTCAGAAGACAGCTAAGGCTATTTTCCGGGCAGGAAAGGGGAGAATTCGGGCAAATCTGTGGGTAGGGGCCCAGACCCAAGACCCATGTTTCTCCTGCGTGGGTTGGAGTCTGTCTCAGGTCGCTCCAGGGACAGAGAGAGCCCGCGCCGCCGAGAGCCTCTCTGCGAGGCCAGCAGGAAGCTGCGGACACACAGGCGCCTCCAGCCGCCTACCGGTCCTGCCCCATGCTTTTCCTGGGCCTCCAGCTCCGTGCAGAGAGCGTGAGAGTTCTCGGCCGGCCGGCGGGCTTCCACAGCAAATCCTCGAGAGCCGGCGCAGGCACAGAGGGCCGGCTGTGTTTTGAATAGTGCACGGGAGCCAGTCCAACCCGGCGAGATGGCCCGAAGCGGGGCCCAGCGGTCCGGGGTGTGGGTCCGGAGAGAGAGGGGCTCCCCATTTCCTTCCTCCCGCTGCTCGGTCACCCATCGCCTACCGGGGCGGAAGCGGGGCGTAGAGGGGCGCAGAGAGAGGCATTGCCCTCCAGGAGTATCTGTTCCCATCGGGTTATGATGAATGCCATCGCGGCCCATGCTCCACTCCCGGGGCCCCCTCGGTTCTTCCAAAGGTTTCCACCCAGTGTCGCGCGATGACTTCCGCCGGCCAAGTCGCTGCCGAAACAGGATCTCCTAGAGCGGGCTCCGCCGGGTCCCAGGGCGAAAAGGTCCGAAGATCTATGCTGCCAGGAAGACCCGGAGAACTCGGGAAGCCCAGCAACAACAAATAAGTTTCAGCTGGAGACAAACCATTAGAGTTTGGCTTAGTTTTGAGTCTGAATGGTGCAAATAATTTCTCCTCCTCACTCTTCAGTCGATCTCAGCTGTATAGAGCTGCTCTGTGAACTAAAAAGAAGTTAGTGTCTATTCTCCCCCCACAACAATTTTTTTTACCCGTACTGTCAGCTTAAGCAACCGCCTAGATATCATTCTTGTTGAATTAAGCTCTGAAAGCTCGCCTGAGAAAAAAGTTTTCATTTTAAATAACGAATTATCAAGTCAGCAGTCTGATTTTTGTTTTAATTATCTGAGAAAACTCTACCTTTTAGTTGTGATAAAGAGTATGTAGACCAGACCTTAATAAGCAGAAATCCAATTAACTTAAAATTTTTCAGATTTTCAAAATTGTCCATAGTAGTTTTGTTACCTGCATATTTAAAAACAAACACTACTAAAATAATTTCTCGATTTTAACCTATCTTTAAAAAATAGGGCCCACTGTAGTGGCTCACACCTGTAATCCCAGCACTTTGGGAGGCCAAGACAGGAGGATCTCTTGAGCCCAGGAGTTCGAGACCATCCTGGGCATTAGAGTGAGAACTCCCATCTCTATTTTTTTTTAATAATATAAAGAAAAAGAAAAAATAGATAATGTATGCTAAAGGAAAGAGTCAAAAGTTACATTGGGGAGATACATTAAAAAGTAAAGTAGGTCTTTCTCTCAGCTCTTATCCCAGCTTCCCTTCCCAGAAGCAGCTATTGTTCCCATCGTATCCTTACAGAAATGTATATACAATTCTTTTAACACAAATGACAACATTCCACTTGCTGAGCTTTATATTTTGCCTTTTGTTTTAAAAACAGTGCATCTTAATGATGATTTTATGTTTTTACTAATGTCTCTTTATAATGGTTCCACTTTGTTTTATGAATATATCTTAATTTATGTAATTAGGCAACTATTGAGAAATATTTCGATTGTTTCCAATTTTATTTTCTTCTTTTTTCTGCTGGTGCACACGATATGCTCTATCCTGTGTATATTCAAGTATATCTGTATGATATATTCTTAGAAATGGGTGATTTCAAAGGACTTGTGCATTTTTAAGTTTTGAAGTGGTTGAACATATTTTCAGAATTACAAGCAATTTATATGTTCTTTTTCAGAAAACTGTTCCTGTTGTCCCATTTTCTGTTGTTTTTCGTTGGTCTTGGTTTTTACTAATTTGTTTTTGTGGTATTTTGCTAAAATGTGAGGTTGTAGTTCGGTTTGGTTTTGTCAATAAAAGTTATACCCATGACTAATGTAAAGTCTCTCCCTCTATACTTGTTAGAATTTTCCCGACAATTGTTTCCTGGAGGTGGTGGACAAAATGGAGGGGATGCCGAATGTGGACTCTTGCCAGCTCAGATTTTTTTCTTTCTTGTGGAATTCCTACTTTATTGAAAAAAATAGGGGGAGGTTTTTTGTTTTTGTTTTTGTTTTTTCTCTTATTTTCTCGCTATCTTTGACTCTTTTTAAGGTTAGCAGACACGGAAAAGTTTCACGTTGGACCAGGACCGAAAAGGCTTGATCACTGCAGAACCAAGACCTCAGTCCTCGGTCCCCACCCTCATCCGGCAGCCTCTTTCGCTCTATGCCTCAGCCTAGGACAAACCCCCCTCCGCCGGCCATCAGCCCCCCACGCCGAAGCCCCACGGAAAACCGCCTGAAAGAAAGTAGGGTAGGACCTAAGCTGCAGCCCCTCCAGGCACCTGGATTCTTGACATTCCCCTTTCCTCCCAGGCAGAGGCGTGTCGGTCGGGCAGAGGAGTGTCGGTCCGGCAGAGGGGTGCCTTGGCCTCCAGTTCCCAGTGAGCTGAGAGAAAGCAGCTGGTCCCCACTCCCAGCTCCTGGGACCTAGTGATCGCCACGGGCTGACGTCTGTTCCTTGGAGGACAGGCGGCTGCTTAGGAGTGGGACAGTAAGGACTAGGCTGGAGCGGGAGGGTTGGCGAGGCAGGAGTTGGAGGCGAGGTGGTTTTGGATCCTAGGAGCCGAAGAGGCCGATCTCGTTCTCCCGAGAGGCACCTCATCTTTCTCCCGATCCCCGCGCTCAGCCAATCGCCCCAAAGTCTCCAGTCGGGGGCTCCACATTCGTCGTCTGTGTCGCAAAAACAGCGTTTTCCAATCTCACCGCATTTCCCCTAGTGTGAAAAAGCGCCATTGCCAGCACGTTGCCGAGGTTTATGCCTTAACCCCGCATTCCAGCCACTTCCACGAATTATTTGGAAGACAGAATGGTTCGTGCCCATTTATCCTACCTGGAGCACAGACAAGAAACGGCAAAAAAAAAGTGGGGGGGGGGAAGCAGGTTTTTAGAAGAAAGGCAAAGAGAAGTTGGCCCTACAGAGTTCCATGGTTCGGAGCCTGGCCTACCTAATTTGGGAGAGGAAATCACTCACATTTCCTGAGCATGCTCTGTGTGCCAGGAACTTGCCAGCAGCTTCCAAGGTGAGGAGACTTCAGTCTGCCTCAAATGCCTCACCGCAGCGTTTAAAGTCTGAAACAGAGATAAACTTCCCCCAAGATTTTATTAAGTTTTACCCCCTCAGAATTATTGGACGTGGGGTACAGGATTTGGTATATTAAATTTTTAAGTTTTTATTTAAAAATCATTTATGGGGGGGTGATCAAAAGAAAAAAAATCATTTATGGCCCGGTGCAGTGGCTCACACCTGTAATCCTAGAACTCGGGAGGCTGAGGCGGAAGGGTCACTTGAAGCCAGGAGTTAGAGACTTGCCTGGCCAACAAAGCAAAAAATATTAGCTTGGGTGGTGGCACATGCCTGCAGTCCCAGCTACTTGGGAGGCTGAGGTGGGAGGATTGCTTGAAGCCAGAAGGTGGAGGCTTCAGGGAACTATGATTACACCTTCGAATAGCCACTGCACTCCCGCTTGGATGACACAGTGAGACTGTCTCAACAAAACAAAACAAAAACAAAAAGTTATTCAGATAATGCTTTATTATTATTATTATTTTGCCAAAAGACCTCTGCCAGGTGTGGCCTGAGGGGCTTTCTTATCTTATTTCTGACCAAACAACATTTAACTTTTTGCTCTCATTATCAGATTATTTCAGGTGAGAAAACGATTTGTCCAAACAATTGCCTGAGTTTGTGTAAACTGAACACCCATGCTTAAGCTGTCTGCTCCTGTCTAGAAAGGGTGGTGGTTCTTCCAGGAAGGAAAAGCTCCTGTCCCCACTGCAGACATTTCTGCCCTCCCCTGTAGGTGCCAGTGTCCTCGGGTTTGCGTGGATGCCATTCCCCATGCTCCCACTCCACCTCTGTCCACAGCCTGTCTTCCAGAGTGTGGGGGAAAGAGCTGGGGAAGGAGCTAAGTGTGGAGCTAGTGTCACATGGTGGTGGCAGTGGGGGTGCCCGAAGTGAGAAGCTGCAGGAAAAAAAAAAAAAAAAAAAAAAAAAAAAAAAAAAAAAAAAAACAGATTTCTAATGGCAGTTTCCTCCACCCTGAACAGATGGGCTTCGAACCTAGGACCTTCACTCACACAGGCTTTGTCTACACAATACCAGGGGGAAACCACAATCATCCTGATGCTTCCCAGCACTGGCTGTTTTAGTGTAGATGCTGTCTCCTATCAGTCTGATCCCTATTTGTTTGTGGTCAGAATCTTTAAAAGCAAAGGGAAATAAGAAGTTGAGAATATGATTGAATACTTGAACAACCCAATCCTTCCCTCCTCCCCTCATATTCAGGATACAGCGAGGAAGGATTTTAAGTTTCAATTTCTGAGGTCACATTGATCTTCTGCCCTCCCTGGTGGGTGTCACTGCACCGGACATCAATTTCCCCTTCCTTTTTCTTTAGTTTTACTGTTTCCTGGAGCTCTTCCAAGGCAGTGTGTCAGCAGGCAAGAGAGTTGTGGTGGGATAGAGGGTGAGAGGACACTGTTAGACCAACTGGGTGTGACAGAAAGTTTGCTGCAGTCGAGAAGCCAGAAGGAGGGGTGTGGGCTGGGGCGGAGGGGTGTGGGCTGGGGCGGAGGGGTGTATGGTGAAAGACAACCGTGGTATGGGGGAGTCCAGTGCCTAGGGAAGCACAGACGCACCTCCAGGCGACCTTCCAGCCTGGGGTCAGGAAAAGGACAGGCTGAGAAGTCTAGAAAGGCAAAGAAGTTAACGATGTTTGGCCGTCTGGGGTCTTATCAGTGCGTTGGGGTCAGGTGGGGGCCGAGGCGACAAGCTCAGGCAGATGCCAGCCAGGGTTGGGAAGTGCAGGTGAGGAGGGGTGCTTGGGGAAAGGCCCATCCCACTGACCCCACCTGGGACCGGGTAGTCTAGGCTGGGGAGTGGGCGTGCCTCTTGGAGCCCCCAGGTGAGAGGAAAGGGAGGAAGGGAGTGACTGCTGAAATATTAACCCCTTCAGGGTTCTGAAGGGAAGGGGAACATCTTTAGAGGACACGGTGAGAAGACAAACGTCCCTTCATCCTGAAATGAAATTCATTTGGAAACCCCCTGAACCCCCAACTCCCGGCCGGTGAAAACGAGCAAGTTGCCTCCACCTCCTGGCCCCTGTCCCCAAGCCTGAAGAAGAGTCTCTCAGCCCAGTTTGGGGGTAAACCGGAAACCTCTAGTCATTTGGCAGAGAATGCCCCAGTCTTAAAAGGAATGGAGGTGGGGGGTGAAATGGAGACATTACCCTCTCTTCAGCCCCGGCCCTCAATCTTTGGCAGGGAGGGACAGTGACGGGCAGGGTGGAAGAGCACCCAGGCCCGGCTCCAGTTTCTCCCACGGTTTTGCGCATCTGGGCATGGCCAGCGCCTTTGGGAGAAAGGGCCTGGGCATCTTAAGGATGCCTGGGCTGCTGGGTAGTGGCGGGGGCGTTTCTTGGCCCGGCGGGGTGGGGTTTCCAAGCCAGATTCCTGGCCCTGGCCGAGCCAGGGGCGCTGGGTGAGGGTGGGTTCGGGTGGCCTCCCTGCGGTGAATCAGGCTCTTGACCTCAGGCCGTCCGGGCCTGGCTCCGCAGGGTAAACATTCTCTCCGCTTTCGAAACTGGTGGGACTAGAAAGGAGGGGTCGCTAAGGAGAGGGAGGGAGCGGGGAAGGGAGAGATTCTGAGTGGAGGAGATGTTCTGAAATCCTCTCTCCTGCCAGGAAACCAGGGCGGCCTTTCGAGAGAGCAGCCACGCTGCCTACTTGAGGCCGAGGCAGGAGCATCAATCACATGGGATGTAGTTTCTCTCCGGCTAAAGAACGGCTCACGAGGGCCTCGGGAACGCGACTATGGAAATGACTGGAAAGCTGGAAGGGCTGGGTGGCGGGGGAAGCTGCAGCGCACAGCTTCCAGATTCCCGTTTGCTAAGAATCACCTGAAGGATGTTTCTCTGAAGGAAGCGTGGGCATCTGTGAAGGGTTAGGGGTACATGCTGTCAACTTTCCCCAGGACAAGAGTGGAAATCTATACTCCTTGGGAAGGAACTTTGTCACTGAACTTTAAGAAAACGGTTACTGGGCCGAGCTCGGTTGCTTATGCCTGTAATCCCAACGTTTTGGTAGATGCGAGTGGGAGCATCGATTGAGGCCAGGAGTTGTAGCCTAGGCAATATATCGGGACTCTTGTCGAAAAGAAAAGAAAAGAAGAAAGAAAGAAAAGAAAGAAGGAGGAAGGAAAGAAAGAAAGAGAGGAAGGAAGGAAGGAAGAAAGGAAGAAAGGAAGGAAGGAAGGAAGGAAGGAAGAAAGGAAGAAAGGAAGGAAGGAAGGAAGAAAGAAAGAAAAAGAAAGAGAAAAAGGCAAGGAAGCATCTTGTGCCTCATCTTGAATGTTGATAGTGCAGAGGGAGCCTGTTTTGACTCCTACTTCCATTCTTGGGCCACCGGCAGAGCAGATCGAGCAAAGCTCTGAGGTCACATAGACCTAAGCCTAGACCCCAGTCCCACTCCCCAGCAGCTTCAGGCCCGGGCAACTGTCTCTCCGTCTCCCCAGCACAGTCTCCTCATAGGTAAAATAACGGCAGAGTTGATGCTGGAATCAAATCAATACAGTGACAAGCCCAGCGCTGCAGTGCCCCGTGCTTAGTGGCCAAAATAATGCTCTGCATGCCTCAGCTTCCTCTCGGATTTTTGCCAAGGCCAAACTTCGAGTGTCCCTGAGAAAACCCTTGGCCACTTGACCTCTGCCCGGTCTCAGCCAAATGACTAGGATGACTGAGAAGTGAATCAAAGGAAAATCACCCAAGTCTACTCTCCTCCACAGCAGGTGAGCGGAAGGAAGGAAAGGAGGACGGGAGGAAGGGAGGAAGGGAGGAAGGGAGGAAGGGAGGGAGATCTCAGTTCCCTTTTTTTGTGGTTCTCTTAGTGGTCCTCCACACCAGGAGACCTAAGCGGTCTGAGGAGGGCCAGTTACCACGGCAGCAACACTCCTCAGGGCCTGTTTCAGCACCCCATTTACGTGGCACATGAAAAATTCAGGATGACCGCCCTGGCTGAAAGCTCTTCCTGGGTTTGGGACATCAGATCTTCCCGGGATGGGATCTTGTCTCTGGAGTAGCTATGACCTGGGAATAAACCTGTTTCCTACACTGTAAAATTGGCATAACCACCATTCCCATCCCGTCTTCCTCGGGAGTCCTAATGGGAGCAGTGATGGAATGAAGGTGACCACACTGGAACCCGGAGCGCTGTTCCCCTGCGTGGCTTCACACTGATATCCACACTAGAATTCAGTGTCTGCAGTTCAAGTTCAAACTACCGTGGTTGGGGAAGGGCCACAGAGGTCCTGCGTGGTCGCGGAGTCACCGAACCCGTCCAGTCTTGCTTGGGACACATACTGGTTTACATTATCTCTTGTGTTCAGTTTGCTCATCTGTACATGGGGCTGGGATCCCCCTCGTAAAGTGATTTTTGGGGATAATAAAGTTTGTAAAAGCGTTTTGCCCCAGTGTTTGGTACATACTACTCGCTACATTAACAATGTCGCCTACACGCAGAAACTGGAGGAATCTCATTCCAGGTTCCTTCTGGAACCGAATTCACCTCTGAGGCTTTGGGGCTTCTTAGCCGGAGCCGCTGGGGCGAAGCGAGAAGAAAGAGAGGGAAACTCTTGGTAACGGGCTGGTCCGGCCCTGCCCTGAGCATTTCTGCAGAGACCCCAGTCCTGCTTCTTCCAGCCTCGGATAGATTTCTCTCTCTCTCTGACCCTATTGGGACGAAGGCCTTTTGGCTCTGCGTTGCAATCCGCCGCGGTGCTGGTTCGGTTCCTGCGCTGGAGGCTGGAGCCGGGGTGCTCTCTTGCGGAGGGAGCGAGTAGGCGGCTCCTGGGCGTGGCGTGGGCCCCCTCAAAGTCGGGGAAGCACTTTTCCTGCAGACCTGGGATCTTTCTCCGCCAAAAAGCCCGGGCTCTAGGACTCGGGACTGGGCTGTGGGGAGCAGGGTTTTCCTCTCTGTGCGTCCTAATCTCCAATTCCAGGCAAATTCGCAAGGAAGAACCTTCCCGAGCGCGCCTTCTCCAACAGGACCTCCAAACCAGCCTCACACACGCTGGCCTCACCCTCTCCTGGGGAATCCCCACCTGCCCTGTAACTACCCCTTTCAGATTTGGGGGAATGAAGGAGATATTCCTTCCACCTACACTTTCTACGGCCCCTTCTGTTGAATGGTATTTTCCTTTGGGGGTCCCTAGAAGTGCGGGGAGGAAGCCTGCAAATGAAAATATTAAGAAAACAAAACAAAACAAAACAAAAAAGAACAGGCGAATTGGCTCTGAGTCCAGTAAATGATTCCTCTTTCCTTCTCCAGTCCTTCTCTCACTTCCAACAGAGCAACTGAGAAATCATTTCAATAATCAGCAAATCTGCTGGGAAATGGAGAACCAGAAGGGAACGTCCTATCCAACAGCTGGTTTTTCGTCTCTCAATAGAAGCCCAGTCTTTCCTTTAGATATGAATATAGCTACTGTGCATTTCTCCATTAATAAATATAAATTTCCCAACTAGGTGGTGAGGGATATGAATTTTCATAGGAACATTGGGCCCTAGAGACGCCAAGGAGCTTCAGGTCATAAGGGGGTCTATTCAGGCTATGTCCAAGCACAACCCAATTATGGCATCAAAAACAAGAGGTCTTGACTCAGATCTTTCACGTTTTAATAAGGGAGGGGGATGCTGCTGATACAGCAAAATGATTGAAAATATTTGTAAACATATACTTGTCACTGGACCTCCATTCGTGTTTGTGGGTGTGGTAGACAGAATCAAGTATGTCAATTAGCTGTTTCTTGGTTTAAAAACAAAAAATACCCCCAGCCCCACCCCTGCTCTGGAGTCTCTGCTTCTCAAATATGAAGTGGAAAAAAAGAACTCAAGTCCCGTTTAGACTGTGGGAGCTCAACCCATGAAGGGACTTTGGGAATTGACATGGGAGAATTTGGGGTGGAGGGTGGAAGGGTGGAGGAAATGAGATCGGCCGCAGACACTGAGTCAGAAGCCTGAGACTAAGGCCTGGCTCTGTGTCCTTGATGTCCCCAAGCCTCAGTGTTCACATCTATAAGATGAGGATAATATTGATCTCACAGAACTGCTGTGAATAATCAACAATATAATAAATGTGACAGTGCTTTTTCATTATCAGCCTTTCCTTGGTCTGGACCAAATTGAAAGGACACGGTGGGCCAGGCAAGGCGGCTCGGATCACGCCTGTAATCCCAGCACTTTAGGAGGCCGAGGCAGGAAGATCTCTTGAGCCCAGGAGTTTGAGACCAGCCTCGGCAACATAGTGAGACTCTATATCTAACAACGACAACAAATTAGCCAGGCGTGGTGGTGGAGGCCTGTAGTCCCAGCTCCTCAGGGGGAGAGTTGGGAGGATCGCTGAGCCCAGGAGGGCAATGCTGCAGTGAATCATGATCTAGCCACTGCACTCTAGCTTGGGTGACAAACCAAGACCTTGTAAAATAAAAAGAAAAGAAAAGAAAAAAGGAAGGAAAAAGAAAGAAAAAGGAAGGAGGGAAGGAAGGAAGGAAGGAAAGAAGGAAGGAAGGTAGGAAGGTAGGAAGAAAGGAAAAGAAAAGAGACCATGCGAAGAAGGCAAGGGTCCAGCTTGGGCCCCAGCCCAGGGACGTGTATGAGCATCCCCATGGCTACTTGATGTCCTGTCATGTGAGCTCAGCTGGCTTAGTCTTACCCTCTGTCAGATCCAGGGGGAAGTGAGAATCCACTACAGTAGGCCTGTCTCAGCTCCTGTTTGCTTTGGCCACGGTGTGATCGTGTCTTGCTGGCTTTGCCAACAGGATTTAGGTATTTGCTCTCCTGCTTGTCATGCTGGCTGAGACTTCCTGCTGCTGCTGCTTCCCCTTTCTCAGATGGATGGAATTGTATTTTATTATCATTGTCACAAGACTCCTATGCTTCAGAAAGCAGGGTCGTGGAAGGAGGCCTCAGACTTTCCCTTTCAAATGGCTCCCCAAGAAGTACATACTCAAGGACTAAGATGAATCAGGCAGTATGCCAGGAAAAAAAATGAAACAGAGAGCCAGAAAAAACAGGCACAGGCACCAACCCTAGATCTTTAAAGGACTTGCTTTGCTTTCCACCATTCTTTCCTCATGCTTTCTGGGGACAGTAGTAGATAGCAGTGATTAAAGGGGAAGGGAGCCCCTTGCTGAAGGTCACCCCAGACCGGCCAGAGCCCGCGGCTGGAGAGTCTCGGAGGAAGCAAGATCAGGTGCCTGATGGGAAGAACATGTGTTCAGAACAATCATGTCCCCTCATACCCAAAGCAATTCCCAGAGCCTTCAGGCACCTCCTCAGCACACAGTGCGCATTCAGGAGACATGAAATACCCTCCACATGACACACTGCCTGCTTGGCTTTCCAGGCTGCTGTTGAATAACTTAGAGTCACGGCTGGAGAATGCAAAATAATTAAAAGCAATGCTTAGTAAATTGCAGTTTCAAGGTCTTCATTGCCTTCCTAACAATTTGAAAAACTCATTTTATTGCTTTTTTAGATTCCTCAAGTTGAAATACCACTGCGTGCTATAATTAAGCTAAGTGACATGCCAGCTGTAAAGGCAAGGGTTGCGAATGATTACATTTCGTTCATGTGATCATCCAGGATGAGTGTGGGGAGGGAGCCTGCAACAGCTGCCACTCTGCCTTGCTTACACCCTGCCAGGGTGGAAGGAAAGCTGGAGTCTGAAATTACTTTTTTTTTTTTTTTTTTTAAGAAACAGGGTCTCCCTCTGTCACCCAGGCTGGAGTACAGTGACACAATTATAGCTCACTGTAGCCTCGACCTCCTGAGCTCAAGCAATCCTCCCACCTCAGTCTCCCGGGTAGCTGGGACTACAGGTGTGCACCACCATGCCTGGCAAATTGTTGTTGTTGTTGTTGTGGTTGTTGTTTGGTAGAGGCAGGTTCTCTCTATGTTGCCCAGGCCAGTCTCAAACTCCTAGATTTAAGTGATCCTCCCACCTCAGCCTCCCAAAGTGCTGGAATTACAGGTGTGAGCCACCACGCCCAGCCAAAACCTTCTTTATTGATTGTTTTCCCTCTCAGGCAGTAGTTAGCTGCTAAATCCCAGCTCTATGATACTTTTCTCACTTGTCTCTCCTTTTTCTTCCAGCTTATTGAGGTACGTCTGCCTCCTCTTCTTTCCCCTAGCCAGCCATCCTGATAGAGGCTGCAAGGGCTTGAATCCTGGACCACTGTATGAGACTCCCAAGCCCTCTCTCGCCTTTGGGTCCCTCCCCTTGCCAAGCCATTCTACCTTCTACTACCAGACTCATCTTCTTAACACTAAATAAAATCCCCCACTCACAAACCTTCAGCAGTTTCCCACTGCCTGCTGAATTTGGTAAACACTACCCAGGATAACAGTTTAGCCCCTCTGCAATATTTATTCATTCAGCAAATATTTACTGAATTCCTATTATGTCCTAGGTACTAAACTAAAAGCAGAGAATATAAAGATGTAGAGACATGGTACATTCCAGCGGGCAGACAGCGGCACAAATTCATTATCACGAGGAGTGATTCCAATAATGGCAATATAAACAAAGAGTCCCTGGGTTTCCAATATGGTCTCTTAATCATCTCCCAGTTTCCTTTCTGATTCAGCCAAACTGGACTAGACCTTACCTTTTTTTTTTTTTTTTTTTTTTTTTTTTTTTTTTTTTTTTTTTTTTTTTTTTTTTTTATATGGAGTTTCGCTCATGTTGCCCAGGCTGGTGTGCAGTGGCGTGATCTTGGCTCACTGCAACCTCTGCCTCCCAGGTTCAAGCAGTTATCCTACCTCAGCCTCCTGAGTAGCTGGGATTATAGGTGCATGCCACCACCGCTAATTTTTGAATTTTTAGTAGGGACTGGGTTTTGCCATGTTGGCCAAGCTGGTCTCAAATTCCTCACCTCAGGTGATCTGCCAGCCTGAGCCTCCCAAAGTGCTGGGATTATAGGTGTGAGCCACCGCGCCCAGCCTAGACCTTACCTCTTGATCACGTTCAGGGTTTTTAGTTTCTTCCAGGCCTCCATACCTCAGTCCATATCTTATATCCACCTTTTAAAATCTTATTTAAATATTACCTCCTCCAGTGAAGTGGACTTGGTCCTCTCGGCTAGGTGTGAGGGTGTTTCCTTCTCATCTACTGACACTCTTTTTTAGTGGCACTTAACTCAGGCTAGTTATCCATGGACCTGCCTTCTTCCACTGCACACTCCTCAGGAGCAGGAACTGCCATAGCATTTTTCTGTCTCACAGGAGCCACTCAGTAGACAGTTGCTCTGCACAGCCCTATGAGTGAACAGGCAGGAGGTGGGTAGGGCTGGGAGGGCAGCCTAACATCACGCCTTCTCATTGGACAACGCTGAGCTGTTAAAGCCCCTAGACAGGATGTGCTACATAATCTGGCAGGCCCAGGGCAAAATGAAAATGCAGAGTTCCTTGTTCAGAAATTATTCAGAATTTCAAGACAGTGCTAATAGGGCATTAAACCAAACATAGGGCTCTTCAAAGTGCAGAGCCCCATGTGACTGCACAGATTGCATGCCCTGTCTCTAGGAGCAAAGGTGCCGGCACCACAGTGTCCCATAGAAAGCCAAATAATTCTGGCATCATCTTATTAAGGGA
>NW_016107438.1:1985819-1987554 GCF_001604975.1 Cebus imitator
TAATTTTTGTATTTTTAGTAGAGACAGGGTTTCACCATGTTTGCCAGGCTGGTCTTGAACTCCTGACCTCAGGTGGTCTGCCCACCTCAGCCTCCCGAAGTGCCAGGATTACAGGTGTGAGCCACTGTGCCTGGCCTGAAACTTTCTTGGTGAGGTGTACTCAGGATAACTGTCTCCCCACTACCTTCCTTTCCCATTCTCCCTCCAGATCAGGCTCCTGCTCCTGGCAGTGAGCATGGCAATTTTTTTTATTAATGGATGCCTGAGGGGAAAGTGTATCATTTGTGCAGGTTGATGGAAGAAGCATCTTCAGGCTGGGTACTCTCACCTCACCTCTGTTTTCACTGGTGAGATTAAGTTGGGCTGGTGAGGAAGGTCACCAGAAGATGCTCGGGCACTGAGGTGGCAAGTCTTTGGGCTGGGGATGGGAGGTGGTCGGGTCTTGACTTTGCAAAGTTGTAGCTGCCTCAGTTCTCTCACTCGGGGTTCAGAGTTATGGACCTTGCCCATCTCTGACCTTGTCTTTTATCCTGGAGGTGAAGATCAACTGGCACAGTTCTACTGGTGGACTGAGGGCTTTTGACTCCTGGAAATAATGAGTCCTTCTGTGAAACACCACTCCCCAAGTTGCTTTATCTGGGGGAGTGTTCCGGATGATGGTGCCATGTGAGGAATCCAGAGAAGTGTCACTGGTAGGGCAACTGAGATGTGTCCTGGGGCAGCACCAATCGACCCCCAGGAATCATGGTCCTGTAGCACTGTAAGCTAACTGGGAGGGCACAAAGGCAGAGCTGCTGGCCTCAGGGCTGCTAATGGGAGCTAATGAAGGACCAGGACATCTAGATGAGGAAGCAAAACTTCAGTTGATTCTGTGGACACTGGAGACACTGTGGGAAGAGACAAACCATTTCCTGCAAGTTAAGAGGTAGGAAGGGGGAAATGGCAGAGATCCAGTCTGATTCTGGAAAAAAAGAAAAGATTTTTTTTTAAAGATACTCCTTTAAAATGCCCTCCAGAATATTAAAGTCAATTAACTGATCATCACCATTCCCATCTAGTGGATCATAAGACACTTAGGTGACTCATATCTGTAGTCACCAGAAACTCATTCTACCTACACAGCATTCATCTCCCTGAAGCCTTCTTGTCTGAAATATTGGATATGGGTCATTTAAGAGCAGCCAAGATGGCTGGCTGGAGAGAATGTTCTGGTGGCTAAGAAGCTGTACGCCCTTGGACAATTACTTCACCTCTCTCAGCCTTGGTTTCCCGATTAGAAAAAGGACAACAACAATGCCTTGAGAACTGAGATAATATATGCAAAGCTTTTAGTACACCAGTGGGAAGTGTGTCTTGGGCCACTTCACACTGGGCTCATCGCCATCAGCACAATATCATCAGCAACAGCAACAGCATCACCATCTTTGCAGGTACCATTGATTCAGTAAGCTGTCAGGCTTCCCACTTTGTCAAGCTGTGAGTCATCCTTAAAATCCTACAAAATGAGGACAGCCACAGTGGCTCATGCCTGTAATCCCAGCTCTTTGGGAGGCTGAGGCAGGTAGATCACCCGAGGTCAAGAATTTGAGACCAGCGAGGCCAATATGGAGAACCCCCATCTCTACTAAAACTACATCCCAAAATTAGCCAGGCATGGTAGCGCACCTGTAGTCTTAACTACTCAGGAGGCTGAGGCAAGAGAATCACTTGAACCTGGATGGTGGAGGTTGCAGTG
>NW_016107438.1:1991304-2001063 GCF_001604975.1 Cebus imitator
AGGAGAAAATATTGAAATCGTCTCTGCCTACAAAATACCAGAGCTTCTTAGGGAATCTGAGCCCACTTTGCTAAAAAGTGACATGAAGAATCAGCACCTGATATCAGAAGTATTCTCCAAGGTTCAACTGATGGGGAAGCTCTCCTTGTTCCCAGCTCACTACAACTCCAAGCAGAGAGCCGGTGTATACAGGGATGTCCTGGAGCTTGGGGGTGGGAAAGAAACCAACAGAACCAGCGCCAATCTTTGAGGAGCTCCCAGTCTTGAGGGGGAAGAATAAAGTTCCTGTCCTCAGGGAGACCCCCATCTGATGGCAGAGACGTGGTCCGTACTACTAGGGACTCTCTGGTATGATTGGATAAAAAAGGGACCAAAACAGAATGCTATGTCTGGCCTTTTCTGCTAAGAGGTTCAGAGCCAAATTCAATGGTCAATGCAGGAAGCACTTTATTACACACTCTTAGTATAATAATCTCTTCCCTTTCTTTGTGTGGCTTCTGATTATTATTATTTAGTTTTAACAGTCCTATTGAACACAAGTTTTCATTGTAATCTGCTACATCATCCTCTCTTTTTTAAAGAGTAGAAACAGGCTGCGTGTGGTGGCTCACATCTGCAATTCCAGCACTTTGGGAAACCAAGGTGGGTGAATAGCTTGAGGCCAGGAGTTCAAAACCAGCCTGCTCAACATGGCGAAACCCTGTATCTACTAAAAATACAAAAACTGGCCAGGCGTGGAGGTGCATGCCTCTAGTCCTAGCTACTCAAGAGGCTGAGGCACGAGAATTGCTTGAACCCAGGAGGTGGAGGTTGCAGTGAGCCGAGATCGTGCCACTGCACTCGCCTAGGAGACAGAGTGAGACTCTGCTTCAAAAAATAAATAAACAGTAGGAACATAAATAGCAATACATAAGTAACTATTTTTACTTAAAATTCCAGTACCAGAAAGTCATGAACCATATGCTGAGGATAGTGGGAGTGGGTTGGAGCTCCTTAAGGATCAGACAGTTTTGCTCCAATGACAGCCCACAGGTCAGGGCTGGCTGTAACAGGCTCCTCCGCCCAGGCCTAGATCTACATGTAAGACAAGTACTTATAGCCAGGCACAGTGGCTCACACCCACAATCCTAGCACTTTGGGAGGCCAAGGCAGGCGTATCACGAGGTCAGGAGTTCCAGACCAGCCTGACCAACATGGTGAAACCCCATCTCTACTAAAAATACAAAAATTCGCTGGGCGTGCTGGGAGGTGCCTGTAATCACAGCTACTTGGGAGGCTGAGGCAAGAGAATTGCTTGAACCTGGGGGCAGAGGTTGCAGTGAGCTGAGATCGAACCACTGCACTCCAGCCTGGGCAACAAAGCAAGATTCCATCTCAAATAGTAAAAGAAGACAAGTACTTATTACTCATATTTAAAAGACTTGTTCAAAAGACAAATTCCCAGGGCCCCTTAACCAGCCCGCTTATGCCTGAATTCCCAGGGGGTTGGACCTGAGAAACTACAGGCTTAAACAAGAGCCCTCACATGATTGCCATCATCAGGGAAATGGGCAAACATTAGGCCCAGCTCTTCTCTGAGCATGATGAGAGGACTATCAGAATCAACTATAGGAACTTCATAAAATGCAGATTCCTGAACTCTCCACCCAGGACCCACTGAATCAGAATTTCTGGGAGGAGGCCCTCGAATATGCATTTTTTACAGGCACTCAAGGTGCCATCTATGGGTTGGATATTTCCTTGCAGACCCTCCTGCAGTGTGATCTACTGGTCACAAAGGGCCAGGTGAGAGCATCTGCTCACAGTAAGCTTTGGGTGGCAGGGTGGAGGGAGGTGATTCAAATCTCTAGCCTTCTTTAGGCAGCCAAGCAGCACAGATCCCTTAATTCTACAGCTCTATGCTGTAGAGTTCTCCCAAGTTTTTACATATGACCTTCCCTCAGAAGCACTGAAGTTCAGACAGAGGGCATCTTACCACCTCCTGGGCCTTTTGCATGGTAAAACCAAAGCTTCTCAAAGGAAGAAGTTTAGGTTCCATATCCCAGTCTCCACAGTCCCGTTGCTCTGTCCCCTCAGCACACTGCATCACCGGGCCAGCCTTTGGAGCAAGTGATCTAAGCCTAGACCAGGCTGCGCAGCTTGAAGGGTGTGAAAATCATGGCTGACCTGGTTCTACTTCTGGGAGCTGCATATATGACTGTCTCAATTTTAGCCTTAAGTGGAAGACAAGGCAAAGTGCCTAGTGGGGGCAGATCAGTTCTATCAGAAATATATTAATACATAGCAAGGGGTCACTTTTTTTTTTTTTAAGACAGGGTGTTGCTCTGTTACCCAGGCTGGAGTGCAGTGGTGCAATCTTGGCTCACTGCAACCTTGATGTTTGGGCTTAATCAATCCTCCTACCTTGGCCTCCCAAGTAGCTGAGACCACAGTTGTGCTCCACCACACCCAGCTAATTTTTTAATTTTTTGTAGACACAGGGTCTTGCTCTGTTGCCCAGGCTGGTCTTGAAGCCCTTGCATCAAGTAATCCTCTCGCCTCAGCCTCTCAAGTAGCTGGGACCACAGATGTGTGCCACCACCCAGCTAATTTTAAAATTTGTTATAGAGATGGGGGTCTCCCTTATGTTGCCCAGGCTGGTCTCAAACTCCTGGGCTCAGGGATCCTCCTGCTTTGGCCTCCCAAAGTGCTGGGATTATAGGCATGAGCCACTACATCCATTTAGGATCACATTTTGATTGAGGTAAGTCTTCATTGTTTACTTACCTGTATGTCTTTATCAATCCATTCATCCTCCTACCTATCCAACATTCCAGAAAAATATAGAGCACCTGCCAACACACCAAACACGTTGAGAGAATATGAGTAGGCCTACCTAGCTTCTCTCACATCCTTTTTGACGAGAGATCAGACAATGGCCAAATGCTTCTTGATCCTGTATACACGAGCCCTTCATAGCACTTGTGTGGCTTCTGCCAGGCCTCGGATCCAGTCGGGCTGGAGTGGCGATCACCAGCAGGTCCCTCAGAGTAACGTTATAGCTCTGAGGACTCTGCAGAAGGAGGGAGGGCGCATCCAGCTGCCTCTTCTCGCCAGAGCTGTCACGGCAGGAGTAGCACTCCCCAGGCAGGGAGGGGTTTTCTGGAAAGGCAAAGTCATGGGCATCAGTGATTTGTGCTGTTGGATTCAGCGCAAATTCCTGGTGAAGGCCACCTCCCAGCAGGGTCCCATGGTCTATAACTGGCTGAAGCTCTTTGAGCCAAAATCAGCCATCACTCCTTTCCTCCAAATAGTTTTTCTTCCCCATTTTTTCATACTTAAAAATCAGTAACTGGTGCAGCCTCAGCTGAATGAGCCTCATGTGAATGAGAACCAGAAAATGTTGAAGAAGGGACTTGGACAGCATTCTGTTTTTATCTTTTTTGTCTTCCCAATCAGACTAGAGACTTCTTAATGTCATTGACTGTGTCTCTACCATCAGACTGGGGTTTCCCTGAGGACAGTGGCTGTCCCCCACCAAAAGACTGGGAGCTCCCCAAAGATTAGGACTAGTTCTATTGATCCCTCTCCCCCTTAAGCTCCTGGCATATCCCTGTCCACACCGGTACTCACGTGACAAGTTAGTCATCCCCAGCTTGGGGTTGTAGTGAACTGGGAAGAAGGACAGATTCCCCCTCACTTGAAGCTTGGTGAGTAGCTCGGACATCAAATGCGGCTTCTTCATGTCACTCTTTAGCAAAGTCCAGCTTATGTTCGGACTCCCCAAGAAGCTCTGGGATTTTGTAGGCAGAAAAGGTTTTAACATTTTCTCCTGGATGAACTGTGGAGGGGTCTGCTGCTTCTTGCATTTAAAGGATACCACCCTGTCCGTCTCTGGGCCACTGTATTCAGAGCTGGCGGTCACGGCCAGGGTTGGTGGAGACTCTGGGGAGATTGAGACTTTGGTGGTGGATTCTGGGCTAGTTTCTACTGAGGTTAAGTGCTGGAAGAAAAGACAGTTCAAAATGAGACTGTGGAAAGCAAAGGGTTCCTTCCTATGCTTTTTTTTTTTTTTTTTTTTTTTTTTTTTGAGACAAGGTCTTGCTACGCTACACAGGCTGGTGTCAAACTGGGCTCAAGTGATCCTCCTGCCTCAGCCTCCTGAGTAGCTGTGACTGCAAATATATGAGTGCCACCATGCTCAGCTCCCATGCTATTCTTGATTAAAATAAACAGATTAAGAGCTGGGTTCAGCAGCAAGAAAGATTAGGTTAAAATAGTTTCCTCACCATGAATTGGTTAAACACTAAGGCAAGAAGATGGTAGACGACTCTACAGCCTCCTCTAAAAGTCTCTGAACATGAGAGAGATTGTAAACAATAAAGATTGGCAATCAGAACAATAGGTATTATTGTTATTTTTATTATTTGAGACAGGGTCTCATCCTGTCACCCTGGCTGGAGCGCAGTGGTGCAATCTCTACCTCCTGGACTCAAGCAATCCTCCCACCTCAGTCTCCCAAGTAGCTGGGACTACAGGCATTCGCCACCACATCCAGCTAATTTTTGTATCTTTTGTAGAGATGGGGTTTTGCCATATTGCCCAGGTTGGTCTCAAACTCCTGGGTTCAAGTGATCTGCCCACCTCAGCCTCCCAAAGTGCTGGGATTACAGGCGTAAGCCACCACTCCTGGCCTAGGTATTATTTTACAGCCATCAGACTGGCAAAAATTAGAAAGCTAGATAAAGCCTGTCCTGTTCCTGTGCAGAGGAACAGGAACCCATGGCTGCTGACAATCTAGGCTGCTATAGCCATTCTGAACCATCTAGAAATGCTCGGCAAAGTAAAATTACAAACACTCTGTGGCTTAGCAATTCTTCTGCTAGGTATACATACTTCACATGTTATTAGACAGCTCTTGAAAAATACATACACTGTGGCCGGTCATGGTGGCTCATATCTGTAATCCCAGCACTTTGGGAGGCTCAGGCGGGTAGATCACTTGACCTTAGGAGTTTGAGACCAGCCTGGGAAACATGGTGAAACCCTGTCTCAACCAAAAATTAGCTAGGCATGGTGGTGTGCACCTGTGGTCCCAGCTACTTGGGAGGCTGAGGTGAGAGAATCACTTGAGCCTGGGAGATGGAGGTTACAGTGAACCAAGATGGTGCCACTGCACTCCAACCTGAGTGACAGAGTGAGACTCTGTCTGAAAAAAGAAAAAAAAATACACCAGTCTTCACAGCAGCATTATTCACAATATCTAAAAAGTAGAAACACTAAATGTTCACCAACAGATGAATGGATAAACAAAATGGTATAAACAACATATATATATGGTATAAACAATATATATGTGTGTATATGTATATATGTATATATACATATAGATGGTGTGTATATATACACATATGTATACATTATATATATGGTGTGTATATATACATATATAATGTGTATGTATATACATGGTGTATATATATATATGTATACATATATGGTGTGTATATATACATAATATGAATAATATTCCATGGTGTGTATATGTGTTATATATATACATATACACGCCATGGAATATTATTCAGTCTTCAAAAGGAAGGAGATTCTGACACATGCTGTAACATGAATGAACCTTGAAAACATTATGCTAAGTGAAATAAGCAAGACACAAAAGTAAAAATATTATATGATTCCACTTATATGAGGTACCTAGAGTAGTCAAATTAATAGAGGCAGAAAGTAGAATAGGGGTTTGCAGGGGCTGAGGGGAGGGGAGAATGAAGAGTTATGTTTAGTGGGCACAGATTTTCTGTTTAGGGTGATAGAAAAGTTCTGGAAACGGATCGTGGCTATAGCTGCATAAATGTGCATCTGTCCTAATGACAGTGAAATGTACACTTGAAAATAATTAAAATGGTAAGTTTTACATTATGTCTATTTTATGATAATAAAAAACATATAGAGGGATGTTCACTGCTGCATTATTTATAGTGGGGGAGAAGCAAAGGCAACCCGTATGTCCCTACCTTGGAGAACTGATAAGGTGAAATGGGTAGTTGAAACCTAGTCCTGAGGCCAGGCGAGGTGGTTCACGCCTGTAATCCCAGGACTTTGGGAGGCTGAGGCGGGTGGATCCCTGAGGTCAGAAGTTCGAGACCAGCCTGGCCAACATCGTGAAACCCCATCTCTACTAAAAACACAAAAATTAGCCAGGCATAGTGGCAGACGCCTGTAATGCCAGCTACTTGGGAGGCTGAGGCAGGAGAATCACTTGAACCTGGGAGGCAGAGGTTGCAGTGACTTGAAATCGCACTATTGCACTCCACCCTGGACAACAAGAATAAAACTCTGTCTAAAGAACCAAAAAAACAAACAAACAAAAAACCCCTAATCTTAGAAAAAAAGAAAAAAAGAAGAAGAAGAAACTGCACTTGATGAGATGTGTAGCACTGCAGCTTTTTGTCCAAGGACACCCACAATCCACAAGGCATGGGCAGCAGAAAGCCACAGCCTTACTGGCTAGAGGTAAAGTTTGAAGCAGTCAGAGAAGCCAGAGAGACAGAGCATAAATTGTGAAAGTGTGAAATCCTTTCATGTGCAGTTTGGCATGACAAATAAACTATACATGCAGAGGGGTATGGAACAGGGAGGAAAGGATTTCAGGGGACCCAATAAAAAATAGCACTGGAGGCCGGGCGCGGTGGCTCACGCCTGTAATCCCAGTACTTTGGGAGGCCGAGGCGGGTGGATCACAAGGTCAAGAGATCGAGACCATCCTGGTCAACATGGTGAAACCCCGTCTCTACTAAAAATACAAAAAATCAGCTGGGCATGGTGGCACATGCCTGTAATCCCAGCTACTCAGGAGGCTGAGGCAGGAGAACTGCCTGAACCCAGGAGGCGGAGGTTGCGGTGAGCCGAGATCGCGCCATTGCATTCCAGCCTGGGTAACAAGAGTGAAACTCCGTCTCAAAAAAAAAAACAAAAACAAAAAAATAGCACTGGAAGCTGAAATAATAATGTTTCAATGCCTGCTCACCACAGTAAATTTAGAATTTGAAGTTAATGGATTGCTCAAATAAAAGTCACTCTTTAGGCTGGGCAAGGTTGTTCACGCCTATAATCCCAACTATCTCAGAGGTAGAAGTGAAAGGATCCCTTGAGGCCAGGAGTTTGAGACCAGCCTAAGCAACACAGCAAGAGCTTCATCTCTCAAATAATTGTTTAAAAATTAGCTGGCTGGGTGCAGTGGTTCACACCTGTAATCCCAGCACTTCGGGAGGCCGAGGCAGGTGGATCACCTTAGGTCAGGAGTTCGAGACCAGCTTGACCAACATGGTGAAACCATGTCTCTACTAAAAAAATACAAAAATTAGCCAGGTGTGGTGGTGCATGCCTGTAATCCCAGCTACTCAGGAGGCTGAAGCAGGAGAAGCACTTGAACTCGAGAAGTGGAAGTTGCCGTAGCTGAGATTGCGCCACTGCACTCCAGCCTGGGCAACAAAGTGAGACTCCATCTCAAAACAAAACAAAACAAAACACCCCACCAGATATGCAAAATAATAATAATAATCATCATCATCATCATCCACACTCAAGAGAACAAAAAGGAGTTAATACTCTAAGACCAGCTGCGCGCAGTGACTCACACCTATAATCCCAGCACTTTGAGAGGCCAAGGCAGGTGAATTACTTGAGGCCAGGAGTTCCAGACCAGCCTGCAACATAGCAAGACCCCAGTACTTACAAAATTAAAATAATAAATAAATAAATATAAAGAAATAAAATACTTGAGATGACCCAAATGTTGCTTTATTAGCAGACAAGGACTTTAGCAAGCATTATAAATATGGCCAAATAATTTAAAAAATATATGCATGCAAAATTCAAAAGTTGGAAATCTAAGCAGAAAAACAGCAACTATAAAAAAGAACACCAGCCTGTGCAACATGGTGAAGCCTCATCTCTACAAAAACTACAAAGATTAGCCAAGCATGGTGTCAGGCACAGGTGTCCCAGCTACTTGGGAGGCTGAAGCAAGAGGATTGCCTGAGCCCAGAAGGTTGAGGCTGCAGTAAGCCGTAACTGTGCCACCGCACTCCAGCCTGGGTGATACAGTGAGACACTGCCTCAAAAAAATAAATAAAAAGAACGGAGTAGCATTTCCATAGGGCTTAAAGGTATAATAATTGAAATAAAAAGTTCACTGGATGGGTTTAATGGCAGACAAAAGAGTCAGCAAGTTTGAATATAGAGCAATAAAAATTATTCAATCTGAAAACAAAAGAGAAACAAGATTAAAGAAAAATAAGTAGAATCTAAGAAGTCTCTGAGACAATATTCTGTGACTTAACATATATGTTATTGAAGGTCCAGAAGATAAGAGAAACGAAATAAGGCAGCAAAAGATTTTGAATAATGGCAATAAATTTCTCAAACTTAGGCCGGGCGTAGTGGCTCACGCCTATAATCCCAGCACTTTGGGAGGCCGAGGCGGGTGGATCACGAGGTCAAGAGACCGAGACCATCCTGGTCAATATGGTGAAACCCTGTCTCTACTAAAAATGCAAAAATTAGTTGGGCGTGGTGGCATGTGCCTGTGGTCCCAGCTACTCAGGAGGCTGAGGCAGGAGAATTGCTTGAACCCAGGAGGCGGAGGTTGCGGTGAGCCGAGATAGCGCCATTGTACTCCAGCCTGGGTAACAAGAGCAAAACTCTGTCTCAAAAAACCAAAAACAAACAAACAAATTTCTCAAATTTGGTGAAAGCCATCAACATCAAAAGTGGGTGAAGTATATGAACAGACACTTTTCAAAAAAGGACATATATGAAGCCAACAAACATATGAAAAAATGCTCATCATCACTGGTCATTAGAGAAATGCAAATCAAAACCACACTGAGATATCATCTTACGCCAGTTAGAATGGCAATCATTAAAAAATCAGGAGACAACAGATGCTGGAGAGGATGTGGAGAAATAGGAACACTCTTACACAGTTGGTGGGAGTGTAAATTAATTCAACCATTGTGGAAGACCGTGTGGCGATTTCTCAAGGATCTAGAAATAGAAATTCCATTTGACCCAGCCATCCCACTACTGGGTATATACCCAAAGAACTATAAAATCTCTCTACTATAAAGACACAGGCACACGTATGTTCATTGCAGCCCTGTGTACAATAGCAAAGACCTGGAACCAACCCAAATGCCCATCCATGATAGACTGGACAAAGAAAATGTGGTACATATATACCATGGAATACTATGCAGCCATAAAAAACAATGAGTTTGTGTCCTTTGTAGGGACTTGGATGAATCTGGAAACCATCATTCTCAGCAAACTGACCCAAGAACAGAAAGCCAAGTACCACATGTTCTCACTCATAGGTGGGTGTTCAACAACAAGAACACGTGGACTCAGGGAGAGGAGCATCACACACAGGGGACAGTTGGTGGGGGTAGGGGAGAGATAATGGGGGGTGAAGGGGGGTGGAGAGGCAGGGGAGGGTGGGAAGGGATAACATGGGGAGAAATGCCAGATATAGTATGCACCTAAAGTAAAATAAATAAATAAATAAAGCAATAGAGGAATTGAGACTAACAAATACCCAATTTTTAATTAACCCAAAAGCAGGCAGAAAAGGGAGAATGTAGGATAAAAAGCAAAAGCAGAAGGGATGAATAGAAAACAATTAGCATTACAGCTCGAAACCCAATAAATTGTATTAATAGTACTATTAAATGGAAATTAGGCCAGGTGCAGTGGCTCACACTT
>NW_016107438.1:2001593-2007543 GCF_001604975.1 Cebus imitator
AAAAATTAGCTAGTTGTGGTGACACACGCCTGTAGTTCCAGCGACTCAGGAGACTAATGTGGAAGAACTGCTTGAGTCTAGGAGTTTGAGGCTGCAGTGAGCCATGATGGTGCCCTGAATTCCACACTGATGACTGAGCAAGACAGTGTCTCAACAAAAAGAAATAAGTAAATGGAAATGGAGTAAACACTCCAATAAAAGGGCAGAGGTTTTCACACTAGATAAGAAAGTAAGACCCTGTTACATCTGTCTTAAAAGATGCCCTTTTAATACCCAACAATTGCAGAATATGCATTATTTTCAAGTGCACGTGCAACATTTACCAAGATAACTCATTTGCTGGGCCATAAAACAAATCTTGATAAACTTTTATTTTATTTTATTTTACTTTATTTTTATTTAGTTTTCTAGAGACAGGGGCTTTCTCTATTGCCCAGGCTGGAGTGCAGTGACACAACCATAGGTCACTGCAGCTCAGCTTCCTGGGCTCACTTGCTCCTTCCACCTCAGCCTCCCAAATAGCTAGGACCACAGGCATCTGCCATCTCACCTGGCCTGATAAATTTTAAAAGACTGAAATTTTACAAAGTACGTACACTAACCACAAAGGAGTTCAATCAGAAACTAACAACAATAAGATATCTACATTTGGTCTAAGCCAAAATGCCAAGAAGTGATCACAATAAGGTATCTAGAAAATCCTCAAAAATGTAAAAATTAAACAATATACTTCTAGATAACCCATGGATCAAAAATTAAATCATAAGGGAAATTAGAAAGCATTTCAAACCAAGTAATAAGTATGCAACATATAAAAATGTGTGGTATGCACACAAATTAGGGTTTACAGAGAAATTTGTAGTGCTAAATGCATATTAGAAAGGAAGACAGCCTGAAAATAATCTAAATTTCCACTTTAAGAGGCTAGAAAATGGTGATCAAATTAAACTACAGTTATTAGAAAAAAGGAAATAATACGGATAATACTGGAAATCAATGAAATAGAAAACAGCCAAGTGTGGTAGTGTGTGCCTATAGTTCCAGCTATCAAAGAGACTGAGGCAGGAGGATTGCTTAAGCGCAGGAATTCAAGATCAGCCTCAACAACATAGCAAGACCTCAGGTCTAAAAAAAAAATTTTTTTTTTCTTTGAGATGGAGTCTCACCCTGTCTCCCAGTGCAATGGTAAGATCTCAGGTCACGGCAATCTCCTCCTCCGGGGTTCAAAGGATTCTCATGCCTCGGCCTCTTGAGTAGCTCGAATTACAGGCACATGCCACCATACCCAGCTAATTTTTGTATTTTTCATAGAGACAGGGTTTACCATGATGCCCAGGCTGGTCTTGAACTCCTGACCTCAAGTGATCTGTCCACCTTGGCCTCCCAAAGTGCTGGGATTACACATGTGAGCCACTGCACCCAGTCAAAATTTTTTTAATAAAAAAAAAAATTGGGCTGGGCGTGGTGGCTCATGCCTGTAATCTCAGCACTTTGGGAGGCCGAGGTGGGTGGATCACCTGAGGTCAGGAGTTCAAGACCAGCTTGGCCAACATGGTGAAACCCTGTCTTTAAAAAAAAAAAAAGAAAAAAAAGAAAAAAATTGGCTGGGCATGGTGGCTAATGCTATAATCCTAGTACTTTGGGAGGCTGAGGCAGGAGGATTGCTTGAGCTGAGGAGTTTGACAAGCCTGGGAAACATGATGAGATCCTGTCTCTATCAAAAAAGAAAAAAGAAAAGAAAAGAAAATCAGCCAGGTGTGGTGGTGCACACCTGTAGTTCCAGCTGCTCAGGAGGCTTGGGAGGGGGGCTCACTTGAGCCCAGGAGATGGAGGCTGCCATGAGGTAAGATTGTGCCACTACAGCACAGCCTGAGCCACAGGGCCAGAGTCTCAAAATAAAAAAGAAAAGAAAAAAAAAAACCCGATAAACCTGTAGTAAGACAGATCAAGATAAAGAAACAGGAAGCACAAATTACTTTTACCAACCATCAGATTGGCTATCACTAAAGATGCTGCAGATATCAAAAGGACAACAAGGCTGGGTGCAGTGGCTCATGTCCGTAATTCCAATACTTTGGAAAGCGGAGAAGGAGGACAGCTTGAGGCCAGAAGTTTCAGACCAGCCTGGGCAACACAGCGAAACCCTGTCTTTACAAAAAATTTTTTAAAAAAAATTAGCTGGGTGCAGTGGCATGTGCCTGTAGGCTCCATCTCCTGTCACTCCAGCTACTCAGGAGGCTGAGGCGGGAGGACTGCTTGAGCCCAGGAGTTTGAGGCTGCAGTGAGCTATGATCACAACACTGTACCCCAGACTGGGCAACAGAGTGAGACCTTGTCTCAAAATGAAAACAAAACAAAAAACGACAATAGAAAAATTTAAAGAGATGAGAAGGGACAGAGTTTGGTCCTGATTCTGAGCAAAATGGATTAAGCTTTCTCCATCCTGTCTCTCCCACTGACCATACCCATAAAATCTGCACAGGATGCACGCACAGGGTAGCTATCTGAGAATTCTGAAAAGTAGACAGTAGCAGGCAGATTGTGGGTGTAGGTGATAATTGAAAGTCCTGGCAAATCAGCAGAATGGATTTACCATTTCTCCCCCAGCATCCCCAAGACTGGACTAAAGGTAACCCAAAACCCAGAAGTGGGTACATAGGGGTAGGCAGAGAGAGCTCCAGGAGAAGCCCTACAGTTTTGGCTCAAAGAGTGAGAAAGAGGACATCCAATGTTCAGAGACCTTTTTTCTTCTTTTCTTTTATTTTCTCTACTCTCTTGAGCCCCCATCTCCAGGAAGTTCTTAATCGATAATAGCAGTGACAGCGAGAGAATTCACAGCAGGGGCCAGAGAAACTGAACACTCCGAGGGAGGAGAATCTTTTCTCTAAGTGGAGAAATAGTGGTCCCAAGAGAGTGGAGTCACCCCTCATGCTTTTCTCCCTCTGAGACATTTTGCCACTTGGTCCTGGAGGTGGGTATAGGCACAGAAAGTGTGCCACAGAACAGGGTAACTAAAGTCCCAGCTTTCAGGCCAGAGAATGGAAAGAAGGAGGCCCAGGGAAACAGAAAGTACCAGAGAGATTGTGGAGAGAAAGGAAATTGGGAAAGTAACCCAATAAAGTGGTTTATTAACTCCTGGGCTTGCTCCTAAGCTGCCCATGTGTGGCTCCGACCCTAAACAGCGTATCAAGAACTTTGAGAACTGTACTAAGAGAGAGATCACCAATGAAAAAAAAATCTACCTTGCAAACAATAATCAAAAGAAAATTGGAGTGGCTCTGTGACTATCAGACAAAGTAGACCTCCAAACAAAGAAATGAGACATCACATAATGATTAAACAGATCAATTGATCAAGACACAACAATCTTAAATGTGTATGCACCTAAGGACAAACCTTCAAAAATGAAGAAAAAACTCCCAGAAGTGAAAGGAGAAATAGACACATTCACAATAATAGAGATTTCAACATTCCTCTCTCAGCAATTGATAGTACTGGTACACAACAAATTAACAAGGGTATAGAAGAACAGAACAACATCATCAACCAAATGAATCTAATTGATCCTACCACCCAACAATAGCAAAAGACACCTTATTTTCCTTAAAAAAAAAAAAAAAAAAAGCTTTTGCCCAGGTTTGGTGGCTCATGCCTATAACCTCAGACATTAAAATGAAAATAGGCACTTTTATAAATAGTTCTTCATGTATAAAGCCACCTTAGATGAAATGAACCAATACCTCAAAAACCATAAACTGTCAAAACTCACTCAAAATAAAATAGCAAATTTGGATAATCTTATATCTGCTTTTTAAAAATTGAACTTTTAGTTTAAAATACTCTAAAAAAGAAATCTCTAGGCCCAGATAGTTTCTCTGGAGAATTCTAAATATCCAAATATTTAGATAAGAAACAATGACAAATCACCAGGTGCTGTGGCTCACACCTGTAATCCCAGCACTTTGGAAGGCTGAGGCGGGTGGATCACTTGAGGTCAGGAGTTCGAGACCAGCCTGGCCAACATGGTGAAACCCCATCTCTACTAAAAATACGAAAATTAGCCAGGTGTGGTAGTGGACATCCGTAATCCCAGCTACTTGGGAGGCTGGGGCAGGAGAAATGATTGAACCCAGGAGGCAGGGGTTGCAGTGGGCCGAGATTGTGCCACTACACTCTAGTGTGGGCAACAGAGTGAGGCTCCATCAAAAATAAAAAACCAGAAAAGAAAAGAAATAATGACACAAACATAATCTCTTGCAGAAAACGAAAGAGAAAGGAATACTTCCTAACTCACTTTATGGGGCCAAAATTACCCTGATATCAAAGATATACAAAGAAAGTAGAAGGGAAAAAACTATAAACCAACACCTTTTATGAACTTAGACATAAAATTTTAGCAAATTAAATTCAGCAGTGTATTAAAAAATATATACCATGACCAAGTGAGGTTTATCCTGGGATTGCAAGGTAGATACAATATTCAAAAATCGATCAATATAATCCACCATATTAGCAGTCTAAAGAAAAAAAATCCATGATTATATCACTTCATGCCAAAGAAGCTCTTGACAAAGTTAAACATCCATCCATTATTTTTAAAAACTCTCAGCAAACTAGGAATAGAAGTAACCTTTTTCAGTCTGATAAAGGGCATCTACAAATACCTGACAGTTAATATCATACTTAATAGTAAGGAATTGAATGTTACCCTGGTAAGACTGGAAGCAAGACAAAGATGTTTGCTGTCTCCAGCCCTATTCAACATTGTACTAGAAGTTCTAGCTACTGCAATAAAGCAAGAAAAATAAAGAGCCCAATGTTTGGAAAGAAGTAAAACTGACTTTAGTTGAAAATGACATATGGTAAAAATCCTAAAGGATCAACAAAAAAGGGCCAGGCGCGGTGGCTTATGCCTGTAATCCCAGCACTCTGGGAGGCCAAGGTGGGTGGATCACCTGAGGTTCGGAGTTTGAGACCCACCTGACCAATATGGTGAAACCCTGTCTCTAAAAGAAAAAAAAAAGCAAGGAAAAGCCTCCCTGGAGAGCCCTGAGGCGGAATATGGTCCTGCCAGCACCATGGTTTTAGACTTCTAGCCTCAGGAACTGTGAGAGAATAAATGGTGTTGTTCTAAGCCACCCAGTTGGAAGCAATTTGCCACAGCAGCTCTAGGAACCCACTCCAGGGGAAAATCTGCCTCCGAAGAGGGGACACACAAGAGCACCTTCCTAAATGCCAGTCCAGGCCCATCCTCCCAGCAGCTACGCCATTCCACAGCGTGGGCTTGTCCAGAGGAGACACCGAGGCCCAGGGAGGCTCAGTGGCTTACTCACTGGGTCACAGCAAGTTGCGGGTAGAGAAACGATCAGCAAGCAAGACTCCCACCACTCCCTCCCAGAGCTCAGCTCACTACTTACCACAGTGCCAGCGGATACATTCACTGCAGAGGCAGACTTGGCCTCCTTGATTCTGAAGTTGGGTTTACTGGGCTCTAGCCCAGAGCTGCTGAGATTGAGATTCCTCAGGTTGGGTACAGAACTGAAGGGTCTTGCAGGCGTAGGCTTGGGGGAAATGGAGCCGGCCTCCTTCGTGCGGGCCTCCTGGTTGAGGCTGCTGTCTGCTTCATTTTTCCTTTCATCTCTGACACTCAAGAGCAAGTCAGGTACACAGGACACTAATGCCAATGGTTGGATGTCCTGGGGAGGAGGAAATAAACACACAGCCCTTGGGAACCCAACTCTAGCCACTTCCAGATTTGTCTGCACCCAGGGGTAGGCGCAAAGGCAATGAGGAGAAGGAAAGCAGTCGATACTAAAGTCTCTCTAATGTGGGGCTCTCAACCTGGAATTCCTAGACCCTTAGAGGGCTCATGGATAGCTTCACGGGGTCTTTGAGCCCCTTGAAATTGCAGTTTAAAAACTGCATTGTGTACTTTAGGGCAAGAGATTCC
>NW_016107438.1:2007776-2032743 GCF_001604975.1 Cebus imitator
TGACCTCATGATCCACCCGCCTCGGCCTCCCAAAGTGCTGGGATTACAGGCTTGAGCCACCGCGCCCGGCTATCAGATTCTTAAAGGGTCTGTGACCCTAACAAAGTTAAAGAATTCAAAACAAAAACCCTTGCTCTAATCCAGGTGAGTCTTTGAGATAAAGGAGACAGACTGAAAAATCGGCTGAATCTTTCCACTGAGCTAGAAGAGAGCGCTAAGCAGAGAAGGCAAAGGCAGACCACGGCCAGCTGGACAGCTGATCCACAGCCAGGACTGGTCCACACTTTGCACAGAGGAGGAAGGACCCAGCCAGGATTGACATCCCATGTGATGTTTTGAGAGTCCTACTCCCAGAAGCTCTTCCCAGGGGCCTGCTCTCTCAACTGTGCCCTGACCTGATGGAGGGAGCATTCCAACCCAAGCAGCAGTTGAGGACCATGAGTACATGCAGTTCTGACATCCACTCCCAGCATGGCCTGGCTGCTCTTACTCCTACTGGAGGAGGCGAGAAGGACAGACCAGTGAGAGTCCTCTGCTGCCTGGATGGAGGGATCCTCCGAAAGATGCTGGGTCCTGTGTGCCTTCAGGGCTCCCCACTCCGCCCCGCTGTTGCCCAGCCCTCTGCGCAGCCCTTCAGTGTGTCTGGGCTCTGAGCAGTGGCCTCCTCAGCACCATTCTATGGATCGGGCCCAGGTGGGGAAGGGTGCTGGCTACGTGTGCTCCCCCCACATCCGGGTTTACCTGTTTGGAGGCTGGGGTCGCGGACTTGTCTTTCTGCTGTTGTTTCTGTTGCCAGCCCCTCACGCCCTTCTTTCTCACTTGCTCGCCTGCCGACTCCCCCTGCAGCTCTACCTTCTTCTTCACTTGGAAGGGCTTTTTCTCCCCTTTTAGTCTCAGCTCCTGGATCAGTTGCCTGCCCATGAAGAAGTGAGTGTTATGGGGGTTAGGGATGCGCCACGCAGGCAGGCATTCTCCTTGGGGGATGGACATGACTTGGCGAAGAGGTAGTGAGTTCCACATGCCCTCCTCCAACATATCTAGTCTGCACAAGTGATTGAAGGTCAAGGAGCAGGTTGTGGAGGAAAGCATCATTCCACCATCCATACCATCCCCCACGTTGGAACAGCATCCAAGGAAAGATGTGCAGTAAGGGGGCTATACCCTAGTCTACCACACTGCTATCTGTTCCCCACTTCCCAGCAGGCCAGTCCCCATCCATGGTAGGTACTAGGGAGAGGGTCTGGGTAGGAAGCTAAAGCCAGAGGTTCCCATATTGGGCCATGTCCTGTGCTGGGCCTCTCTAGCCAATGGATCCTGAGAGTAGACAAAAGGTGATATCATACAGCAGAAATCACTCAGTCTCATGAGTTAGGACACAGGGGAGTTCTGGTCCCTCTTCTGTCATGAACTTTCTATGTGATCCCTTCTCTGCTCTGACCTCTTCTCTCCATAAAACGAGTTGGTAGGAGAGGACCGGACTCAGAGGATGAGTGCCCCCAGCTACTGGAGTTTATGTCTGTATGAATCCATGAGGCAGCTTTGAGGGGTGGCCATCCTCGGGGAGTGAGTTTCTATAAACAGCTATCCCTGGGCCAGGCGCGGTGGCTCATGCCTGTAATTCCAGCACTTTGGGAGGCCAAGGCAGGCAGATCACGAGGTCAAGAGATCGAGACCATCCTGGCCAACAGGGTGAAACCCTGTCTCTACAAAAAATAAAAATTAAAAAAAAAATTTTTTTAAAGACATTAGCTCTTTCCCTGCTGCCGCCGAGTCATGCGGAGGTGGAGGCTTGGGTGCGTTCAAGATTCCGCTTCACCCATAACCCACCGCCATGGCCAAGGAAGGCATTGCTGCTGGAGGTGTAATGGACGTTAATACTGCTTTACAAGAGGTGCTGAAGACCGCCCTCATCCACGATGGCCTAGCACGTGGAATTCGCAAAGCTGCCAAAGCCGCAGACAAGCGCCAAGCCCATCTTTGTGTGCTTGCATCCAACTGTGATGAGCCTATGTATGTCAAGTTGGTGGAGGCCCTTTGTGCTGAACACCAGATCAACCTAATTAAGGTTGATGACAACAAGAAACTAGGGGAATGGGTAGGCCTCTGTAAAATTGACAGAGAGGGGAAGCCCCGGAAAGTGGTTGGTTGCAGTTGTGTAGTAGTTAAGGACTATGGCAAGGAGTCTTAGGCTACGGATGTCATCGAAGAGTACTTCAAATGCAAGAAATGAAGAATTAAATTATTTGGCTCACAAAAAAAAAAAAAAAAGAAACAGCTACCCCTCTCCATTTCACAAAGGGAATCTTCCAATTCCTTGTGAGACCAGGGCAGATGTTCATCTGGCAACTTTCTTTTTTTGCTTTTCTTTGAGACAAGGTCTGACTCTGACACCCAGGCTGGAGTGCAGTGGTGCAATTGCAGCTCACTGCAGCTTCCCCCTCCCCAGGTGATTCTCCTGCCTCAGCCTCCAGAGCAGCTGGGAGTATAGGCACATGCAACCATGTCTGGCTAATTTTCCTTTTTGTTGTTTTGTAGAGAAGGGGTTTCGCCATGTTGCCCAGGCTGGTCTTGAACTCCTGGGCTCATGCCATCCACCTGCCTTGGCCTCATAAAGTGCTGGGACTACAGGCATGAGCCATGGCGCCTGGCTGCTCTGGCAACTTTCCCGGCTGGGGACTCTCCCTGCCATTCCAGGCCACTCAGCCAACAGATCACACACAATCCCCAGAACCCCCACTGGCCTCATCCCGAAAGCCTTCCTACCGGGCATACACCTCCCGAGCCCTGGAAGCAACAGTATTCTGGAAGAGGGAGTTGTTGTCCTGGAAAAACTTCTCATACTTCTCTGAATTCAGACTGGGATAAATCAGCCGGAACCCTCCGCAGTTATCCTTCTCATACATTTCAGCTTTCTTTAACTGCACGGCCCGGAAACCTTTGGCTTCCTCAATCCTGTTGGGAAGCAGAACATGGCGCTGCTGTTAAGTTTTCTTGGGACAAAGCCTGGAAGGTCATCTAGGGCCAGATGGAAGCCTTGCATGGAATGGCAATCAGGATTTGCTAATAAATGCAGGACTGTTTCCCTGAAAGGAGATTCTAGCCCTCCTGGGACAGCCAGCGTCATAATACACTAAGAACTGGTGAGCACAGTCTTTCTGAAAGCTCACCAAATTCTGTCCTGTTCCAAGTAAAACCCGTTTTCCCCTCGGCTTAGTTCCGACTAGGTAGACTGTTGTCACCTTCCCATTCCCTGCCCTGATTACCCTCCTCTAGAGAGTGGCACCTTGTACTTTTCCTGAATTCGAGGGCTTCCTGAATGAGCTTGATGACCCTTTACGAGCTGCAATGATCTCATTCTTCCTCAAAGCCCCCTAGGGAAGTGGGGGTCAGGGAGGGAGAAATGATAAGCCCTCTTTTATAGCAGGGAAACCCAGAGCCACAGAAATATCCAGGGCCAAGTAATGAGGAGACTGATTCAGAGAAGGCCCTTAACCTGACGGCTGCTCCTCAATAGGACACTGACTCCTTCTCAAGGAGTTTAGAGGTGGCAGGCCATGGTGGAAGGCATCCTGAAATCCCAGGCAGCAGACCCACTGGGCTCTGGGCCCAGAGCTGTCATTTATCAGCAGTAAATGACCTTCCCAGTCTGCCCAGTCAGAACTAGGCCAAGGGGAAAATGGGTTTTACTTGGACTTTGTGCAAGTCACTTTCCCTTCTGGAGTCTTGGTTTCCTTGGCTTCCAGAACAAGGCCACACAGCATCCCGCCCTACCTACCTGCCCGCTCCTTACAGAGGAGACAGTGCAAGTGCCTGAGAAACACGGTGCCATCCAAACATAAATGCCATTTATGGCATCACTTCTAGAAGCTCAACCCCCAAGGATTAGACTAGCTCTGCTCATGAGGAGTGCAGGGGGCTATAGCGGGCTCTGAAAAGCAACACAGCGTCCCCTTGACTAGGCTGAAAGTCTCCTGACACTAGAATTACTCTACAGAATGGAAGCCCCAGTTACAAGGCAAGTGCTGCCAACAGGAAGCAAGGGACATTAGCTCCTGGTGAAACGGGAACGTAGAGAAGGACAGACACATCTTTCTTTATAGTAAAAATAAATGAATGGTCTTATTTTTATATTGGTAGTACCTAAAGCTTCACATAATGTTAACTTCTGTCCATTATACACAGCTATATATCTGTAATTTAATCTCCTATTTCTAGGAACAAAGGAATATTCAGAGTAAAACTATTCAAACTGCTATATTCTGCCAATACGAACTCATTTTCCAAGTGGGATTATCATTTGTTACAATGACCCCTTCCAGCTCTAGGCGAGACTCTAATAGCCTTCAATACACATTACAGTGCCAGGCACTATGCTAAGCCTTTCGTGTGCATTATCTCATTTAATTCGCCCAACAACCTCATGTATCATAGCTCCATTTCACAGAAAGGTGACTGAGGCTCAGAGAAGTTACAGAAAGGCCACATAACCAGTAGGCTGACAAATCATAATTTGGACCAGGGCAGACCATTCTTATTGGGAGCAGGGGAGTCAGAGAGAGCGGTGCCCACGGCTGGGGAGTGCTACTGTACCGCATCTCCCGAGAATAACACTGCTGCAGGAACTGCCCTCGTTGTCTCTCCTCCTCCAAGACTTTCTTCTTGTCACAGCTTTCCAGGTTGATCAGGACCAAGGTGTCATACAGCAGACCGTCTTTCACTTCTTTATCCAGCCAAGAGTCGGTGGAGAAGCTTGGAGAGTGATTGACCTGTGACAGCAAGATTGGCAGCTGGGGACAGGGCTGTCCAGAGTGAAGGCAGAGAGTGAGGCCAAGATGCCTCCTCCAGGGTGCCCACCTCAGGGTCCTGACTACCAAGATGAGAGGAAGGGAGGGGAGAGAGCATCTGGTCTGGAGCCACAGTGGAAAAAGGAGGAAGTGGAACTCCCACTAGTTAAACCAGCTTTTATCTCGGTCCTTTCTTCTTTGGGAGCATCAGGATTACCCTCTCTTTGGTGTGTGTGTTCCACTCCATCTGGGGTGCATGTGTTCTCTCATGTGCACTGGGCATCCAGAGAGCAGGATGGAAGGGGTCCTGCTCAAAGGGAGAGGTTCAGACGCAGGAGGTAGTGAGGAAAGGTATTCAGGAGCCCAGCCAGGGTGGAGGGGAGACAGGTGGGAGGAGGGAGAGGACTCATTCCTGCCCACTGAAAAGTCTGTATTGTTTGGAGGCACCATGTGATATCTGTAGATTTCTAGAAGTTTCTGAAGGACTTGCTCCTGGTGGCTCATTCTGCTCTTTGAGTAAAAGCTGCAAACAGGCACATCCCTCTTCCCACCGTACCTGGAAACAAGGGCTGGGACTGGAAGAAGGGCAAAGCTGCGGAACCTAACCTGTCTTCTCGGGTTCTCCACCCTAAAGTCGGTGTCATTGCCCCTGGCACTAGCACCTTTGCTCTTCACAATGCTCCCTGAAGGGCCATGTGAAAGGGTTCCTGGGGACAATTCAATCAGGAAGAGAAACAGCCACCAGGAAAGCTTCTCCCCCTCCTCCCACCGCCGCATGGGTCTGGGGGAGGCAGGCCCCCCCATTTCCGTGGCAGCAGGCCCCAGGCCACTCTCTGCTGGTGCATGTGAACCGAGTAGTTCAGGCCCCTAAGAGTGGGGCACGGCTGCTCCTGTCTGACACTGAACGTTGCCAACCCAGCTTTGATGAAGAACACTCCCTTTCTGGGAGACAACTCTGTTACAAAAGGTCGAGGCATCTTTAGAATCACTCTGTGTCTAAGATCAACATTTCCAAGTCTAGTGGACCTCAAGAAGGCACGTGGAATGCTCTAATTCCCAGCTGTCTACCCCCCTCTGGTGGCCACTTCTCAGCTATGAGAGAAGCCCCAGGCAGCAGGCACCATGGGAGGAAGTGGCCGGGGAAGCTGAAACAATTCAGGTGAGCTGGGAGGACAGATCCTTGAAGCTGGCTGGCCCCAAGAACAGGAGTCCATTTTCGCCCCTCGCCCAAACTTCCCTACCTCCAGCAGCCAGGGTTTGAGTTTGCGGTCCAGCAAAATGTCAAAGCCCAGAATCTCAAAGCAGGCGCTGTTGAGTGTGTGGTTGGGGAAGCAGGTGTGGTAGTTATGCCTGATGATGGGGTGGGCCGAGATGAGGGTCTTGATTATGACGTCCTCAATATCCCTCCATATCTGCTCCACATTGTAGCTGTGGTCCTCCATGTATGCGTTGAAGGTGGAGAGCTTTCTGGAAGGAAACCACAGGACAAGAAGCAGTGCAGCTGGCCTCTGGTCATCGAGGCTATGGCACGCTGTAAACCAGGAACTCCTGGCGGAGACAAGGCTCTAGAGGCAGTGGGGATGAACGCCCAGGAGTCAAGGTGACTGGGCTGTGTCAGTGCCAGAGAAGGCCCCCAGGAATCCCAGGGTCACACCCTCCAAGCCTCCAGAGCCCTAGGGTGGATGCAGATGCAGTCGCATAAGACATGGTCATTTTCACTGTGACCCAGAAAACATTTATCAGCAGGGGAAGAGATGAAGAAAGAAAACCCCCTGACACCATGGTTTTACTTTGCCAGCAATGATTCCTCAGTCTTTGGTGTTTATTAGAAGTACGTGGGGAGCCTTTTAAGAACACTGATACCTGAGTCCCACCTCAGCCGAGGGGATTCTAGGGACATTAACTACACAGAAATCTTGTTTTAGGGCTGCCCATGAGGAAAAGGTATCCCAGGGCATGTCCACAGATAAGGTTAGCAACTGTGCCAGGCAAACTGGACTGTCCCAATTTTAGAACTGAAAGTCCTGAATTCCAGGAAACCCCTCAGTTGTGGGCAAACAGACACAGGGGATCTCAGGGGACACCTGATCACAGGGGAACTCAGAGATGTCTGCCTCCTGTGGAACAGTTCATGAGGAAATACCTGAGTGGGTGCTCAGCCAGCTCTGAACTGGGCATTACAGAGAGAGGACAGATCTCACAGATCCAAGAGGCAATGGTAGGGACGGACATTTGCCCCCTCACATCTACACACGTGCACAGAGAGCCAAAGTGGAAGTGGGACTGTGGAAGGAGGAGGTGCAGGGGAGTGAAAAGAAGAAAGAATGAAGAAGACAAGAGACATGGCTCATCCAGGCGTTCCAAAAGCCCAACTAGACCCCAGTCCAATGGGTCAAGAAGGAGGAAGCAAGTTCGGCCAGACAGTGAGCGTTTGCTAAGGGCCTTTGGTGCATGCAAAGCTTCATACAAGAAGGGGACACTAGAAATCATCACTTCTGCCATGGAGAGCCTCAGGACCATTCAGGGAGTCAACACACATGTGAAACAGCCAAGGATGCATTTATATAGAGACAGATAAGCAAAGGCTACTCAATATAGAGGCCACCTCCTCCACCTGCCATTGTCAGAAAACAGTGTTACACATACATGGATTTTCCAGATCACTTTAAGCCAATTTTTTCAAGAGGAAAAAATGCATTTAATATGCCTAATTGGGAAATAAATTTTCCTGAAATAGATTATACACTTCCCTGACAACATATAACATAACCTTTTCTTGATGACTCAGGGCTCATCACAATGAATATACTTTATTGTGTAATTTCATAATGCCCAGTGGTGAGTCAATTCAATTTATTACCAGCCATGTGCTGAGCACACTGAAAGATGAAAGTGGCTTGGTGTCTGCCCCAGAGTCCTGCCAGGTTTTCAGGTTTTCTGTCTTCTCCTTCACTGTGACCGCAGCACTACCCCTTCTGAGTTTGTCCCCCAGTGGGGTATTGACAAGGCATGCAGTTGACCTCAACTGCCAACTTTGGGGCAGATGAGACAGTCAGTATGAGAAGCAGATTGTTTCAAAAGATGGAGAGGAGGAAGAAGAAAGGAGAAAGAAAAAGGGAAGAAGAGGAGGAAAGAAGAACTCTGCCCAGCAATATGGGAAGAACTCCAAAGGCCAGAGCACCATTGTAACGCTCAAAGAGCAAAGTACAACTAGGGACGCAAGACAAACGTGCACTGGGCAAAGAACAGCCATGGGCAATGACTGGTGTTGACCGTATTGTAAAAATACAAAGATTAGCCAGCCATGGTGGCAGGCACCTGTAATTCCAGCTACTCGGGAGGCTGAAGCAGGAGAATCGTTTGACCTGGGAGTTAGAGGTTGCAGTGAACTGAGATCACTCAGTTCACTGCAACCATTGCACCAGCCTGGGTGTCAAGAGCAAGACTCCATCTCAAGAAAACAAAAGACAGTGCCCTGCCCATGAAGTGGATGACATGGGCAGCATGGCTTAGTGGGTAAGAGCACCAGCTTAGGGGCCAGGCTGCCCTGGTTTCAATCCCAGCTTCCTAGCTGTGCCACCTAGGGTAAGTAACTTAACTTTTTCACACCTCAGTTTCCTAATATGCAGAATAGGGATGATGAAAATGCTGACTTCACAGTGTTGTTGTGAGGAGGATGAAGTGGCTTCAAGTATGTAAATTATCGCTAGGAAAAGAAACGTGCAAGCTCTCCAGCCCTGGAGATGAGAAGGTAGAGATGAAGAAGTTGGGCAGAGAGACCAATTTGGAGTGCTGGGGTGGAGGCAAGGAGAGAGAACACACCCACACACTGGGAAATGCTGAGCTGAAGATGTCCAGGTGGAGCTGAGGAGAGACGGGCCCAGAGCCCAAGGGAAAGAGGCTGAACCCAACGAGGGCAGGCAGAGGCCACAGGGGCAGATGGCTGCTCCAGGAGAGAGTGGGTGGAGGAGCACAGCGGGGTGAGACGGAGATGAACAGAGGAAGCGGGAAATGGAAGAGGCAGAACAACACTTAAAGACTTTGCAACCTCATCTTAGTTCGGCTGCCCCAAGACACCACTCCATCACAGCCAAGGGCTCAGAGCCTGCTGTTGGGGTGTCAGTTCTCATCGGATGAGGGAAATGAGAACCCTTCCATTCTGTGCCCTTAGATTAAGGAAAAATGACGGTAACCACGAACACTGTCCACATTGCCATCACAAGTCATTTGGGCCTCACAGAGACCCTGTCAGGTGACAGGGCAGGGTAGGGAGTCTCATCACATTCATCCTCCAGACCAAGAAATGCAGGCTCAGAGAGATGAAGTAACTTGTCCAAGCTTAGTTGGCAAGTGTCGGAGCTGGGACTACAAGCCAGGCCTCCCAGAGTGCCGACGCTCAGAATGCAGCAATGCAAGAGGCTCAGCTGGTGCCCCCAGTCCAGGTGGGGAGGAGAGGAGGAAGTGGCAGAGCTCAGGCAACACAGGTGGCTGACATCTTCCGAAAAAGGTGGAGATTGCCTCTGACCAGCCTCACACATCCCCTTTAAGTGGGTTTAACTTAGGGATTTTCTGTGTGCTTTTGGAATGCTGCCACTGAGGGGGTCATGAAATGTCACATGCCTCTCTGATGGTCTGAAGCAAACTGCCTGCATGTTCAGCAGTCCTTTGAAGCCTGGTGCAGTAGGAAGAGAGTGAGCCCTGGGGTCTAACAGACCTGGCTTCTCCACCCCGTCTAGCAGTCACAGCTGTGGGACCTGGGGCAACTCACGCAACCTGAGACTCAGTTTCCTCATCTGCAAGATGGAGATGGCACCTAACTGACAGTTCTCCACCAACAGAGGGTAGATAATAATGCTTTTGCCATAGTGTTGCTGTGAAAAAGTCAACAATAAAAAATGCACATAAAGCACTGAGCACAGGCCCCCACACAGAGATGAAGTAACTTGTCCAAGCTTAGTTGGCAAGTGTCGGAGCTGGGACTACAAGCCAGGCCTCCCAGAGTGCCGACGCTCAGAACGCAGCAATGCAAGAGGCTCAGCTGATGCCCCCAGTCCAGGTGGGGAGGAGAGGAGGAAGTGGCAGAGCTTCAGGCAGCACAGGTGGGCAAGCTCAGAGAGATGAGCTTGAAATACTTGCTCCTTTTCCCTTTCCCCCTTTGCCTGGTCAAGTTCACATTCCTCAGTCCCCCGTTTTCTTAAAACTCAAATGAGACCCGATTAGACAATAAGAGGAATGGAAAAGCCTCTTGTGAAGATACTTTCATAAACTGCTCTCAATTTCCCCCCTTCTGGGGAATCTTCACGCCAGCTAGCCACATGTCAGGGCACTGTGACACATCGTTCGAAAATCTCTAGTGCAGCAACATCTCGGGGGACACAAGCCAAGCCATGGCTGCCTGGCAAGTCCTTCTCACCTGGCAGACTAGCAACCAATAAATAATCTGTTGATTTGGAAATATCAGAAGGGCCAACTATAATAAGGGTATGTTTTGGAGTGTGTATATATTCTGCTGGGGAAACAGTTCATGTTTATCTCTCCTCCTCCCAGCCTCCCGGGATTTACGATGGGGCCTTCTTTTAATGATTAACAGCCAAAAGCGCAGAGATGAAGGAATCTGTTCTGGGTTGCGAAGCAAAGAAGTACTTTCTGAGACCATGTGACCCAAGATGGAAACACTGATGAGGACTGATAGGGTTTGGGTAGAATCCCTGAAAGCAGCTTGGAGGGAAAGGAAAGGAAAGAAAAATGAAGCCACTTCCTTACCTCTTGCTGCCAGAGTGGGCATCTCGACTGAAGTTGGAACTGTGCTTATTAATGGAATAATTAGTCAGGTGCATGCAGATATTATCCTGGGGAAAGAGACAAACATTGGTGGGGTCAGCTTGGAAGGGCAGGCCCCCTGCTTCCTCTCTGTGCCCTCCCAAGGCCCCTGGGGCTTAAAAGGATGGAAAGAAAGGGAAGTTTTAGGGCATATTTAGTGTGGCAAAATAGAGGAAATAAGAAGTGGTGTCCTGCTGCCTCCAGCCTAAGAAACTCCAATTTTTCCTGAGATTGAATGGTGCCCTGCCTGAGAAAACTTCAGGAGTCATGGGGGTCCAGGAAAGTGGGGGATGGCAGGGTAGCTCACCCATGGCCTTTTCTCTTTGAGTACCCCTGAACTGTGGTTCTGGCTTTGGAGTCAGGCAGACCCGGCCACAAGCCCCAGACTCACCTCTTCCTAGCTACCTTGGACAGTCCCTTATGCTCTGGGTTTTAATCCTATCATCTGTAAAATGGGGATAATAATCCCTCTCTGTGAGGGTTCATGGGAGTGCAAAGTGAAACCTGGCACATAGCAAGTGCTCAACAAATGACACTCACAATGTCTTGAGAATGCGGATTTAACTAGAAATTTTTTTTAAATCATGCTATGGGGGTAGGGTGAGGAGGGTGAGGTGGGGTGTCCCCTTAGCTCACCAGGTTGTCTGTGCAAGGGGGGGAGTATGAGGTCGTCGCAAAGCGGGCCAGTCCTTCATTGTACACAAAAATCCTGAGAGGGTCACAGGATGTCACCAATACATAAATCCGCAGGTCAAACTTAAACCCATCAATGATAAAGGGCTGGAAGGAGAGAACAGAAGTCAGACATGCATCAGAGGAGAAATTTACACTTGAAAATCACTAGCTCCCATCTTGTTTCCATGGAGTTGGCTTCAACATTGCCTAGTGTTGTGGAGGGCAGGCTTGGCCAGGGTCAGGCAGGGGAACAAGGAGACTTGGGCTCTGTGTCCCAACATGTGACCCTGTGGAGGTCACTAAACCACACTGTGCCTTGGTTTCCTGATCTGTCAAGTGACACAAGTAACCACCTCTAAGAGGCATCTTGGCAACTAAACAAAGTGACATTAAAAACTTCTCTGGGGTTTACAACTAATTGATCACAACCAGTTACAGATTTATTTGTTCCTTCTCCACTCCCACTGCTTCACTTGACTAGCCTTAAAAAAAAAAAAAAAAAAAAAAACAACTTCTCCGAGGCCAGGTGTGGTGGCTCACGCCTGTAATCCTAGCACTTTGGGAGGCTGAGGTGGGTGGATCACCTGAGGTCAGGAGTTCGAGACCAGCCTGGCCAACATGGCAAAACTCTGTCTCTGCTAAAAATACAAAATTAGCCAGGCATGGTGGTGAGTACCTGTAATCTCAGCTACTCAGGAGGCTGAAATAGGAGACTGGCTTGAACCCCATAGGGCGGAGGTTGCAATGAGCTGAGATGTCACCATTTCACTCCAGCCTGGATGAAAGAGTGAAACTCCATCTCAAAAAAAAAAAAAAAGTCCTCTGATGGGCCAGGTGCAGTGGTTCACGTCTGTAATCCCAACACTTTGGGAGGCCAACGTGGGAGGACTGCAACATAGTGAGACCTTGTCTCTACTAAAATTAAAAAAAAATTATCCAACTGGGCCGGGCGCGGTGGCTCAAACCTATAATCCCAGCACTTTGGGAGGCCGAGGCAGGTGGATCACGAGGTCAAGAGATGGAGACCATCCTGGTCAACATGGTGAAACCCCGTCTCTACTAAAAATACAAAAAAACTTAGCTGGGCGTGGTGGCGCGTGCCTGTAATCCCAGCTACTCAGGAGGCTGAGGCAGGAGAATTGCCTGAACCCAGGAGGCAGAGGTTGCGGTGAGCCGAGATCGCGCCATTGCACTCCAGCCTGGGTAACAAGAGCGAAACTCCGTCTCAAAAAAAAAAAAATTATCCAACTGTGGTGGTGAATGCTTGTAATCGTAGCTACTCAGGAGGCTGAGGTGGAATGATTGCTTGAGCCTGGGAGGTTGAGGCTGCAGTGAGCCCTGATCACACCACTGCACTCCAGCCTGGGTGACAGAGCAAGACCCTGTGTCAAAAATATATATATATTTGATTGGCCAGGCACAGTGGTTCACACTGGGAATCTCAGCACTTTGTGAGGCTGAGTCAGGAGGACCTCTTGAGCTAGGAGTTTAAGACCAGCCTCAGCAACATAGAGACCCTATCTCTACAAAGAAATTTTTTTTGGCCAGGCATGGTGGCTCACACCTGTAATCCCAGCACTTTGGGAGGCCAAGGTGGGTGGATCACCTAAGGTCAGGAGTTTGAGACCAGCCTGACCAATACGGTGAAACCCCATCTTAAATATATATATATAATAAAGCTTAAAAATTAAATAAAAAGAGATTTTTTTAAATAAAAATTAGTCTGGACACCATGGTTCACACCTGTAATCCCAGCACTTTGGGAGGCCAAGGCAGGCAGATCACTTGAGGTCAGGAGTTTGAGACCAGCTTGGTCAACATGGTGAAACCCTGTCTCTACTAAAAATAAAAAAAATTAGCTGGGTGTGCTGGTGGGTGCCTGTAATCCCAGCTACTTGGGAGACTAAGGCAGGAGAACCACTTGAACCTGGAAGGCAGAGGTTGCAGTGAACCGAAATTGTACCACTGCACTCCAGCCTGGGTAACAGAGGAAGGTTCTGTCTCAAAAAAATAAAAGTTCCTAATCGGCCAGATGTGGTGATGTGTGCCTGTAATCCTAGCTCTGCTCAGGAGGCTGAGGTGGGAGGATTGCGTGAACTCAAGAATTTGAAGTTGCAATGAGCAATGATTGAGTGCCACTGCACTCTAGCCAGAATGACAGAGCAAGACCCTATCTCTAGAGAAATAAAAATAATCTGTGTCTTAAGTCAAAAAAAAATAATAAAAATAAAAATAAAATAAATTATTTTGATGAATGGACACATTGTCACCATTCAGGGCTACATATAGTTGCAGCTTTTTTTTTTTTTTTTGAGACAGGGTCTCCAGGTTCTCACCCTGTTGCTGGAGTGCAGAGGCACGGCTCATTGCAACCTCCGCTTCCAAGGCTCAGCCTCTAGAGTACGTGGGACTATAGGCACTTGCCACCACACCTGGCTAATTTTTGTATGTTTTGTAGAGAAACGGTTTTGCCATGTTGCCCAGGCTAGTCTGAAACTCCTGAGTTCAAAGCAATCTGCTCGCCTCAGCCTCCCAAAGTCCTGGGATTACAGGCATGAGCCACTTTGCTCGGCCAACACATAGTTGCAGTTCTATAAGAGTTCTCCCTGGGCCGGGCGCAGTGGCTCAAGCCTGTAATCCCAGCACTTTGGGAGGCCGAGGTGGGTGGATCATGAGGTCAAGAGATCGAGACCATCCTGGTCAACATGGTGAAACCCCGTCTCTACTAAAAATACAAAAAATTAGCTGGGCATCGTGGCGCGTGCCTGTAATCCCAGCTGCTGGGGAGGCTGAGGCAGAATTGCCTGAACCCAGGAGGCAGAGGTTGCGGTGAGCCGAGATCGCGCCATTGCACTCCAGTCTGGGTAACAAGAGCAAAACTCCGTCTCAAAAAAAAAAAAAAGAGTTCTCCCTGCAATGCCGTCTCTTGGCCATTTCTTCCCAGGGAGATCAGTGTCTCCCTCTCTGTCCCCACTCCTAGAGGGCTCCCTCCCTGCAATAGGCTGTGACTTACGACCTCCAGTCAAAGAGGAAAGCTGGTTGCTCTCCAGCACCATGCGCCTTTCCCACATCAGGGCTTCCTCAAACCAAAGGTAGTCTCCCAGCCCTAATGTGTTACAGGAAAAGGGCCAGCCTGGTAGGCCCAGACCAAGGGACAAGGGTAAAAGGATAAGGGACATTCTGGCCCGGGCACATGTCAGCACCCCTGATCGGAAGGTTTGGTCTGACAAAGTGCAAGGCAGAAGCCAGGTCGGCTCCACCTTCACCCTCCATCCCCTCATTTCACATTCTGTCCAGGGGAGCTCGAGCCCGCGGTTGCTGTGGGTGATAAATAAATAATGGCAATGAGGAAGTACCTTTGAAATATAGAGCTGACAGATCATATCCTCCCCTGGTTTGATTTCTTTCACCGTCCGGGTGATGAATATGCCTTTCCCTTGGCAGCCCGAATCCGGCTTACAAATGTATGTCTTTTTTTTTCTTGACCTGCTGTAGGTCTGCAAATCTCCCCAGCTACCAGAGCAGGGAGGGAACAAGATACATCTTTAGCTGGGGAGCAATGAAAAGGAAGGCTAGCTCTTTATGAAGAAAAGAAAGAAACAAAGCCCTGGCATTGACAGACGCCCAGAAGTCCGGCAATGGGAGACAGTAGAGCACACACAGTGGGGGATGTAGGCTTCAGGGGGAATTCAGGCCGAGGGTGAAGACCAAGAAACGCCATCTACCAGCGGTGCAACACTCTGCAAGGATCTGACCTCTCTAAACCTCAACTTCACCATCTAGACAGTGAGGATAATAATGACACCCATCTCCTGTGCTTCTTCATTGCATGGCATAATGCAGGTAAAGTGCTGCGTGCCCCATCAAGGTGACCACGGCACAGGTAATTTGGCTTTCTGGGTTTGCAGACAGGAGCTTTGGAGTTCTGGATCTGGCTCAAGCCCTGACAAGTGATGTGACTTTGGATCCAACAGTCTCTTACCCCGCTCTGGGCTTCAGTGTTTTGTCTGTGACACCTCCATTTCAGCCAGAGTGTGAGAGAGCAAATCATACATTTGAACGTATTTTGAGGAAAGTATATTCAGAGAAAGAAAGAAACTAGGCCAGGCACAGTGGCTCATGCCTGTAATCCCAGCAATTTGGGAGGCCAAGGCAGGCAGATCATGAGTGTTCAAGATCAGCCTCACCAACATGGTGAAACCCCATCTCTACTAAAAACAAAAAAAAAAAAAAAGAAAGAAAGAAAGAATGTAAATTAATGGATTCTATCTCTCAGTCTTGCTATACTTCTTATTTTGTTTTTAACTCACAGGAACCTTGCAACCATTGGGAAAGTCACCTAACTGCAATGTTCTTCAGTAACCATGAAATCTGGAGCTCCTGTTGACCTGATGGCAAATACATTTCCTTCTAATTTGCTGCTAAGCCTGAAAGTTGTTCCAGACAAGCCAAGGAAAGTCTGAGAACCATGGACCTCTTGGTTTTGGAAAGCACTGGGTGGAGAGCGGAGGGTGGAATTTCTCTGGTGCCCTTGCCTTGTGAGTATAATCTGGTAGTGACACTGCTCCACCTCACCTCTGCCCCGTCTCAACCACCAGATTGCACCCTAGGTCATGTACGGCATCTCACATTTCTCCTCTTACTCAGTGGTGTAGTCCAGTAGCATGTATTTTTACATATCAAGAACTGATCTCATTTTGAAGCGGACATAAAGAGAGCTGAGAGGGCTGGGCGTGGTGGCTCACGCCTGTAATCCCAGCACTTTGGGAGGCTGAGGCAGGTGGATCACCTGAGGTTGGGAGTTCAAGACCAGCCTGACCAACATGGAGAAACCCTGTCTCTATTAAAAACACAAAATTAGCTGGGTGTGGTGGCGCATGCCTGTAATCCCAGCTACTCATGAGGCTGAGGCAGGAGAATCGCAGTGAGCCAAGATGGCGCCATTGCACTCCAGCCTGGGTAATAAGAGCAAAACTCCATCTCAGAAAAAATAAATATAGCAATCATGTTCACTCTAAAAATAAAAACAAAATAAATAAAGAGAGCAAAGAAGGGGAAGTTCTGACTGCTATCCACAGCATTGCATGGGACAGAGGTCAGGCATCCCTCCCTGCTCCTAACCTGGGTGCTAACCACTAGCACGCTCTCTCCAGAGGTGCTCATGGTCCTTAGAGATTCGGAAACTGCAGTTGCATGGTTGGAATGAATTCAAAATCAACAGCTTTCAGGGTCAGAACAAACTCTCACCCCAACTGCAGGTACAGGCCCCAAGGCACCCAGCCCCTCAATGTCATCTAATTTTACAGGCAGAGCCTTGTGTTTTCTCAACCTTGGACACACCCTTTATCCCTTCTCTTCCTGAACAGTAGCCAGAGAGATGGGAGATCATATGGGCAGGGAAAGTGGCAACCATGGAATCAGGGGCAAGAGGAAACGTAAATGGGGAAGGGTGTGGTGAAGGAAGCCCAGGGCAGTGGACACTCACTCAGCAGGAAGACACCAGGTCCTAGGGAAAAAGTAGAAATCTTTAGGGAACATCTTTGACATGCGGCTCATATTCCTGGCCAGCAAGTCCTTCCGGCAGATTTCACTCATTCCAGGGAAGTGATTGATCTTCTGCAAGAGAAGCTGGAATTCACGAGCAATCCAGGGACAAGGGAGTACCACAAGATCTCCTCAGGAGACAGGTGTAAAAATGGGGCCCCACTGGGTAAGATGCCACATTTAAATCAAGGACTATCCCTAGCCCAAATACCTGGTAACTTTTCATTTCCATCACCCGCTCCAGTGACACTGAGTAATCTGTCCAATACAGGGTCCAGTCATCGTTTTCCCCTCCCTCTCTAAGGCCATATTGTTGGGCAGCCCTGCGCACTATTGAAGAAAGAAACGCCGTTAGCCTGGGAAGTGGGGGAGAAGCATGGGGTGGGGAGGTTCCATTTCTAGGTGCTCCCAGACCAAGTACTGAGGCAGGAGAACTTGTCTCCTTAGGACTGGAAGCCATCTCGCCCTGTCTGGGTGCAAGAACGGAGAGTCAAACACTGCTACCACATCACTTAAGCCCAGCAGTTCAAGACCAGCTTGGCCAACATGGCAAAACCCTGTCTCTACTAGAAATACAAAAAAATTAGCTGGGTGTGGTGGGAACCACCTGTAATCCCAGCTACTCAGGAGGCTGAGGTGCAAGAATAACCTGAGACCTGGAAGTCAAGGATGCAGTGAGCCATGATCGTGCCACTGCCCTTCAGCCTGGGCAACAGGAGGCCCTGTCTGCAAAAAAAAAAAAAAGAGAGAGAGAGAGAAGAAAAGAAGGAAAAGAAAGGAACATGGAGAATTGAAAGCTACTAAAGAATCCAGCCTGTGCTCAATGATCCCCGTAGAAGATTAACTGGGGTGAATGTTTTCCTGTTCTGGCTTCCTCTTGCCAGAAAGCGAGCTTCTTGCTTTCCTCCAGACACCAAGCTCTAAATGTTCAGGGAATATAAATTAATTCTTAACATCAGCCAGAGCCAGGCTTAATTAGTATATGGTGTATTGAGCATTCATGTTTTTAAAAAGTATACACTGGATTTTAAAACCACATGTATGCTGTCATATCCTTCTTCCTGTCCCTGTTAGGATTAATAAGTAAGAGCTGACTCCAACACAAACTCAAATGCCTTCAAGGGCCTAGAATGGGAGAAGTGCCTGCAGTAACCCGGACAGTACAAGACTATCCTAAAGCATTCACATTTAAATTTAAAATACAGCAACAGGCTGGGCACAGTGGCTCACACCTATGTTCCCAGCACTTTGGGACGCCAAGGCAGGTGGATCATCTGAAGTCAGGAGGTCAAGACCAGCCTGGCCAACATGGTAAAACCTTGTCTCTACTAAAAATACAAAAATTATCTGGGCATGGTGGCATGCACCTGTAATCCCAACTACTTGGGAGGCTGAGGCAGGACAATTGCTTGAACCTAGGAAGCGGAGGTTGCAGTGAGACAAGATCATGCCACTGCACTCCAGCTTGGGTGACAGAGCAAGACTCCATCTCAAAATAAATAAATAAAATAAAATAAAATACAGCAAGAGCCAGGCACAATGGCTTACACCTGTAATCCCAGCACTTTGGGAGGCTAAGGCAGGTGGATCACTTGAGGTCAGGCGTTTGAGACCAGCCTGGCCAATATGGTGAAACCCCATCCCTACTAAAAATACAAAAATTAGCTGGGCGTGGTGGCAGGTGCCTGTAATCCCAGCTACTCGGGAGGCTGAGGCAGAAGAATCACTTGAACCCCAGAGGCAGATGTTGCAGTGAGCCAAGATCGCGCCACTGCACTCCAGAGCAAGACTCCATCTCAAAAAAAAAAAAAAAAAAAAAAAAAAAAAAAAAAAAGGCAACAGCAACACTGTGTTCTGAAGTACAAAATAGATTTGTAGATCAGGTTCAGTTCACGAACTGCCAGTTTCTAACTTGTGTTCTAAAACAGAGCCACAGACTACAGCGACAGCTGTCTCTTTTACAATTAGATCCCCAAATCACTATATGTAAGAATTACAGATAGTTGAAGTACACACCATTGTGGTGAAAATTCATGACTCTTGGAATAAGATTCCCAACTTCCTTAATTAAATAGTTCATTGAGCTAGGAGAACTGAAGGACAGGATTTAGAGACACCCCCTTTCATTCTCACAAATACACAAGAATGACTCTTCCCAACCCTTTGAGAGAATCCAGTGGGTCCCCATTATAGATCCCTTGAACACAGATGCTCACCACTCTCATATCGGCAGCTGGACAGATTGATCACCAATCATCTGGAAAAGAGAAAAAGGAAAGCAGCAAGACAGAGACACACTTGCCAGAACAAGTGGCTGTGCCCAGAAACATCCTGTCCCAGGTGGAGCTGCCTGAAATCTAGCCTGCCACACTAAGCCTGGTTTGACCGCCCCTGTTGCTGAGACATGAGTCCAGAGGGGTGCAGCATGGTGGAAAACATGGAATCAGAGTACAGTGACTCTATCCAGAAGGCAGAAATTCTGTGTTGCAATTACAGTCATCTTGCTCGCAGCTTCTTACTAACATCACTGTTTCAAACCTTTTATTCCACTGGCCCATTAGGGACAGGAATTGAAAATCTTTTTGGCCAAAATATCTCTCTCCTTCCTCTTCCCCCCATTAAGGGAAGCTATGAATTAGAAAGTGGACAAGCTTTCCTTCATCAAACAGTCTGAATGGAGCAAGGCATGGTGAAATATTAAAAAAGAACTGGAATACACAAGCTGCAGCTGGATCCTTTTAAGTCAATACAGTTCTATCATATTTAAGGTGTACTAAATTTCCAGGACAAATAAGCGCCTTCTTAAAACAAGGAAATCTTTTCTTTCAGCTATTTTTTAAGGGCATCTTAAACACAAATAGAATGAAAATTAGGACAAGGCGCGGTTTTTTAGATTACACACATGACTATTTGATTCTGTAAAACAGATCACCAAAAGTTGATTCTTTTTATATGAACCAAAAGTGGTGAGATTTTGACAGTCTCAGCACACAGTTTCTCCTTTACCCTCTTATCATCAGCTAAGAACCCCCTCTCTCCAGTTCGTTCCTGTTCTCACCAACATGGCTCCCCATTCCCCATCTTTCAATCCTAACCTTTTTTTCTTCCTCTTCTTCTTGCCTTGCTGCTGGGCATTCTCAAGTCCATTTTGTGCCCCTGGGTTCTCTCTCACAAGAGCCAGCGCCATGGTTTCTTTTGGATCTTCTGTGGAACTGTCCCCCTTCTCTTCGGAGTTTGCCCCTTCCTGGCTTTCAAAAGTCAGGCACTGTGGCATCTCCCTGGCCTGGGAGGAGGCTCTGGGGAAATACCAGGCACCCCCCTGGAGAGAGGGCAGAGGAGCCGCAGTTACAGGGATCTACCTGCAGGGGGATCCCCTCCCTCACTCATGTGGGTGGTAAACCAGGGTTCTAATTGAAGGCAACAGGTTGCAGCTTATAAAATGCCACCCGGCCTCCAAGGTTTGATGCAAGCTCAGGGAGGGAGCTGATTCCATCTTTTGTCATTGACTGTGACCTTGGAGACTCACTCAGCCAACCCTAGCCTTGGTTTTTTCCTCCTGGGGTTTTCAGGAGCAGCCTGAGATGCTATGCATGGCACCACCTGGTAAACAATCTTATTAAAGTGAGTATCTGGAGACAGCCTCAGGAGGAAGCCCCAAGCCTTCCTAGCTGAGAGAGTTAGTCCCAGAGGGTGCAGGTGGAGGTGCTTTGAGGCTGTCTGTTAACTGTTTCCGCACTGCGCTGAACCTCCCACAAAGCAATATGCTGGCCTGAAAATGAATGCAACTGCCACTCTCGGAGCACAGGACTGTAGCTGATTGAACAGTAAGATTCAAGCCCAGGGCCAGATGCAGACCTTCAGAGACACCAACCACAGAGAAGGCTATGTCTCCCCCACCATCCATTCCAAAATAAAAACAAGATCAAATTATAAAATACATGTAAGGAATTCCAGCAGAGATCTCATTCTCCCTGGCTCCATGTGATTTCTTTAATGTTTGCTCAAAATGTCAAATATCACCAGGTGCGGTGGCTCACACCTGCAATCCCAGCATTTTGGGAGGCCGACATGGGCAGATCACTTAAAGTCAGGAGTTTGAGACCAGCCTGGCCAACATGGTGAAACCCCGTCTCTACTAAAAATACCAAAAAAAAATTAGCAGGAAGTGGTAGCGGGCACCTGTAATCCCAGTTACTCAGGAGACTGAGGCAGGAGAATCACTTGAACCTGAGAGGCAGAGGTTGCCGTGAGCTGAGATCATGCCACTGCACTCCAGCCTAGGCCATAGAGCGAGACTCCATCTCAAAAAACAAAAAAAGACGTGTCAAATATCAACTATTTTTAATGGATTTGAATGCCCCTGCTTCATTCCTCCTTAAGAACGCGCTTAGTTTGCCTTTAGGTAACCCAGAACCACCAGGCCCAGTTAATGAATTCATTTGCCCTCACGCCTTCTTCTCCTCACCTCTGAAAACCCTGCAAACCTCCTCCCATTTCAGTCCCACTCCTCTGATGTCCACAGTCCCCTGGCTACTTACTACCTGTTCTTCCCTCACAAATTCTTTGGATTTAAAAAGAGATAATAACATCTTTATTGCAATATATTATTATTACAATAATATAACATTAAAGGAGACTTAGAAAATGAAGTAGGATGAGAAATCTGTAGTTTTCCTACCCTGTCATAGCCACTTTAGACTCTGTGGATTCACTTTTATTCTTAATTTCTAAGCATAAGGCCGGGCACAGTGGCTCACATCTGTAATCCCAGCACTTTGGGAGACTGAGGTGGGCCGATCACTTGAGGTCAGGAGTTCGAGACCAGCCTGGCCAACATGGAGAAACCCCGTCTCTACTAAAAATAGTAAAAATTAGCCGGACATGGTGGTGCATACTCAAATCCCAGCTACTTGGGAGGCTGAGGCAGAAGAATCTCTTGAATCCGGGAGGCAGAGGTTGTAGTGAACCAAGATGGCACCACTGCTCTCCAGCCTAGGTGACAAGAGCAAGACTTTGCCTCAAGAAAAAAAAAAAAGTATTAATTATAAAAAACAATAACAATTTCTAAGCATAATTATTCTTACATAATTGTAATCAATTTTTTATTTGCTTTTTGCCCACTTAGTAGATCATAAACAGCCTTTTCATTGTGGCAAGGTTTATATGTTTCTGGGTTTTTTGGCTTGTTTGTTTGTTTTGAGACAGTCTTGCTTTGTCACCCAGGCTGGAGTGTAGTGTTGCAATCTTGGCTCACTGTAACGTTGGCCTCCCAGGTTCAAGCAATTCTTGTACCTCAGTCTCCCAAGAAGCTGAGATTACAGGCATGCACCACTACACCTAGCTAACTCTTATATTTTTAGTAGAGACATAGTTGTGTCATGTTGGCCAAGCTGATCTTTTTTTTTTTTTTTAGACGGAGTTTCGCTCTTGTTACCCAGGCTGGAGTGCAATGGCGCGATCTCCTGCCTCAACCTCCTGAGTAGCTGGGATTACAGGCACTCGCCACCATGCCCAGCTAATGTTTTTTTTGTATTTTTAATAGAGACGGGGTTTCACCATGTTGACCAGGATGGTCTCGATCTCTTGACCTCGTGATCCACCTGCCTCGGCCTCCCAAAGTGCTGGGATTACAGGCTTGAGCCACCGCACCCGGCCGCAAGCTGATCTTTAACTCTTGACTTCAAGCAACCTGCCTGCCTCCATAGTGTTGAGATTACATAGCGTGAGCCACTGTGCCCGGCCATTTCTAGATTTTTTCTTTTTTTTTTGAAATGGAGTCTCACAATGTCACCCAGTCTGGAGAGCAGTGATTCGATCTCGGCTCACCACAACCTCAGCCTTTTGGGTTCAAGCGATTCTCCTGGTTCAGCCTCTCGAGTAGCAGGGATTACAGGTGTCTGCCACCATGCCCAGCTAATGTTTTGTATTTTTAATAGACACAGGGTTTCACCATGTTGGCCAGGCTGGTCTCAAACTCCTGATCTTGTGATTCACCCGCCTCGGCCTCCCACAGTGCTGGGATTACAGGCATGAGCCACTGCACCCAGACTTCTGGTTCTGTTCTGTTCTGTTTAGACAGAGTCTCACACTGTTGCCCAGGTTGGAGTGCAAGGGTGCAATCTCAGTTCACTGCAACCCCTGCCTCCCAAATTCACCTGATTCTCCTGCCTCAACCTCCCAAGTAGCTGGGATTACAGGCACACACCACCACACCCAGCTAATTTTTTGTATTTTTAGTAGAGACAGGGTTTTGCCATGTTGGCCAGGCTGGTCTTGAACTCTTGACCTTGTGATTCACCCTCCTCGGCCTCCCAAAGTGCTGGGATTACAGGCGTGAGCCACCATGCCCATCCTTCTAGTTTTTAATGGCTGTACGTATTTCATTGAAAGGATGTACCTGAATGTAACTAACCACTGTCCTATCGTTGGAAATGTAAGTTGCTGCCAATTTTGATATTTTATAAATAGCTCTAAAATGCACTCTTGCATGTGCACATATGCAGAAGGCCTTTTACTTACTTGAGGTTATTTTCTTAATATCCTGATATTGCAGGGTTAATGAATATGCAAATTATATAGCTTCTTTTATATATATATATATATATATATATATATATACACATGTACCATGTTGCTACCCAGAAGGATTGCAGTAATTTGGAATACTACCAGCAATATGTAACAAGAGCAGGCTCACCAGAGTCCCACATCTCTTGGGAATCATCTCCCCTCTCCACACAAATTTGCTAATTTTTTTTTTTTTTTTTTTTGACATGGAGTCTCGTTCTATCACCCAGGCTGGAATGCAGTGGTGCCATCTCAGCTCACTGCAACCTATGTCTCCCGGGTTCAAGTGATTCTCCTGCCTCAGCCTCCCAAGTACCTAGGATTACAGGCATACACAACCACACCAGGCTAATTTTTTGTATTTTTAGTACAGACGAGGTTTCACCATGTTGGCCAGGTTGGTCTCGAACTCTGGACCTCAAGTGATTCGCTTGCCTCAGCCTCCCAAAGTGCTGGGATTATAGGCGTGAGCCACTGTGCCTGGCCCAAACTTGCTAATTCTAGACAACTTTTACACCCTACGGCCAATGTCTTCAATATGACTGCACCCTTCCACCTCTCTCCGTTCCTTTCTAAAACCAAATTTGGTGGTGTGGAGCCCTTTAACTATGGCGGCTCCCCATAAATAATTTAATAATAGGCCTTTATGTGGGGATAGTTCTCTGGGCTTTTCAAAGAATTTTCATATACATGCTCCCATAGAATGCTTACAACAAGAGAGAAGGCAGAATTACTAAGTCAGCCAAGGATTGCCACTTGGTTCTCTCTCTTTCTGAAGAGGGCTGCCACTTACACGTAAGACCCTTTGTGGTGATACCAGTGCAGGGGGAAGAAGAGATGCCCTCAGTGCAATTGACAGATAAAACCTGGGCCTTGTGAGTCAATTGTTCCCAGTGAACAGGCGCATTCTTGGCAAAGTTCAGGGGAACTAAGGTACATGAAATCTTGACCTTGGGCTGCTCCCTTCCTTGCAGGTAAACGGCCAGCTCCACTCCCCTAGCCCTCCACAATGGCTCCTGTGTACCAAGCCCTCAAGGAGTGGCTGTATTTACCTAAAGGTTAATGTTAACTTGAGGAGAGAAAACTGACCCTGAATTTGACCTCTGGAAGTTCAGATTCTCTTTGCCCATTTTTGAGTCCTTGCCTGAGTGGTAAGAACAAGTCATGGCTCCTTCTATGTATCTGCCTCAAAAAGTAGGCCAGGTGCAGTGGCTCAAGCCTGTAATCCTGACATTTTGGGAGGCCAAGGTGGGAGGATTGCTTGAGCCCAGGAGTTCAAAACCAGCCTGGGCAACAAGGTGAGACCCCATCTCTACAGGAAAAAAATTAGCTGGGTGTGGTGCCACATGCCTGTAGTTCCAGCTACTCAGGAGGCTGAGGTGGGAGGATTGCTTGAGCCCAGGAGTTTGAGGCAGAAGTGAGCCGTGGTTGTACCACTGCACTCCAGCCTGGATGACAGAGACCTTGTGTCCAAAAAAGAAAAGAAAAAAAGGTCAAATTCTGTTTGCTCTTGCATGAGAGGGCCTCAGGCATGTAGAGTAAGGAACTGAGGCCATGTACTTTTTTTTTTTTTTTTT
>NW_016107438.1:2033368-2039207 GCF_001604975.1 Cebus imitator
GAGACGGGGTTTCACCATGTTGACCAGGATGGTCTCGATCTCTTGACCTCGTGATCTACCCGCCTCGGCCTCCCAAAGTGCTGGGATTACAGGCTTGAGCCACCGCGCCCGGCCTGGCCTCCTTGCTTTCTTTTCCCCCAATCTTGTCTCCCTGTTTAATCTCCAAGTCTGAATCCTGTCTCTCCAAAGATCCTGAAAGAGAATAACTCCTTCTAAGTTTGCCTACTGGGCACACGCATGCTGAATCTAGCTTGCAGAAATGTCTACTTCTGGGGCACAGTAGCTCATGCCTGTAATCCTAACACTTCGGGAGGCCAAGGTAAGGGCATTACCTGAGCCCAGGAGATGGAGGCTGCAGTGAGCTGTGATCATGTCACTGTACTCTTAGCCTGGGTGACAGTGAGACCCTGTCTCAAAATAAAAAAAAACCCTATGTGTGTGTGTGTGTAGTATATATATCTATATAGTATGTATGTATACAGACATAGTAATATGTGTGTATATTGCTGGTATGAAGGAATGGGGACTTCTCCAAAAGAAATGGAAATCTGCATTTTTGTGAGAAATCTATGAGAATCTGCATTTTCTAGTTGTTGGCAACTATGTGTATATACACACACATACTATATATATATGCACATACTATATACATATATATAGTATACACACACACACATAGTTTCTTTTTTTTGAAACAGAGTCTCACTGTCATCCAGGCTGGAGTGTGTGTGTGTGGTGTATACAGTATACTACATACATATATCTATACTATATATATACAGTATACTATATACATATATAGATACAATATATATACTATATATATACACGCACACACACACACACACTCCAACCTGGTGACAGTGAGACCCTGTCTCAAAAAAAAAATCCAAGTCATGGCACCAAAAAAAATAAAAATAAAAAACTATGTGTGTGTGTGTGTGCACATGTAGTATATATATATGTATACAATATGTATAGTATGTGTGTGTGTGTATATATATATGTATATATATGTGTGTATATATATAGTTATATATATATATATAGTTGCCAACCACTAGAAAATGAAGATTCTCATAGATTTCTCATAAAAATGCAGACTTCCATTGCTTTTGGAGAAGCAGGTGTCCATTCCTTCATGCCAGCAACCAACCAGAGCTCAGTAATGCCTCCTGTAGACATTTTCCAGTCTGCCTCAATGCCTCATACTCCTTTTTGTCTCCCTGACACAGGAGCCAAGTAACAGTTATCCTTGTGCCATTGTTTTTCTTTTTTCTTTCTTTCTTTTCTTTTCTTTTTTTTGGGACAGAGCCTCACTCTGTCGCCCAGGCTGGAGTGCAGTGGCACAATCTCGGCTCACTGCAACCTCAGCCTCCCAAGTTCAAGTGATTCTCCTGCCTCTGCCTTCCAAGTAGCTGGGATTCAGGTTCCTGCCACCATGCCTGGCTAATTTTTGTATTTTTAGTAGAGACTGGGTTTCACCATGTTGGCCAAGCTAATCTCGAACTCCTGACCTCAGGTGATCCACCTACCTTGGCCTCCCGAAGTTCTGGGATTACAGGCGCGAGCCACTGCACTCAGCCTATTTTTCTTATAGTAGCCTTGAGACATGTCTTTTTTAGAGACGTGGTCTTGCTGTGTTGCCCAGGCTGGTCTCAAATGCCTGGCCTCGAGATTCTTCTGCCTCAGCCTCCCAAGTAGCTGGGATTACAGCCGTGAGCCACTGTTCCCAGCTCAAAAGAGGTGACATTTTCTTAAACCCAGCCCATTTCTTTAAGCTATATGCCTGACCCTACAAATATCTGAATTTACACCAGTTCTGCTCTAGTATCTCTGGCCTCCAGGTTCAAGTGAAAACAAAAGCCACTTCCCCCAAAGCTGAGCAGAAAGCTTTTTTGAGACAGAGTCTCACTCTGTTGCCCAGGCTGGAGTACAGTGGCAAAATCCCAACTCACTGCAACCTCCGCCTCCTGGGTTCCAGCGATTCTCCTGCCTCAACTTCCCAAATAGCTGGGATTACAGGCACCTGACACCACACCTGACTAATTCCTTTTATATTTTTAGTAGAGGTGGGGTTTTACCATGTTGGCTAGGCTGGTCTCAAATTCCTGACCAGGTGATCTGCCCACCTCCCAGAGTGCTGGGATTATAGGGGTGAGCCACTGCACCCGGCCTTTTTCATTGCTGTTGTTTTGTTTTGCTTTTTGAGATGGAGTCTTGCTGCGATGCCCAGGCTAGAGTGCAATGGCATGATCTCAGCTCAATGCAACCTCCGCTTCCTGGGTTCAAGCAATTCTCCTGCCTCAGCCACCTGAGCAGCTAGGATTACAAGTCTGTGCCACCACGCATGGCTAATTTTTGTATTTTTAGTAGAGATGGCGTTTCACCATATTGGTCAGGCTGGTCTCAGACTCCTGACCTCTAGTGATCTGCCCACCTCAGCCTCCCAAAGTGTTGGAATTACAGACATGAGCCACCACGCCCAGCCAGAAAGCATTTTAATACCCTGGTTTTTAGAACAAGAATTAAATCTGACCCAGGTGAAGCTGGGACCGTCCACCACCACCCTGCACCACGCCCTGAGACTTTTCACAGGTGGGCTTGTTTGGTTCTACCAGACTTCTCTTACCAGTCTTAGCAACCACTCCCTGCTCACCTAGTAGTTCCCACCTACTGTCCTGCTTAACAATTTTGTTGGTGCAACACCAAAAGCAGTCTTGTAACCTTGAGAAATAACAGGAGGGGCCGGGCGTGGTGGCTCAAGCCTGTAATCCCAGCACTTTGGGAGGCCGAGGCGGGTGGATCACGAGGTCAAGAGATTGAGACCATCCTGCTCAACATGGTGAAACCCCGTCTCTACTAAAACTACAAAAAAATTAGCTGGGCATGGTGGCACGTGCCTGTAATTCCAGCTACTCAGGAGGCTGAGGCAGGAGAATTGCCTGAACCCAGGAGGCGGACGTTGTGGTGAGCCGAGATCGCGCCATTGCACTCCAGCCTGGGTAACAAGAGCGAAACTCTGTCTCAAAAAAAAAAGAGAAATAACAGGAGGAAAGGCAAAAGACATGGCCTAAAAAATAAAAGAAAAAAAAAGAAAAGACATGGCCTAAGGAGAACACAAAGGAGTGAAGGGAGCTGCTGATGGCATCCTAAAATACACATACACCATGGTGTAAGGGCCTCTGCCGTCAGCTGTAGGTGACTAAGGCACTTATTAAAGAGGCAGTTGTAGTGTAGTAGCTAAGAACTCAGATTTCGAAGTCTATCTGCCTGGATTTAAATCCCAGCTCTGGCAGGGCACGGTGGCTCACACCTGTAATCCCAGCACTTTGAGAGGTCAAAGTGGCTGGTTCACCTGAGGTCAGGTGTTCAAGACCAGCCTGACCAACATGGAGAAACCCTGTCTCTCCCAAAAATACAAAATTAGCTGGGTGTGGTGGCGCATGCCTGTAATCCCAGCTACTCGGGAGGCAGAGGCAGCAGAATTGCTTGAACCCGGGAGGTGGAGGTTGTGGTGAGCCAAGATCACATCATTGCACTCCAGCCTGGGCTACAAGAGCGAAACTGTGTCTCAAAAATAAATAAATAAATAACTAAATCCCAGCTCTGCCACTTTCTAGTTGTCTGACCCCAGGCAGTTTATTTAACCTCCTGCCTTAGTTTCCTCATCTGTAAAGTGGCTTCTCCCAGTTATGGAGACTAAATGAGTTTACTCATTTGACTTAATGTAACACAAAGTTCTTAGAACTGTGCCTGGCACACAGTAGGTGCAAAGTGCTCTCTATCATTATCAGCTATGAAACCCTGGACTGTGAACTTCCTGATGAAAGAGGCTGTGTCTCTGTGCATTCTCAGCTCTTAGCAGTGTCTGGAAAAGATACTGAAAATGAGATGTTCATAGGCTCCTTGAATTAATAGGTTGGAAGAATGAATAAATGCATGAACTAATTAAGCTTCTCCAAGGTTCATTCTCCTTAGCTATATAATAGAAGTGTTGTTGCGAGCATTAGGTAAATAACATTTGTTATTTACCTTGTTAAAGCATCAACCTTGGGTCCTTCTCATATACAGCTGACACTTAAAATGCTTGATTTTATTCACTTACAAGACTATTGACAACCCACTTACCAAGTAGCAGGCATTACACTAAAGCAATTATTTATACAATGTCTCATCCTCGTAATATCCTATCATAGATACTCTTTCCTCTATTACAGATGAAAAGACTGAGACAGAGAGGTTTAGGTAAGAGGCGCAACTGGGGTTGGAAGACACGTCCGTCTGACTCCATAGCCTGTCTCTCCATCCTCCCCTCACTGCCTTTTCCTCTTTACTGGCCAGCCATGAATGATCTGACCATAAAGTAAAGTAACCGATCTCCTAACTCCCAAAAGCAATCTTAGTGACTTTAGTCCCTTAAGAATCAGTTGGGGGCGAGGCACAGTGGCTCATGCCTGTAATCTTAGCACTTTGGGAGGCCAAGATGGGCAGAGTGCTTGAACCCAGGGGTTTGACACCAGCCTGGGCAACATGGTGAAACCCTATCTCTACCAATAAATAAACAAATAAATAAATACAAAAATTAGCCAGGTGTAGTGGTGTGTGCCTGTAGTCCCAGCCACTCAGCAAGTAGAGATCACACGACTGCACTCCAGCCTAGGAAACAGAACTAGACCCTGTCTTAAAAAGAAAAAAAATCAGCTGGTCTCACATCATTTTCCTTAAAGTCAACTTCTACATTCCCATCTCCAACCAGGGCTTGGATCTCTCCAGATTTGCCATAACCTGGTAACAGCTGTATTGTTTCTATGTGTATTTATTTTCACTCTTTTTCCCCTCTTTTCACCAATGTCCCCATTGTACCAGGGCTCCTATTAAGAGTGTAATCAGAATATTTTCTAAGCTCCTATGGAATTCCTGAATATTAGAGCTGGGAGGAATTTTTTTTTTTTTTTTTTTTTTTCGGATTCTCACTCTGTTGCCCAGGTTGGAGTGTAGTGGTAGGATCTCGGCTCACTGCAACATTCGCCTCCCGAGTTCAAGAGATTCTTCCACTTCAACCTCCTGAGGAGCTGGGATTACAGGCACATGCCACCATGCCCAGCTAATTTTTGTATTTTTAGTAGAGATGGGGTTTCACCATACTGGCCAGTGTTGGGATTACAGGCATGAGCCACTGCACCCGGCCTTAGGGAGGGATCTTTCTAGAAGAGGTATTGAACTTCCTGCCCTCCACCAGTCTGTGCTAGGGGAGGGGACTTACACATAGCCAGAGAGCAAGTAATCAGAACCACCACCAAAACCCAAGCTTCCCAGTCCCCAAATTAACTTCCCATATGCCAGGTTGGTGGACAGGCAAAGTGGACTAAGTGCTTTGGAGAGTTTAAAAAAGACTAATGCTGGGTGCAGTGGCTCACATATGTAATTCCAGCACTTTGGGAGGCCAAGGGAGGTGGATCACTTGAGGTCAGGAATTTGAAATCAAGTTGCCCTACATGATGAAACCCCGTCTTTACTAAAAATACAAAAATTAGCTGGGTGTGGTGGCAGGTGCCTGTAATCCCAGCTACTTGGTAGGTTAAGGCAGGAGAATCTGTTGATCCTGGGAGGTGGAGGTCGCAGTGAGTCTAGATTGCACCACTGCACTCCAGCCTGGGCAACAGAGGGAGACACTATCGAAAGAAAAAGAAGGAGAAAGAAGGAGAAGGAGAAGAAGAAGGAGAAGGTGCCGGGCGCGGTAGCTCAAGCCTGTAATCCCAGCACTTTGGGAGGCCGAGGCGGGTGGATCACGAGGTCAAGAGATCGAGACCATCCTGCTCAACATGGTGAAACCCCG
>NW_016107438.1:2039902-2045324 GCF_001604975.1 Cebus imitator
CATCTCCACTTCTGGAGGACTATACTTGTTGACTACTCTCCTTTCCCTGGAGGTGTTGCAGAGGGTAGAAAATGTTTAGTGCTTTCTTTTGCAAAACTGAATGAATACAGGCATCCTATAAATGATAGGAAACAATAATTTGGTGGTTGATGAAGAGAACCAGGGGAGAACGTATTTCAAGTTGTAGCCAAGTTTTTTCATCACTAACCTTCACCACGTGGACTTTTTTTTCTAGTCTATAGGAATATACAGAGCACTGAAGGCCTTGTCCATTTTGTCTGTCTGTGACGTCCCTTGCCCCAGATAATAGGTTCTCCTTCACGTACCTCCTTTTCATCTTTTGGTCCTCATTTCCCTACTGGAAGCATTTCCCTCTGAAGGCCTCCAGTGGCTAGCTCTTGGAAAATGTAGATGGGGGAAGAAAAGATGTGAAGATAAAACCTCTGGATCTTGCTTTCAGCTTTGCCCCTCCAACTCAGTATGTCACCAAAAAAAAAGGCAGCCGGGCACGGTGGCTCACGCCTGTAATCCTAGCACTTTGGGAGGCGGGGGTGGGTGGATCACCTGAGGTTAGAAGTTCAAGACCAGCCTGGCCATCATGGTGAAATCCCATCTTTATTAAAAAAAAAAAAAAAAAAGCAATTTTTTCCTCTCCCACTCCCTATCTTCTCTATAATTACAGGACCACCAGTAGGATAAAAGCTTCCCATCTAGAAAAGTTCTTTGAGCTTTGATTCAGACAGGATAAAATAAGATGCTTTTTATGATCTTTTGACTTTTCATCCTAGTCACCCTTTGAGTTTCAGCCCAAGGCCTGACAGGGTCCTAAGCAAAATATGGATCAACGAGGGAGGGATGGGGCACCCAATTCCTCAAGGGCTTTGCCAATAAGAAGTGTTGAGAGTGACAGGCCACATGTAGTGGGAACAATAAGAATCTTGCTGACTTAGATACTGTTTTTTATTCTACTAGAAACTGAGAAATTCTGCAAGATCGGAAGATACAATATTCAAATAAGGCTTAGGCCTAGTCATTTTCTTCACAATATTCAGGGTATTGCTAGCAAAGACAGCTGGATCTGGATCCAAATCTCAGCTCTACTAGTTTCTAGACTGGTGACCATGGGTGAGTAACTCAGCCTCTCTGTACCTCAGCTTCTATGTAAGTAAAATGGTGATAATAATATTCAACTTGTGGAGTTCTTTTAAATATTACACGAGTTAATATTTCTAATGCTCTTAAAGCAGTGCTTGGTTCAAAATAAAAGCTATATTGTAAAATGAAAATATAGGCCAGGAGTGGTGGCTCATGCCTGTAATTCCAGCACTTTGAAAGCCAAGGTAGGAGGATCACTTGAGCTCAGGTGTTCGAGACCAGCTTGGGCAATAAAGTGAGACCCTTAAAATAAAAAAAAAAAAAACAATATATATATATAATAATAGGATTGGTGTAAATATTAAATAATTTTTTGGAGTGCCTCGCACATACCGGTGCTTTAAAAACATTAGTTCCCAGGCTGGGCGCCGTAATCCCAGTACTTCGGGAAGCCAAGGCAGGCAGATCACAAGATCAGAAGTTTGAGACCAGCCTGGCCAACATGGTGAAACCTTGTCTCTCCTAAAAATACAAAGATTAGCTGGGTGTGGTGGCGGGCGGCTTTAGTCCCAGCTACTGAGGAGGCTGAGGCAGGAGAATCACTTGAACCCAGGAGGCCGAGGTTGCAGTGAGCCAAGATTGCCTGGGCGACAGAGCAAGACTCCGTCTCAAATAAATAAATAAATACAAATAAAAACGTTAGCCCTCTTCCCACTTCATGCCCAATGAGATATTTTTCCTAACGTTCAAATCCCATAGAACTTCCTGAAAAGCCGGAAGAGTATTCTTCAGGAAGGGTGAGAAATAACTGGAAGTGAAAGAATACCAGGCTGGAAGCGGGTAGGGGCATCTGCAGAGGGCTTTGCTGGCCACGAAAAATGGGAAGTGTCTTTCTGGAAGGTTTCCCCAGACAAACGAAGAACAGTGATAAAGAAAAGGATCCAATGATGGGGATGAAGGACATGAAGAGAGTTGTGTGAGTACCAGGGATCGCTGGTGTCTAAGGGACAGCTACTTGGCAGAATCTGATTTAGGAAATCGGGGGAGGGCAGGAAATGAACGTTAACAGGAGGGACTGAGAAGTGGGGAGCCCCGGGGCCGAGGGACAGTGAGGGTGAGTGGCTGACGCTGTGGAACGCCACCAGGGAGGACAGCATGGTACCTGGGGAAGCTGGGTCCCGTGCGAGGATAAGGAGACGTGTCTAGCCAGGTTTTCAGGGGAGAGGCACCAGAAGGCTGTGGTCTGAGACCAACGCCGGGCTTTGGGGCGCTCTTGCCCGCTATTCCTACTCCCCCGTCTCGCCCCGCTGGGCTGCCAGTTCCGCTCGCAAACACACCTGCGGGCCCCCTCCTCGAAGGATGAAGGAGTAACGCTCCCATTGGCTGCCCAACAGCCCCAACCCCAACCCGCGCTCGCCCTAACTTTGGGTCTGCCCGGCCCTCATATTTGCATACGGAGACTTCTAGGCCTTCGATTGGCCCCTGCAGTAGCTGCCATGCCCCGTCCCTCTCGAATGCAATTAACCGCCCCGGCTCTAGGGGAGGGGCGCGCTCACGGTTGTCCCTGGAGACTCAGAGGACGCGCGCACCGCGCACCCAGGAGCCAGGGGCCGGACCGCCGCTGGTGCCCGCAGCCCTACACGCGCCCAGCTATAGGAGCGCAGCCCAGCCCACCCGCGCCGGTGCCGTCGGGGCGCAGTGGGCCGGCGCGACCAGAACGTCCTGCTCCAGAGGTCCAGCTGCGCGGGGCTGCAGTGAGGGAGGAGGACGCTTTGAATTTAGGCCCTCGGGAGAGGGCAAACTTGAAGCAGGAGGCACCGTGAGAAAATTTTGGTTGGAGACTCAGCATCTCAGGCATATTACTGCCTGTGTAACCTTGGTCAGGCCACATTACCTCTGTGAGGCTTAGCTTCTTCAACAGGAAATTGGGCATTGCAAAACTGTAATGACCGCTCAGACTTACTGAATCCTGACCTTGCCTCCAGAGTGTAGGGGGTCATGGCCTCCAGTGAACTGATCAGTAAGAGAGAGCTGCCCAGACCCAACTGAAGAGTCAGTGAGACTCAAGGGGTCAGGGATATGGGCTTTTCACAGCAACCATTTGGTCTTCAGATGGAGAATCTGTAATAGTGACTGGATTCAAATCATTGTAGACGGCTGAGCACTGTGGCTCATGCCTGTAATCTCAGCACTTTGGAAAGCCTAGGTGGGTGGATCCCTTGTGCTCAGGAGTTCAAGACCAGCTGGGCAACATGGCGAAACCCCCTCTGTACTAAAAATATAAAAATTAACCGGGCGCGGTGCACATGCCTGTGGCCCCAGCTATTCAGGAGGCTGAGGCGGGAGAATCGCTTGAACCCGGAGGCAGAGTTTGCATTAAACTGAGATCTCGCCACTGCACAACAGCCTGGGCAACAGAGGGAAACCCTGTCTCAAATAAACAAATAAAATAAACGTTATTCATTTGGGCGTGAGTTGGTAACCTAAGTTCCTCCCAACACAGATCCTCTTCGCCTGCTGATCTGCACAGGCAGAGGCAAAGGTGTAGCTTAGCCCTAAGCCGACCCTGGAAGCCTGCCACGTGGTGCTTACAGTCACCCCGGAGTGAACAGAGGGCCCAAGGTGAAACCAGTGGCCCATCTGCTGCTCTTCCAGATACCTCCCTGCCATTCAATCAGTCCTCTTCTCTTTTCCCTGCAGGTAGCCCTGTGCTGTGGTGCCCCTCCCTGTCTCCCAGGCCCTAAGGGGTAAGGTGACCATGATCAACTGGTCACCCAGCAGATGCTTCCCTAAGACCAACTGTCCCAGCTCTGTCCTCCTCCCCCATCCCACTGTTTTCTTTCCCCAGCGTCCTACCAATCTGCTCTGCCTGGCTCCTGTTTGGTCTCAGGTCCCTCAGGAGTGATATTGTGATGGAAATGAGGGAGAGGATGCAGGAGAGAGCAGCAAAGATTTACAGCTCTCAGAGGGTTTCCATTAAAATCACCGACAGCTGGTTATTTATGAGACGCTGCAACGGGAGCTCATAGGCCAGAGCCTGGCACGACTGTCCTTTCCGGGCTGATGACAGGAGCAAACGCAGGGTGAATACAGCAAACAGTGGAGCTGCCCTCACTGTAGAGCAAAGCAAGCTTCAACCCGAGTGACAGCCAGGAAAGCAGAGAGTAGCAGTGATTTGGGCCTGGCAAACCTGAAACAGACAAATCCACAAGATAAACACTGAGGGACTTACTGGGTCTGGGCATGAAAAACTGAAGCAGAATGATGGAGGGTCCTAGTTGTCAAAAAATTTGGACCATGTCCTATGAACTCTAACTCAGAGGCTAGAGTGTGTGGCAAAATCCAGGTCCAACCCTGTTGTTTTTATTGTTGTTTTGCTCCTAAGGCACCCACCTGACTAAATAAATAAATAGTAAAACAACAGTCAAAGCCCCACAAGTTTGTTTGCTCTGCACTTGACACACAGCCTTTTCTCAGCTTGGGGTTTTCCCTTTGAGTAATGAAACAAAGATCCTGCTTCTGCTCCCTGAACAAAGGTCCCTCCTAGAAGCCCTTTCTTCCTCTGCCAGTCAAATTAATTTTATTTTTTTCAAGATGGAATCTTGCTCTGTGGCCCCGGCTGGAGTACAGTGGCATAGTCACAACTCACTGAAGCCTCCAACTCCTGGGCTCAAGCAATCCTCCTAAGTAGCTAGGATTACAGGCTCTTACCGCCATGCCTGGCTAAGTTTTTTTTCTTTTCCTTAAACAAAAACAAAAAAAAATTTTTTCTTGTAGATACGGGATCTTAAAATGTTGGGATCACAGGTGTGAGCCACCGTGCCCAGCCAAAATAAAGTCTTGATATATGTACCAGGGATGAGGTAAGGAGTGGGAATGAGGCAAGGATGCTTAGGTGAAATTTTGCATACCCCCAATTTTTTTTTTGCTTTAAGTTTGCAATACATGAGAGAATATTGTAAAAGTGTGTATAATCACAGAATCGGGCTTCTTTTAAATCAGAAGAGTTCTTAGAGACCCCCATAACATTTGTCCTGTTTTCGAATGAGGAGACTAAGGTCCAAGAAAATGAGATGGCTTGCTTAAGGCCTTGCAGTGGGGTCATAGGGTCCACTATGTTATTAGTGAAATAATAATTAGCCCAGTGGGGTGGTGTGCGCCTGTAGTCCCAGCTACTTGGGAGGCTGAGGCAGGAGAATCGCTTGAACTGGGAGGTGGAGGTTACAGTAAGCGGAGATCATGGGACTGTAGTCCAGCCTGGCGACAGAGCAAGACTCCATCTCTAAATAAATTAATAAATTAATTAAAATAAAAAATTGGCCCTGCC
>NW_016107438.1:2045379-2052125 GCF_001604975.1 Cebus imitator
AAAAATATAAAAATTAGCCAGGCATGATGGCTCACACCTGTAATCCCAGCTACTCAGGAGGCTGAGTTGTTTATTTGTTTGTTTGTTTGTTTATTTTTGAGACACAGTCTCCCTCTGTCGCCCAGGCTGGAGTGCAGTGGCACAATCTCGGCTCAATGCAATCTCTGCCTCCCGGGTTCAATCAATTCTTCTTCCTCAGCCTCCCGAGTAGCTGTGATTACAGGTGCCCACTATCATGCCCAGCCTTGACCTTCATTTTTAATTTACTGAAATAGTTACCATTTAATATAGACAATAAGCTGTGTGGGTGCAAATGGTTTTCGTTCTCAGTGCTTTTAGAAAATCTAATAAGTAAAATTAAGGGAAACGTATCCAGGATCCTGAGGGCAATTGTCCCTGCAGATAGAGTTTAAAATGAAAGATATTATTTTGGTAACTCAGAAGGTGATTTGAACTTTAGACAGATGACCCACTTCCTGGTTTACTCATCATTTCCCACCATCCATTCATCTCAGTTGAATGCCACCAGTCTTGTGAGGAAGTAGATTAGGAATGCTCATTCCCTGCCTGAAATCTAGAGCTGCTTCACAGGCATAAATTTTCTGGTTAGATGGCACAGAAAAATTTCTTTCCACATTTAGACAGTGGAAGAAGGGGCACTTCTGAATTTAATCTTCCATAGACAGCATGTACAGTGTTTAACATCTTCTGGATGTTAAAAAAAATATTTTACCACTTGTAAAAATGGCAAGGAATAATTTATTCAGGACCAAAGGGGAGATTATGCTCCACTCTGAATACAATAAGGACAAGTGGGATTCATAGCCAACAAGCAGAGTGAGGGGTCATTGGATGGAAAATTACTAAAAGGAGATGGTTGTTAAACCAATGGTTTAACAAGACAGTTCTTGTTAAACTGACAGGACTCTTGTTGAAGGCAGGCCAGGGTGATTAGATATTAAGGGTTCTTACTTAGCAGAATTCTTTTCTTACTGAGTTTACTCTTTTTTTTGTTTTGTTTTGTTTTGAGACAGGGTCTCACTCTGTCTCCCCGGCTGGAGTGCAGTGGTGTGATTGCAGCCTCCACCTCCCAGGCTCAAGTGATCCCGCTACCTCAGCCTCCTGATTGGCTGGGACTGTAGGCGCACACCTCCACACCCAGCTAATTTTTTTATTTTTTTGTAGAGATGGGGTCTCCCCATCTTTTCCATGCTGATCTGAAACTTCTGGGCTCAAGAGATCTCCCACCTCAGCCACCCAAAGTGTTGGGATTACAGGTGTGAGCCACCATGCCTGGCCATGAGTTTATTCTTTTTTTTTTTTTTTTTGAGATGGAGTTTTGCTCTTGTTGCCCAGTCTGGAGTGCAATGGCATGATCTCGGCTCACTGCAACCTCCACCTCCTGGGTCCAAGCAATTCTTCTGCTTCAGCCTCTCAAGTAGCTGAGATTGCAAGCATGCTCCACCAGGCCTGGCTAATTTTGTATTTTTAGTAGAGACAGTGTTTCTCCATGTTGGTTAGGCTGGTCTCGAACTCCTGACCTCAGGTGATCCACCAGCCTTGGCCTCCCCAAGCACTGGGATTACAGGGGTGAGCCACCACATCCGGCAGAGTTTATTCTTAACTAAGAACACTACGCTGACAGAATTAACTCTAAAAAACGATTTCTTAGTAGAGAATGATAAGACCCACAAACCCAGTCTGACCAACATGGTGAAACCCTATTTCTACTAAAAATACAAAAATTAGCTGGGCATAGTGGCGGGTGCCTGTAATCCCAGCTACTCAGGAGGCTGAGGCAGGAGAATCGCTTGAACCCGGGAGGCAGAGGTTGCAATGAGCCAAGATTGCGCCATTGCACTACAGCCTGGGTAACAAATCAAGACTCCATCTCAAAAAAATAAAAACCACAAACAAGGGGACCCAGGAAGATTGCTGTCTCCTTTAAGACAGGTGGGAGGCATGTCCAACGGCCAAAGAGGGTCTCATCTGTTAATATAAGATCCTTGGGGGGGGGCGTGGTGGCTCATGCATGTAATCCCAGCACTTTGGGAGGCTGAGGCAGGTGAATGACCTGAGGTCAGGAGTTCGAGACCAGTTTGGCCAAAATGGTGAAACCCTGTCTCTACTAAAAATACAAAAATCAGCCAGGTGTGGTGGCGGGTGTCTGCAATCCCAGCTACTCTGGAGGCTGAGGCAGGAGAATAGCTTGAACCCAGGAGGTGGCGGCTGCCTTCAGCTGAGATAGTACCACTGCACTCCAGCCTGGGCGACACAGCAAGATTCCATCTAAAAAAAAAAAGACCCTTGGCTTATACCTGTAATCCCAGCACTTTGAGATGCTGAGGCGGGAGGATCATTTGAGGTGAGGAGTTCAAGACCAGCCTGGCCAACATGGTGAAACTCTGTCTGTACTAAAAATACAAAAAAATGAGCCATGTGTGGTGGTAATGCCCCTGTAATCCCAGCTACTCGGGAGCCTGAGGCATGAGAATAGCTTGAACTTGGGAGGCAAAGGGTGCAGTGAGCCGAGATCACGAGGCTACCCTCCAGCCTGGGCAACAGAGTAAGACCCTGTCTCAAAAACATAAAAAAGACTCAGTGAAGTAGTGTTCAGTGAAGCCAGGAGAAAAATGAAGATGACCTCTTATTTTTTTATTTTTATTTTTTTTCTGCTTCATCCGCCATTACCTGAAGCAGAAGATGACCTCTTAATGGCCCTTCAAATGTATAAAGCTTTCTCGTTCAGTACTGAAAGACATAAAAGTCTAGGCTGGGCGTGGTGACTCAGGCTTGTAATCCCAACAGTTTGGGAGGCCGAGGCAGATGGATCTTTTGAGCCCAGGAGTTCAAGACCAGACTGGGCAACATGGCAAAACCCTGTCTCTACTAAAAATACAAAAATTAGCCTGGCGTGGTGGCAGGCACCAAGTGACCACCATGACATGTCCCAGCTACTCAGTAGACTGAAGTGGGAGGATCACCTGAACCAGGGAGGTCCGGGCTGCAGTGAGCCGTGTTTGCGCCACCGCACTCCAACCTGGACGACAGAAAAAGAAAAAAAAAAAAAGAGATCGCGCCCAGGCTGGAGTGCAGCGGCGAGATTTCGGCTCTCTGTACCTTCTGCCAAGTTCAAGCTATTCTCATGCCTCAAAGTTTAAAAGAAAAAAAAAAAGTGAACAGCTCCTTCAAGGGGATGAAATAGGTTTCTTTGGGTGAGATTACTGCCCAGGACTTAGGAGAGCTGTCCAGGACTTAGAAGAGCCGTCCAGGGCAGCTGACCACGCCTGGGGCCAGGTCACCTGAGCACTACAAGTCCCAGCAAGCGTCGCGCGGGGGCGGGGTTGCTGACCGTTGTGACGTTGTGGGCGGGGCCGGGCGGGCTCTCCCTCGGGTGCTTAGCCCCGCCCCCGTCCCGCTCCCTGCCCTTTTGCTGCCGCGCCGCTGCTGGCTCCTGTCCCTGGTGAGTGCCTCAAGTGGAAAGGGGCAGTTAGGGCCTCGGGTGCCCACATTCAGACTTGCAGTCCCGAGAAGGGGCCACGGGGGTAGAGGTGCGGCCGGTTTCTGTTCTCACCGCAGTTCACTCTCTGGGGTGATAGTGGGAGTGGCGTCCTGAAGGCCCTGGAGCCCCGCGGCCCGGGAAGATTGCGGGGCAGTTTTGTCCAGCGGTGGGCAGCGCTGCAGTGCTGTGGCCGGGTGGGAGGCTCCTCTGGCAGAAGAGACACCCCTGGCGGTGATGAGGGTCTTGAGGCGGCAAGCCGCCCTGCGGGTCGTGGCGTCCCGTCCCCTTCCGCTGGCCCAGGCTGTGGTGGTTCCGTAATCCCTCGCCTGGATGTCATCGCCGTTGGCCTCGAGGCGGAGGTGGGGCCTTACTGCGTCACTCTGGGCAAGTTACTTTCTCTTTGGGCCTCAGTGTCCCCTTTTACGAGTAGGTTTGATCCCTTGAAGCGCCTTGCCTTTTGCATTCTGCAACTGTCAGAGAAGGCGTTGTAGGCAGCATATAAGGAGAGGAGGTGTCCTGACCTGCTTCTTCACAGTTGACCCATTGCCCCTCCACCACTAGCCCAGCTTAGTTTGGGAGCTAATGTTCGCACTCGTATATGATTTCAACCCCACTGGACATGTCTTTTTCTATCACTTGGATTCGTGCTTCAGATACAAGCCAACAAGTGGCCATGTTTGGAGCTGAGTAGAATGTGGATAATGTAACTTATTTCTATTATTGGAAACATCATTGCAACCAGGACTTTATGTAGTAGGTCTTTGTAGCTTATGGAGAACACATGATTAAGGAATATCCAGATGGCTCAGTTTCTCAGGTGTTTTCAAGGGACCTAGAAACTCTATCCTTTAGCAGACGTGACAGCTGTGGAGTGGTAAGGGCCTTGAGAAAGGTAGTCAATAATCCTGAGTTACCTGGCGCTAACAGGTCATATTGTCTTTCAAGTCATATAGTACATCTGTGGCTCTTTCAAAATTTAATTTGGCTGGCGGGCGCGGTGGCTCAACACCTATAATCTCAGCACTTTGGGAGGACCAGGTGGGCTGATCACCTGAGGTCAGGAGTTCAAGACCAGCCTGGCAAGCATAGCAAAACCCTGTCTCTACTAAAAACACCAAAATTAGCCGGGTGTGGTGGCGGGCGCCTGTAATCCCAGCTGCTTGGGAGGCGGAGGCAGAAGAACCACTTGGACCCGGGCAGTGGAGGGCACAGTGAGCTGAGATGGTACCACTGCACTCCCAGCTGAGCAATAGAGTGAGACTCCGTCTCAAAAACCAAAAACCAAACAAAAAATTAATTTGGCAGTATGTATTGATAGAACGTCATGTATCCGTAATTTTTTTTAATTATTATTTTTTGTGTTTGACAGAGTTTTGCTCTTGTTGCCCAGGCAGGAGTGCAGTGGTGCGATCTCCGCTCACTGCCTTCCACCTCCCGGGTTCAAGCAATTCTCCTGCCTCAGCCTCCCAAGTAGCTGGGATTACAGGCATGCACCACCACGCCCAGCTAACTTTGTATTTTTAGTAGAGATGGGGTTTCTCCATGTTGGTCAGACTGATTTCAAACTCCTGACCTCAGGTGATCTGCCTGCTTCAGCCTCCCAAAGTGCTGGGATTGCAGGTGTGAGCCACCGCACTGGCCTGTAATTTCTTTTTGAAGATGAAAAGAGAGTTAAATGAGCTCTTTCACTTCTTTTTTCCTTTACTAAGGATCATCAGTATAGCAGGCAAGATCCTTAGAGATTTTCTACCCTGAGCCATGCATTTTACTGATGAGGAAACAGGCCAGAAAGGGGCAGTGTGACTTGGCCAAGGTCTCGGAGTGGCAGAACTAAGATAGGAGCCCAGCTCCCTTGGCTGTTAGCCTAGTCCCCTTTCCACCACACTTCAAACACTGCCACTGCCCGTGCCACAGGGACATGGCATGTGAGAATCACCCCTGTCAAGGGAAAAGTGGATGGTCTCAGTAAAATGGAGATTAGTACACAGGTTTGAGCTGCTCAGAGTTTCCAGTTGCCCGCACCTGATGTCCCAGAACTATTTTTTCCATCTTCTCCTTGAACTGTTGCCGGCACTGTGGTGGTGTGGATGAGATGAGGGTCTGTTTAGAACAAGCTGGACAGCAAATTCAAACAGTTGTTAATAAGTAGTAATAAAGGCCTCCTGGGGTGTAAAATTTTTGTAAGGTGCCCTGAAACATTTTCATATTTTAGGTAAGGGTCTAGAATGGACTTGGAAATTGTGGGCGGGAACAAGTAGCTCAATAATTTGAAGACCAGTGATTGTGTCTTTGCTTTTGCAACCTGTTTCAGGGCCATCTACACACACCCATAGTATCCACTGCCAGTATTCTTTAATACTGGTTATGTGTAAGCATCTGGTTATGCTGGGGCCATCGAGAAATGGGATTCAAATCAGTTCATCCATTTTTGCTAATTGCTAATCATTTAGAAAGAAAAGTAAGCAGAGGGCCGGCGAGGTGGCTCAGGCCTGTAATGCCAGCACTTTGGGAGGCCACGGTGGGTGGATCACAAAGTCAGGAGTTCGAAACCAGCCTGCAACATCATGAAACCCCATCTCTACTAAAAATACAAAAATTAGCCCGTCATGGTGGCATGCGCCTGTAGTCCCAGCTACCTTGGAAGGCTGAGGCAGGAGAATCGCTTGAAGCAAAGGTTGTGGTAAGCCTAGATCACGCCACTGCACCCCAGCCTGCGCAACAGAGCAAGACTGCATCTCAAAAAAAAAACAAAAAAACAGAAAAGTAAGCAGAAAGATAAAGGACCCCTTCAATTAAATTGAGTTTGACTTTTACTTATCTTTGTTTTTCCTGTTCTCAAATGAAGAATTGATTTGCATTTCTTTCTTGGCTGTGGAAGTATTTGATTTCCTTCTGTGAACTAAGCTGTAGTCTTCATTTCTCTTGAAACATATGCCCACTGGTATAAAAGGCTAATGTAAAAATGTTGGCCATTTAAAAACTTTTCTGCTAGAAAGACTATCAGTGTAGTTTGCAGATGCAGTCAGAAAGAGCAGAAGTAGGCTGGGCGCGGTGGCTCACATCTATAATACCAGCACTTTGGGAGGCCAGGGTGGGTGGATCGCCTAAACCCAGAAGTTCAAGACCAGCCTGGGCAACATGGCAAAACCCCGTCTCTACAAAAATACAAACATTAGCCAAGCATGTGTCGAGGGTCCCAGCTACTCCCACTCCCACTGAGGTTGATCTCTTGAGCCAGGGATGT
>NW_016107438.1:2052190-2054171 GCF_001604975.1 Cebus imitator
AAAAAAAAAAAAAAAAGGCAAGAGCAGAAGTAGAACTGGCTTCTGTTCCTTTTCTTCAGGAAGACATAAGAGGATCTATGTCCTCATGGAACAGCACTGGGAGTAGTATATTAGGCTTGAAAAGCTCATTAGAATGAAAATGTGTCAGGTTTTCTTGGAAGGTAGGAGACAGTTCAGGGGACTCATTTAAAAATACTTTCCTATTATTGCCTGCTCCTCTGAGGTCCCTAATCCTTTTGGAAACTGAGCTGGAAAAAGGTAATGACTATGTCAGAGGCCAAATAAAGTTGCTTCTGACAGTTTGTAGAATCTGTGCATTATTTTCCCCATGCTTGATTGTTTTGTTTTTGAAAATCCTTATTTGTTTTCTCTGTTTACTTCTTATGTGGCCAATCTTTGATTTGAGGGTAGGAATAAGGAATTGGGTAGAATACCACTTTATAATTTCTAGAGGACCTAACTCATCCCACTAATTTTTCATAACTCAGTAGTTCTCTGGGCTTCTAAATTTAACTTTTGCTCTTCTTACATTTCTTCTCTTTTCCTTACCTCTGTGAATTGCTGCCAAATTACACATGGATGATAGACAGGTTCTATAGTGGGAAAGACAGTTTAAGGAGGGGAAGTTGATGCTTAAGTCATTTTAATTTTCATGGGCCAGGTGTAGTGACTCATGCCTGTAATTACAGCACTTTGGAGGCCAGTGCAGGAGGATTGCTTGAGTCCAGGAATTTGAGACCAGCCTGGGTAACGCAGGGAGACCCCATCTCTACAAAAATACAAAAATTCAAAAATTAGCTGGGCATGGTGGTGCATACCTATAGTTCCAGCTACTTGGGAGGTTGAGGTGGAGGATCACTTGAGCGTGGAAGGTTGGGCTGCAGTGAGCCATGGCTGTGCCACTGTACTCCAGCCTGGGTGACAGAGTGAGACCCTACTTCCCCCAACAAAAATAATAATTTTCTTTACATACCTTCCCTTCCCTGTCCACATATACTCATTTCTAGACTACTTTCTCAGAAGGGTAATTTCCCAAGCCATTGTTGGATCCCATTTCTCCCAGGAATTTTATCACTCGGAGGAAGGGAAGACTAAAGATTACTGACCTTACAACTCAGTAGATGCCCTCCCTCCGGGAAAAGCTGGGGTACTTCCTCACTGACCAAGTTCGGGTTGGTATGGTTATCTTCTAGTTTACTCATGGCACTTTGTGTCCATAGCTTGGTAAAAAGGAAAGAAGAGGGCTGGGCAAGGTGGCTCACACCCGTAATCCCAGTACTTTGGGAGGCTGAGGTGGGCGGATTATCTGAGTTCGGGAGTTCAAGACCAGCCTGACCAACAGGGAGAAACCCCATCTGTAGTAAAAATACAAAATTAGCCAGGTATGGTGATGAATGCCTGTAATCCCACCTATTTGGGAGGCTGAGGCAGGAGAATCATTTGCACCCAGGAGGCGGAAGTTGCAGAGTGAGCCAAGATCCTGCCATTGCACTCTAGCCTGGACAAGAAGAGCAAAATTCTGTCTCAAAAAAAAAAAAAAACAACCCAAAAAATGAAAGGAGAAGCCATCTCTCCAGTCTGCTTGCCTCCTCAACCCCTTCCCCAGTCTTGGCAGAGGAGAATTTTAACCTTATTTCAAGAATGGTAGAGTTCTCAGTACCCCAAGTGCCATTGGATGCCCTCTGAGTCCCTTCTGGGAAGGTGATGAGACCTCTGAAATGGGAAACTCTACAGGATCTTGTGCATTTTTGATAAGCAAGGAACCAAAGCTGTTGACTTTTCCAGACAGATGATTAGGTTTTCAGATGAATGAAAAGAGCTAGGGTTTCCTTTGAGTATACACTCAAACCTCAGAACATGAGCTCTTTCGTGTTGAATATATATGTGCTGTCCTTCCTCAGTGTTCTGCTTATAAGCTAACTTAGATTGGTTGTTTTTCTTTTCTTTTTCTTTCTTTCTTTCTTTCTTTTTTTTTTTTTTT
>NW_016107438.1:2056636-2076784 GCF_001604975.1 Cebus imitator
GGAGTTTTTGCTCTTGTTGCCCAGGCTGAAGTACAATGGTGTGATCTCCACTCACTGCAACCTCCACCTCCCAGGTTCAAGTGATTCTCCTTCCTCAGCCTCCCGAGTAGCTGGGATTACAGGCATCTGCCACCACAACGGGCTAATTTTTGCATTTTTAGTAGAGACAGGTTTTCACCATGTTGGTCAGGCTGTTCTTGAACTCCTGACCTCAGGTGATCCACCCTCCTCGGCCTCCCAAAGTGTTGAGATTACAGGCATGAGCCACCGTGCCCTGCCAGATTGGTTGTTTTTCTAGTAATGAAAGAAAGGCTGTTCCGAGCCACCCATCCCCTTGGCTGGTCTTGCCTTTCAGAGTAGCATCCATTTTCACAACAGCTTGCCAGAGTTTGAGTGTGCGGAAGCTGGGTAATGGAGTGTGAATTTGATGGGTTCTTAAGGAAATCAAATCTGTGCCTTTTGTTTTTTTGGCACTGTGGCACTTGAACCAGCCATGCCAGCTGAACCAGCCATACCAAGAAGTGACTTAGCACTCGGAGATTATCATCTACTCACCCTATTTTAGAAAATAGAAAGCTGAGAAACAGCAGCTTCTCCAAGGATAACCAACAAATTAAGAGGACTTAAAAAAATAGGTCGGTCGCCGTGGCTCAAGCCTGTAATCCCAGCACTTTGGGAGGCCAAGGCAGGACGATCACGAGGTCAAGAGATCAAGACCATCCTGGCCAACATGGTGAAACTCCGTCTCTACTAAAAATACAAAAATTAGCTGGGCATGGTGGCATGCACCTGTAGTCCCAGCTACTGGAGAGGCTGAGGCAGGAGAATCACTTGAACTTGGATGGGGGAGGTTGCAGTGAGCTGAGATTGTGCCACTGCACTCCAGCCTAAGTGACAGGGCAAGACACCATCTCAAAAAAAAATAAAATAAAAATAAAACACACAGTCTTTTAGCCCCAGAGTCACCCTTACCATTGTTTACCTACTTTTTTACTTTTTGATGAATGATGTGCTTGTTAGTTCGTTTATCCAACAAATACTTAATCAGTGATTATTACACCTTAGGCAGTGTGTTATATATACCATGGTGACAGTGTTGTAAAGGAAAAGAAATGAGAGTAAGGTACTTAGGTTAACTGAGGGGTNTTTTTCGAGACGGAGTTTTGCTGTTTTTGCCTAAGCTGGAGTGCAGTGGCACGATCTTGGCTTATTGAAACCTGCGTCTCCTGGGTTCAAGCGATTCTCCTGCCTCAGCCTCCCGGCTAGCTGGGATTACAGGCACATGCCACCAAGCCTGGCTAGTTTTTTGTGTTTTTAGTAGAAGCAGGGTTTCACCATAGTAGCCAGGCTGGTCTCAAATTCCTAACCTTAGGTGACCTGCCCTGCCTTGGCCTCCCAAAGTGCTGGAATTACAGGCATGAGCCACCACACCCAGCCAATTTCACTCTTATCTAAGTGTTCATGATCCTGGAAAGGACAAGTTAAGTGATTTTACATGCACAGATAAATTGGTGCTCCAGGTTAGGACGGAAGGGATATGCTGGCCTCCATATGACTGGAGACCACTTGGAAATAAAGGATCTGCAAGCAGAGAAACCTCCCTGCCCACTCTCCCATAGCATCCAAGAGAAGCCCTCATTATATAGGTAACAGTTTGTCCTAGAGAAAAGTCTTGACCTAGATTGGAATGTGACCTCTCACCGACCTTTGAAAACCTCTTTTGAGCTGGTCACAGTGGCTCACGCCTGTAATCCCAGCATTTTAGGAGGCTGAGGCAGGTGGATGACCAGAGGTCAGGAGTTTAAGACCAGCCTGTCCAACATGGTGAAAACCCATCTCTACTAAAAATACAAAAAATTAGCCGGGTATGGTGGCGTGCATCTGTAGTCCCAGCTACTTGGAAGGCTGAGGCAGGAGAATCACCTGAACACTGGAGGCGGAGGTTGCAGTGAGCTGAGATTGCACCACTGCACTCCAGCCTGGGTGACAGAGCGAGACTCCGTCTCAAAAAAAAAAAAGAAACACCTTTTGAGGTTTGAGGTTGAGGATGTGGCTAAACTATGTCACAAACCAAAAAGTCAATGCATTTTTTTAGTTCCTTAGCTCAATTTCAATAATAGACAGTTTAGTGCTTCAAAGTCCCATTGCCTTCTTTTTGAAAAAAACTGACCACTGGGGAGTTGAAGAGCAGGCCTGGTTGCTTAGACTTCAAAGTAAAATCACTAAATAGGCAGGATGGGGCTGGAAGAAGTATTATGGTTGTTTGAGGGCAGTCTTGTTTTTTGGTTATTGTACTTACGTATTTTTAGAAATTATATGTGTGTCTGTATGTGCACACAATCTTCCAGCATATACCAATAGATGAATTTGTAAAGTATCATGTAGTATTTGCATGTATATAGCTCTTTCTTCATCTGCTGTGTACAGCTGAAATTTTTTTTTTTTTTTTTTGAGATGGAGTTTCACTCTTGTTACCCAGGCTGGAGTGCAATGGCGCGATCTCGGCTCACCGCAACCTCCGCCTCCTGGGTTCAGGCAATTCTCCTGCCTCAGCCTCCTGAGTAGCTGGGATTACAGGCATGTGCCACCATGCCCAGCTGATTTTTTGTATTTTTAGTAGAGACGGGGTTTCACCATTTGACCAGGATGGTCTCGATCTCTTGACCTCGTGATCCACCCGCCTCGGCCTCCCAAAGTACTGGGATTACAGGCGTGAGCCACCGCGCCCGGCCTACAGCTGAAATTTTTTTCATGTCCTGGTAAAACCTTAAGTTGAGAATTATGGACTCACTAAATATTAGACCAGATAGTTATTTAGAAAACAGTGCATGGGACTTGTTTAAGGGGCAGGAGGTATTAGGTGTCAACAATTCAAAACACTTTGTTTCTGGTTTTTGTTTTTTGTTTTTTGTTTTATTTAAAAAATTTTTTTTTTTTTTTTTTTTTAAGACGGGGTTTCACCATGTTGGTCAGGCTGGTCTTGAACTCGTCCGCGTTGGCCTCCAAAGTGCTTGGATTACAGGCATGAGGCCCACACCTGGCCAACACTTTGTTTCTTTTATGTACTGTTTTTGCCTCCAAAATGGTTTTCTATTCTTTTTTCCTTTTTTTTTTTTTCAGACGGAGTCTTGCTCTGTTGCTCAGGCTAAGTGCAATGGCACATGATCTTGGCTGACTGCAACCTCTGCCTCCTGGGTTCAAGTGATTCTTCTGCCTCTTGAGTAGCTGGGATTACAGGCAACTGCCATCACGCCCAATTATGTTTTTTTTCTTTAGTAGAGATGGGGTTTCACCATGTTGGCCAGGTTGGTCTTGAACTCCCGACCTCGTGATCCACCAGCCTCAGCCTCCCAAAGTGCTGGAATTACAGGTGTGAGCCACTGGCCCAGCCACAACTTTCCTATTCTTGATCACATTTTATCTGTATTATAACCTAGAAAGTGAAATACAGAGTATTATCCCCATTAATAGCTAGGGATCCAAACTTGCTTGCTGTCTTCCAAATGTGGGTTGCATTTTTCTGTTTCTTTCTTGTTACTCATGCAGTTTCCTTCACCTGAAATGCCCTCTCTCAGAAACTCACTTGTCAAAATCCTAATCCTCTTTGAGGGCTAATAGAAGATTCTTTTCATTCCCTGAAGTTTTCTTTATTTTCCTAACCAGTTGCATCTCTCCCTCTTTTGATCCCCAGAGCATTTTGCCCTTCTTATTTGATTCATTTGGCAGTGATTTGTATACTCATGAATTCCCTCTATTGGACTGGGATTCCTTTTATAAAAGGATTGTACCAGGAAAAAAAAAACCCCGCAACTACCACAGTAATAACTATATAACTAACGTCTCTTAAACCCTTTATGCAGACTCTATGCTAAGTACTTTGTCATTCAACATGCATCTACTTTGTGTAAAGTGCCTACAATGGCATACATTGATTTAAGGGCTATACATTTTACATTATTTCACTTACGCCTCACAAAAAAACTAAATGCGGTAGATGTTATTTTTACCCCCATTTTACAGATGAGGAAACAAGCACAGAGCCTAGTGGATTAAATAAATTGCCCAATGCCACAAATTTAATAGGTGGCAAAGCTGGAATTTGAACTCCACCAGTCTGATTTAGAACCCGTGCTTGTCACCACTGCATGTCAAAGAATTTTCTCTCATTCCTTTCTTTTCACTCCCATTGCCAGGTCCTAGCAGAGTGTCTAATACATGGAAGGTCCTGATAATTACAGGATAAATGGAATTGAATGTAGAAGACGAAATCCAGAGAGATGGACTTTCCTAAAGTTATAGGGCTTGTTGGGATGAAAAATCTAGAATTTAAGTTGAACAGTCCCCAGCTCAGGCTATTTTATCTAGGCCACCTTGCTTATTTAAGGCGTTTAGAGAAAGAGGAACCAGAGTAGCTATGAGCTCTGTTCATGTGAGGGTTCTGGTGCCTGTGGTAAAGAAGTTAAAGATATTGTCAGAAAATTCTTGTAGCATAGGAAGTTGTGACTGAGATGGCTCAAAGTGAAACAGAAAGCAAGTTGTGTAATCTCAGTATTTGTCAGGATTTTGCTTTTCCTGACTTGCTTTGCACAGAATGTTCCCTGGATGAAAGCCCAGAAATCGCCAACATTTCAGACAACGCTTTCTCAGCCTTACTGTATTCCATATTTCATAACAGGACCCCTACCATGGAGAAGACCGTTGAAGATCCCCCCACATCAGCTGTCTTGCTGGATCACTGTCATTTCTCTCAGGTCATCTTTAACAGTGTGGAGAAGTTCTACATCCCTGGAGGGGATGTCACATGTCATTACACCTTCACCCAGCATTTCATCCCTCGTCGAAAGGATTGGATTGGCATCTTTAGAGTAAGTGGTTAACTTAGTACCAAGTGATCAGGAACTAGAGGTGAATCTTACTTACCTGAGTGTGTGAATCTCTGTGTATTATAAGCATTTTGTATAATATGTATGGGCAATTTTTAAATCCTAGCCAAGCTCCACAGCACTTCTCTCTTCACACACTAACGTGTGCTCTAGGGCTCAAATTTTCATTTCAGTATCAAGCTAAAATAAGATGGCAAATCATATAATCCTCAAATTTTATTATGCTTTCAAAGACCAAATATAAACACTTTTTTGTTGTTGTTGAGATAGAGTCTTGCTCTGTTTCTCAGGCTGGAGTGCAGATCACTGCAGCGTCAACCTCCCAGGCTCAGTGATACTCTCGCCTCAGCCTTCTGAGTAGCTGGGACTACAGGTGTGCAGAACAATGCCTAACTGATTTTTTGTTTTGTTTTGTTTTTGAGACAGAGTCTTACTTTATTGCCCAGGCTGGAATACAGTAGGGCAATCTTGGCTCACTGCAACACTCACTTCCCAGGTTCAGGTGATTCTCCTGCCTCAGCCTCCCAAGTAGCTGGGATAATAGGCACATCTACTATACCTGGCTAATTTTTGTATTTTTAGTAGAGAACAGATTTCACCATGTTGGCTAGATTGATCTCGAACTCCTGACCTTGTGATCTGCCCACCTCGGCCTCCCAAATTAAATGCTATTTATTTATTTAGAGATGGAGTTTTGTTCTTATTGCCCAGGCTGGAGTGCAATGGCATGATCTTGGCTTACCGAAACCTCCGCCTCCCAGGTTCAAGCAATTCTCCTGCCTCAGCCTCCTGAGTAGCTGGGATTACAGGAATGCACCACCAACTAATTTTTGTATTTTTAGTAGAGACAGGGTTTCTCCATGTTGGTCAGGCTGGTCCCGAACTCCCGACCTCAAGTGATTCACCCGCCTTGGCATCCCAAAGTGCTGGGATTACAGGTGTGAGCCACCACACCTAGCCATTAAATGCCTTTTAAATGATCCTATTTTGAAATATGTATGTATGACTTGACTGAGATGGTTGACCTCATACGTCATTTCTGAGACTAAACATTACTTCCTTATTTGGTATGGTGTTTAGTTTGTTTTGATACAAATACCACAAATTTGGAAAGGATATTGAGGATATTGACACCCTGCATCCAAAAAGTTTATTCCTCAATAAGTGTGTCTATTTATGATGATTTCCAAGGACTGAAATTTTATGAGCTCCCTTCATGACCTCTTCCAGTGTCTGGTCACCCCATCAGTTCAAGTACAGAATGGTATTTTTAAATTTTAATTAACTTACTCTCTGTGTTCCCTTTGCCCTCCCATCCGTATCACACATACCATAATGACAAATCTTCCTGTGTCCAGAGACAAGAAATAAAGGTCAAATTTAAGTAATTTACACTGCCAATTCCCAATGTCAGTGACCTTTGGTTTGACACCTCAGTCTGTCATGTGCCTGTTTGCCAGTGCTGTTCAATCTGAAATCAGACACTGTTCTCAACTACACTATGAAGGAGTTGCTTATTTATATCCTTCATTGAATTCCTTTTTCATAATTGTTTGGAACATCAAGTTTATTGATGGAGCAATGGGAGCTGGAGGTAACATGAGTGGTGTTTGGAGATAGGTATAGTGGCCAACCAGCAGGACACTGGCAAGTATCATGACAGCTGTTGAGACTGCAGGGTATCGAATCATGACACTAAAAGGTGTGCCAACACACCAGAGTGTTTTCTGCCTTATAAAGAAGATGGGAGTTGTTTTTCTTCTTCCCCATATGTAGCAAAGCACATAGGTCACATTGCCTGGTTAGAGTTTTCTGCAATGGAGCTGTAGCTTCACTGTCCAGTATAGTAACTACTAGCCATGTGTGACTGTTAAGCACTTGAAATGTGGTTAGTGTGACTGAGTAACTGGATTTTATTTTATTTATTTTTGAGACAGAGTTTCACTCTTGTTGCCCAGGCTGGAGTGCAATGGGCACAATCTCAGCTCACTGCAACCTCTACCTCCTGGGTTCAAGCAATTCTCCTGCCTCAGCCTCCAGAGTAGCTGGGATTACAGGAATGCACCATCACGCCTGGCTAATTTTGTATTTTTAGTAGAGACAAGGCTTCTCCATGTTGGTTGGGCTAGTCTCGACCTCCTGACCTCAGGTGACCTGCCTGCCTCAGCCTCCAAAAGTGCTGGGATTACAGGCGTGAGCCACCGCGCCTGGCCCGAGTAACTGAATTTTAAATTTTACTTAATGTTAATTAATTATAGTTTAAATAGTGTCATGTGGCTAGTGGCTAACATTGGTTAATGCAGGTACAAATCATGAAAAAGAGAATGATTCAAAAATTACTTACTAGAATTTTTCACCAGTTTGTCTTGGAAACATTTAAATGCCCAAGTCAAGGAGAGTATGAAACATAGGATTATACACTGAGGGAAAGAAAGCGACTCCTTCCTGCTTTAGGCTCCATCATCCTAAATTTATAAACTACATTTATGTAGTTTATAACGTGGTTTTTTTCTTTTTGCAACATTGTTATATTTCTGTTTTGCTTTGACTAGTTGTATTCCCCTAAGCACTTAGCAACTGCCAGTGAAGACTTCAGCATATACCATATAAAAATCTTGGGCTTTTTGGCCAGGTGCGGTGGCTCACCCGTGTAATCTCAGCACTTTGGGAGGCTGGGGAGGGCATACCACAAGGTCAAGAGTTCAAGAACAGCCTGGCCAACGTGGTGAAACCCCATCTCTGCTAAAAATATAAAAATTAGCCAGGTATGGTGGCATCTACCTGTAGTCCCAGCTACTCAGGAGGATGAGGCAGGAGAATTGCTTGAACCCAAGAGGCAGAGGTTGCAGTGAGCCAAGATTATGCCACTGCACTCCAGCCTGGGCAGCAGAATAAGACTCCATCTCAAAAAAAAAATTTTTTTTAAAAAGGATGCATTTATATTTGGAATGCTTCATATATTTCAGAGGTATTACTGTACCTCAATAAAGAAATAATGGTTAATCCGAAGAAGGGCTTCTAATGTTCATTGTCCATAAAGCTATTGAATTGAATACCTACCCTGAGGACACACTGTGCTAGGCCTTTGTTGAGGGGAGGGGGTGTGTGTGTGTGTGTATTCTCTAATTAAATCCTCACAGTGCAGTAGCCCCCTGAGATGGGTAGTAGTATCTCTTGGGCATAAGTAAGTAAAATGAATATCCTAGAGAGATGGTGACTTTCCCAAGGCCTCACAGTGAATAAACCATGAAGCTAGTTTGGCTCCTAAACCTCTGCTTTTTCTCCTCTACTCTGCTGAATTCCTTTGAGCAACAGATAGTAAATTAGAGAATGAAGAGTTAACTGTAAATTTTCATTCTTCACATCTTTCCTCTAATGCTGTCTTCAGTGTTCCTTCAGTGTAGCCTTAATCGGACTATTCAACTCCTCATCACCCCAGACACTGGTAGTATCTGGCACCAGGGAGGCACTCAGTAAATGCTTTTATTTTTTATTTATTTTTAAAATTTATTTTATTTCAAGATAGAGTCTTGCTCTATCCCCCAGGCTGGAGTGCAGAGGCGCAATCTGGAATCACTGTAGCCTCTACTTCCAGGTTCCAGTGATTTTTGTGCCTCAACCACTGAGTAGCTGGGATTACAGGCATGCACTACTGCGCCCGGCCAGTAAATGTTTTTAACACATACAACTACATTACATCTTCTCTATAGTGAAAGCTACCACCAGTGATGGAGCCTAAAGCAGGAAGAAGTCTGCTTTCTTTCCCTCAGCGTATAATCCTATGCTTTATACTCTCTTTGACTTGGGCATTTAAATGTATCCAAGACAGACTGGAACAAGGACTACTCAAATGGAGGAGCCAACGACAGAAATTGCAGGTGGCTAGAATTTGTTTTCATGTTCCAAGGCAGCAATAATTCTTAGGCCTTCCCAATGATATTTTGGTCACAGTGCATTAAAAAAACTCCAGGATGTGAATGAGGACTCCATAAAATTCCTGCTTCCTGTACCACCACAGGCTCCAGTGGCTCTAAGATGCTTACAGCAATGGGGTGTGTATTAATGAGACTCTAAAACATGCCCTAGGATGTTCTGATGAGTTTTTGGTATAGCCTTTTCAACCCTGCTTTGATTCCTTAATATATAAAAATGGGATTTATTTTTAGTTCTCCTCTTACTGAGCTCAGGCAGGGTCAAAATATGGCAATAAATGTAATTTTCCTTCTCATTTGCTGAGTGTTGTCCCCTTGAAGACACAATAGCTTCCTTTCTATTCTCTGGTGTGCTTTTATCTTCCAGATAAGATTCAAGCAATCTTTTACCCCCTTCATATTTGTGAGAATATTTTCCACTTAGCCAGCTTTCTGCTCTGAGGCATGTTTTGCTGCATCCTTATGTCTTATGATTTATTGTATTCAATACCTAGAAGAGGCTTTACGACTACCAGATTGTTGTTAATATTTTTATTACCAAAAAGCCGTCATTAAGCATGCATTATAAGAAACAGTAAAGAAAGAAAATTATATAGACCTGGAATCTCTTATCTGGTGCCTCAAAATCTAAGAACCCTGTTCTCCCTCTGCACCCAACACAGACCTTATAAAAGAGAATGCAGTTTTTTTTTAATGCAGTGGCATATTCAGGTTGGTATATGACAAGGCTTAATTAGACACATTAGAAGACAAACCAATGGAGAGGGCAGCTCAGGAGTGCGTTCTGATTTAGAAGTCCAAAGAACGCCATTGTAAGAGGATCAGGGTTTATAATCCCAGAACTTTCCCCTCAAATCAATCTCAGCTCTCTCTGACTTATAGACGGAATTTTTGGAGCTCTTCTGGGTGATGAGGAACTAGTTTTCAAATCCTTCCAAGACTTGTTTTTTGAGCTGTGTATGTACACCCCAAATTTTGGTTGTATCAGACATTTTCCCATACGTAGTTGTCATAAATAAAAAATGAAATTAAAAATTAAAAACAAGCCAGGTGCGGTGGCTCACACCTGTAATCCCAGCACTTTGGGAGAACGAGGCAGGTGGATCACGAGGTCAAGAGATCAAGACCATCCTGGTCAACACGGTGAAACCCCGTCTCTACTAAAAATACAAAAAATTAGCTGGGCGTGGTGGCGCGTGCCTGTAATCCCAGCTACTCAGGAGGCTGAGGCAGGAGAATTGCGTGAACCCAGGAGGCGGAGGTTGGGTTCGCTCCATTGCAGTCCAGCCTGGGTAACGAGCGAAACTCCGTCTCAAAAAAAATTAAAAACAAATTTGAGCCCTGGTGTGAGAATCTTGTCATAATGAACTCATTCTATTATATTTTCATATATACAAATAAAAAGTGGTTTTAAGAAGATGAAGCCCAATCAGGATTTTCCCCAGACTCCTTTCAGGTACTAAATAAGAACTTCTTGTCATTGCAGGTGGGATGGAAGACAACCCGTGAGTATTACACCTTCATGTGGGTTAATTTGCCCATTGACCTAAACAACGAATCAGCCAAACAGCAGGAAGTCCAATTCAAAGGTGAGAAGAATGCTGGATCAAAGGTGTTGAAGACAGTAGCCAAGACTAATTAATTCCCTTCAGCTTGAGCTTTCTGGGGCATATAAAAAGACTTCCAGAATGTTACTTTTCTGAATACATCTGATTTTGGATTTAAAATTATGTTGTGTTTTCAGCTTACTACCTGCCCAAGGATGATGAGTATTACCAGTTCTGCTATGTGGATCAGGATGGTGTGGTCCGGGGAGCAAGTATTCCTTTCCAATTCCGTCCAGAAAATGAGGAAGACATCCTGGTTGTTACCACTCAGGTCTGTAAACTTCTCACCTCAATTCCTCACTGCCATTACAAGTAGCAATATAAGATAGGATGGAATATGAGTCAATAAGACTTTATTGAATATCTCATGGATATTGTTGGAAAAAATTTATATAGTACTCACACAGACTCACTCAGGAATGTTAACAAGAATAATAACAATAAGTGATTTCTTCCTTCTCTAAAACTTCTTGAACTCAGCTAGCATTCAGTTATTCTTTTAACTTTTCCAGTTGCTTAATTTTTGTCATCTATACATCCTATCACCACAGTTAATGTATAAGCTCCGTTGAGGAGAGAAACACCAGATATTCTCATCTCTTTCAGTTCTGGCACAGAGCCTATCTGTCATACATGAGTATTAGATTCATTTTCTTTTCTTTTTTTTTTTAAAGACAGGGTTTCACCATGTTGGCCAGGCTGGTCTTGAACTCCTGACCTCAGGTGATCCGCCTGCCTCAGTCTCCCAAAGTGCTGAGATTACAGGCGTGAGCCACCACGCCCGGCCTAGATTCATTTTCTTCATCATTTAACAGGACACCTGCTCTTCATCCAGCACTATGGTAGGCACTGGGAACACTGGGAATAATCAGTTAAAACACTGTCCCTGGCCTCAAGGAGCTAAGTCCCTTGGGGGAGACAAATGATACTACTAAGTGTCTGCAAAAAGAAGCTACATTCCTGTACCACTGTCTCTTTTAACTTTTAATGGCTTTAATTTTTGCTTATCTTTCTTGGTAATGCTGCAATTATAAAGACACTTCTGTTATACCCTTACCTATGTATTAAGGAGCAGCCCCCATTTGGGGGGACACAGATATCACTACAGTGAATGGGAATCAGCCAGACCCTCCCTCACCATCCTAACCTATGGGAATTTTCTGCTAGAGAGACTTGGAATATAGTTTATGGAATGTTCTTTTGTAGGGAGAGGTGGAAGAGATTGAACAGCACAACAAGGAGCTTTGCAAAGAAAACCAGGAGCTGAAGGACAGCTGTGTTAGTCTCCAGAAACAGAATTCAGACATGCAAGCTGAGCTCCAAAAGAAGCAGGTATGGCAGCTGGTTACAGGTGACCTTGGAGCATGGAGATCAGAATTAGATATGCCTCTTATCTAGCACTATATTCTGTTTTGCCTGTGATCTCTCCCTCTCATACCAATATCTTTGAACAGGCATCAGTTTTGTTTGTTTGTTTGGGACGGAGTCTAACTCTGTCACAGAGACTGGAGTGCAAGGGTGCAATCTCAGCTCACTGCAACCCCTGCCTCCCAGGTTCAAGTGATTCTCCTGCCTCAGCCTCCCGAGTAGCTGGGATTACAGGTGATTGTCACCACACTAGCCTAATTTTTGTATTTTTGTAGAGACAGAGTTTCACCATGTTGGCCAGGCCAGTATTGAACTCCTGGCCTCAAGTGATCCACCCACCTCGGCCTCCCAAAGTGCTGGGATTACAGGCATGAGCCACTATGCCCAGCTGAATATCTCTTTTTAATTGTTTATATGTCGAAATGATATTTTAGCTATATTGGATTACATATACTATCATTTGGCCAGGTATGGTGGTTCACACCTGTATGGGAGGCCAAGGTGGGTGGATCACCTGAGGTCAGGAGTTTGAGACCAGCCTGACCAACATGACAAAATCCCATCTCTACTAAAAATATGAAATTTAGCCAGGTTTCGTGGTGTGCACCTGTAATCCCAGCTACTCAGGAGGCAGAGGCAAGAGAATCGCTTAAACCTGGGAGGCAGAGGTTGCAGTGAGTAAAAATTATGCCACTGCACTCCAGCCTGGGCAACAGAGCAAGACTTTGCATATCTCAAAAAATATATATATATACATACACACACACACACACACACACGCACATGCATGCACGCACACTATTAATAAAATTAATGTTTCTTTTTACCTTTTTAAAAATGCGCCTACTAAGATTTTAAAATTATATGTGGCTCTCACTTATTGAACAGCACTGTTCTATGAAAAGGGCAATTTTGTCTATTTTGTCCACTGCTGTGTCTGCAGTGCAAGAACAGTGTCCAGTATGGAATAGGCTCTGAGTAAATATTTGTTTAATGAACAAATTATAAGCTCCAGTGAAAAGAGAAATTAAGGTGATATATATTTAATATAAAAAGAACACTTTGTGGCCGGGCGTGGTGGCTCATGCCAGTAATCCCAGAACTTTGGGAGTCTGAGGTGGGTGGATCACGAGGTCAGGAGTTCAAGACCAGCCTGGCCAAGATGGTGAAACTCCGTCTCTACTAAAAATACAAAAATTAGCTGAGTGGTACCTGTAATCCCATCTACCCAGGAGGATGAGGCAGAAGAATTGCTTGAACTCGTGTGGCAGAGGTTGGAGTGAGCCAGGCGATAGAGTGAGACTTCATCCCAAAAAAAAAAAGAAAGAACATTTTAATGTGGAAATCCTTTTATTTAAATATATCATTCACTGCTGTGTCATGCTCTGCCTGACATATAGTAAGTGCTCAATAAATATTTGTTGCCTGCCTAAGATATTCATGCAAAAGTGTCATAGAAATAGTCTGTCTCTTTGTTGATGTTGCAATCTGTAGGAGGAGCTAGAAACCCTACGGTGCATCAATAAGAAGTTGGAACTGAAAGTGAAAGAGCAGGAGGACTATTGGGAGACAGAGCTGCTTCAGTGAGTGTGTCCCATAATTCTGGGAGGGGAAGAGCTGCTGTACCATCAATACCCTTAAGTGAGTGTGTCCCATAATTCTGGTAGGGGAAGAGCTGCTGTACCATCAATACCTTAAGATTAGCTGGGCACAGTGACTCACGCCTGTGATCCCAGCACTTTGGGAGGCCGAGGCAGGAGGATCATGAGGTCAGGAGTTCAAGACCAGCCTGGCCAATATGGTGAAACCCCGTCTCTACTAAAAATACAAAAATTAGCCAGGGGCGGTGGTGCGCACCTGTAGTTCCAGCTATTCAGGAGGCTGAGGCAGAAGAATTGCTTGAACCCGGGAGGCAGAGGTTGCAGTGAGCCAATCGCCACTGCATTCCAGCCTGGTTGACAGAGCGAAGACTCCGTCTCTTAAAAAAAAATAAAAAAAGGACAATCAGATTGGACTTCTGGAATTTGTGAGAAAACAGTTATGACATTGATAGGTGTGATTCTCTGCCCCTTTGAATCATGAAATAGAAAGTCAGTATCAAAATAGTCAGGAGAAATGATCTGATTTCAAATATTGCCTTTAGGGATTGAATACTTGCAGTTTTTTGGAGTCAGGAAGCCAAAACAGGACCGCAGTGGAGACTAGTAGATTTTTAAATAACTCTGCAGGGCTTAGGGCCAAGCCAGCCTTAAATCATTTAAGGCCAGGGGTAGCTGACCTGGAATCAGTGAATTTTTCACATAGTTATTTCCACCTCCACAGACTGAAAGAACAAAACCAGAAGATGACCTCAGAAAACAAGAAGATGGGAATCAGAGTGGATCAGCTTCAGGTAGGTAATGTCATACCTTTGTCAAAGGATATTTTCTTAGCTTTGCCACCACTCCAATTTGGTGGCCTAGAAAAATGTATTTCATTGCAGTGAGTGACTAATGGCATACTTTACAAAGTATCACACTAAAGTTTCAGGTTATGTATTTTCCACTCTTGGACGAAGTAAGCGTCCACCTTATCCACACCCCCACTTTAAGAAAAAAAAAAATCATGATTCACAGCTGGGCATAGTGGCTCACGTCTGTAATCCCAGCACTTTGGGAAGCTGAGGCAGGTGGATCACTGAGGTCAGGAGTTCAAGATCAGCCTGGCCAATATGGTGAAACCCCGTCTCCACTAAAAATACAAAAATTAGTTGGGCATGGTGGGTGCGCCTGTAATCCCAGCTACTGGGGAGGCTGAGGCAGAAGAATCATTTGAACTCCAGAGGCGGAGGTTGCAGTGAGCAGAGATCGCACCACTACCCTCCAGCCTGGACGACAGAGCAAGACTCCATCTCAAAAAAAAAAAAAAAAAAATCATGATTCACAAGGAACTTAGTGATTTGTTCATGTATTACTAAGCTAATTTACCATGAACTCTTAATATAGGTGACAGTCATCTATACCAATACTCAAACTTTAATCTTTTCAAACAAAATCGTACTCAAAAGCCTGGAATATGAAGCAGATAGCAGAACTGCTCTCATTTTCAGGAAGCTATGCCTTAAAGAGGTGCTTTACAGAGTGGTTTGTCTAATTTTACTCAGTTGACCCTTAGATTCTTAGGCTATAAAGTTGAGCTGAAAAGTAAAGGAGTTCTACAGGATATTTGGCAGTTGGGAGTTGCTAGGGAAATGCATTTCTTTGTTATTGTACATTAAAAAGCATTGTTTCTGTTTTGTTTTCCTTCTTTTATGTCTTGGTTATGCTCACTATTTTTACTTTAGGCCCAGCTGTCAACTCAAGAGAAAGAAATGGAGAAGCTTGTTCAGGGAGATCAAGATAAGACAGAGCAGTTAGAGCATCTGAAAAAAGAAAATGACCACCTCTTTCTCAGTTTAACTGAACAGGTAGAGTCACGGAAGAAAACAACACTTTTAGGCATTTGCAAGAAAATATATGTTGCTCTTTTTTATCATATACCTGGGTATCACTGGCTCTAGGAAAGGTCTCAGAGAAAAGTCTAAAATGAGATAGCTCATGGCTTTCTTCAGAAACTGACAAGAGAAGACTTGCCTCTCTCTCTGCATCCTGCTTGCTCATTAGTTTAGCAGGCCCTTCCATGGTGTATATGTGCCTGTGTGTCTTCCCAGCAATGGTACTGAAATCTGTTTTTGCAGAGGAAGGACCAGAAGAAGCTCGAGCAGACAGTGGAGGCGATGAAGCAGAATGAAACTACTGCAATGAAGAAGCAACAGGAATTAATGGCATGTCTGTCTTTGGATGGTTACGTGGGAGGGAGCCTATATGAAGGAAGGGATATGGGCCTATTTTCAGGTGATGGACAGGATAAATAAGAGAGTGTTCACCTGTAGATGTTTTGCTTTCTAGCCAAAAGAACAGAGAATCTGCCATTTACAAAATGTTTAGAAATGGGCATTTCTAATGTGTGATAAGTGATAAAGGAATATTGCCAGTTAAACTTCATGACAAGATATAACTAGATCCTCGGACTAGGGCTCACAGAATAACCCCTGCCCTCTTCTTACAGAGTTACAGTGAAGGCAGACTATAAATGAATAGTTATAAAGGGCTCTATGACAGCAAAATATATCCCTCAAAGCAAATCTTATTATAATTAATATATCAGCAATTATAATCATTATCAATTATGTAGGAATGAACGCCTAATTGACTAATAATTTCCTATAACATCTTGTTGAAAAAGAGGCCTAATGGTGCTGACAGGTGCCTGGAAGTCCTATGTACTTAGTTGATCCAAGAACATGAGAAATCCTGATGCCTGAGAGATATCCAGCCATTGGGATTGCAATTCACATCATATAAGCATCATTCAGTCATTAAGTATCTACTGTATCTAAGATACTGTATGCTTTAGTATGATATAGGAAGACTAGAACAAAGCAGATCACAGGTCAAGGTCAGACAACAGAAATGTTTTAAAAAGTAGTTACCAACATTTAAAAATAGGAGTATTTTCCACAAAAATTTGTATTTCCAGCTTCCTTTGGGAAATGAGAGGACCTAGCAACGTTGAGCCCACATTCCTGTGCAGTGGCAATAGCTAGAGCCAAGTAGCTGCTGTGCCCTGGAGATGGGTCATGAGTTCTCCATCTAGCTGCAGTCTGCACTGTTTTTTTGGATTCAATTCCTTCATTTGATTACATATCTTGCCTGGTCTTTATAAGCACATTCCAGTTTGTGACCTCTGATATAGCAAAGAAATTACTGAGTTGTTTTTTCTTTTTTTTGAGACAGAGTCTCGCTCTGTCGCCCAGGCTGGAGTGCAGTTGCACCAACTCAACTCACTGCAACCTCTGCCTCTCAGGTTCAAGTGATTCTCCTGCCCCAGCCTCCCAAGTAGCTGGGACTACAGGAGCACACCACCACACTCGGCTAATATTTTTTTGTATTTTAGTAGAGATGGTGTTTCACCGTGTTGGGCAGGCTGGTCTCAAACTCCTGAGCTTAGGCAATCCACCCACCTTGGCCTCCCAAAGTGCTGGGATTACAGATGTGAGTCACCGCACCTGGTCAAAATTCTTGTTTTAAATAATCTGTAGTCCCGGGCAGGTGTGGTGGCAATTGCACTCCAGCCTGGGTGACAGAGCGAGACTCCATCTCAAAAAAAGAAAGAAAGAAAGAGGGGAAGGAGGGAAGGAATCAAGGAGGTAATCAAGGAAGGAATCTATAGTCATTCAAAAGTTTGAACCTGGCTGGGGTGCCTGACCTGATCTCAGCTCACTGCAGTCTCCTCCTCCTGGGTTCAAGCTATTCTCCTGCTTCAGCCTTCTGAGTAGCTGGGATTACAGTAGCCTGCCACCAAGCCTGGCTAGTTTTTATAGTTTTAGAAAAGACGGGGTTTCACTGTGTTGGCCAGGCTGGTCTTAAACTCCTGACCTCAGGTGATTCACCTGCCTTGGCCTCCCAAAGTGCTGGGATTACAGGCATGAGCCACCCCACCCAGCCAATTTTCTGGATTTTCATGGCATATTTTTCAAGACCTAGGGGCTCCCCACCTGACTGATAGCAATCCCGATTCCTCATACATCCTAAAAGGTCGCTAACTCTGAGGACTGTGTATCTTATGCTTCAGGAGCCTAGGAGCAAGAAAGCAGCACTAACTGTGGAGGAGCAGTTAGCACGAGAGGTGGAACGCCTAAAGGCAAAGGTAGAGGCCGGGAAAGCCTGTTTCTTAGAGAAGTACAAAGAGTGTCAACGACTTCACAAACAGATCAGGCAACTCAGGGCGGCTGCACTGGTAGGTGACAGAGAGAAGGGGCCCAGGAAAGCAAGGGGTGTGAAGGTCAGTGGTTCTTAGACCAAGCCCAGAAGATTGTACACCCTTGTTAAGGAGAGAAATTTATCTTTCCACTAAAAACAGGGATGTAGTGTGTGGCCAGAAACTAGCATGGAGGTTCCTAGAAATATAGGCCCCAACTTAGCTACAGGTCTTAGGGAAGGTTTTTGTAACTATCAAGCAGGTTTCTGTGCAGACTCAGAGAGCCCTTTCTTATTTCTGCCTTTTGAGGAAGTGAAGCAGGACCAGAAGAGCCAGCAGAAGCCAATGGGGATGGGAAGCAAGGAGTCTGCAGTCAGCACTGTCACCGGGTAGCCCCCTCTCGCATTACTACCTCAGGGTCGGCTAGACGCGCACAGCAGTTTGGGCACCGGCATTCAAATAAAAAATCTGGCATCAAAAACCACAACTAGTAGGCTTAGCTTAAGTGTGTTTGTGAGGTATGCGCATGTGTATGTATGTATGCAGGCAGAAGATGGGAAGAAGCACTGAAGCATGAAACCAGTTAGGTCAACCCATCACATGGGGATGCCCAAGACCCCAGTCTGGGCTGCTTATATTTTTGGACAAATGCCTTCCTGTGTTCCCTCTTCCTTCATGTAGCTTGAGCCCAGATGCCTATTCCTCACACTGTAGGAAGGAATCACACCAACTCAAACCTAAGTGCTTCAGGCTTCATTGAGTGAGATGTTTATTGAAAACAAAGATGATTGTTTTCATGGTTGGGTGGGATTAAGCAAGGCTTCATTTATCCCTAATTCTGATAAGTCAGTCTTGAGATTTTCCCCAAGCTTGCTTTTTCTCTCATTGGTCACTTACACCCTCAGCTAAATTAAAAAAAAAAAGTGCCGGGTGCGGTGGCTCAAGCCTGTAATCCCAGCACTTTGGGAGGCCGAGACGGGTGGATCACGAGGTCAAGAGATCGAGACCATCCTGGTCAACACGGTGAAACCCCATCTCTGCTAAAAATACAAAAAATTAGCTGGGCATGGTGGCATGTGCCTGTAATCCCAGCTACTCAGGAGGCTGAGGCAGGAGAATTGCCTGAACCCAGAAGGCGGAGGTTGCGGTGAGCCGACATCGCGCCATTGCACTCCAGCCTGGGTAACAAGAGCGAAACTCCATCCCAAAAAATAAAAATAAAAAATAAAAAATAAAAGTAAAGTGGCATCTTGATGCCAGCTCAGACCTTCAGGCGTTTTTTTAAGTCACTTTTCTTGATTTCAGCACCCTGCCCATAGTACCATTTCTTCCTCCCAGTTGCCTTCTCCATCTCAGTCTCCCCGCTTTGGAAGGCCAGATCCTCTAAAATTTCCCACCTTGTACTCAGACTGCAATATGTGATCCTAATCCTATTTTTTTTTTATTGTTGACAGGATGAAAACTTTGATCTGTCAAGAAGACTGAGTGAGAACAAAATGATATGTAATGTTCTGCAGAGAGAGAAAGAGAGATTAGAAGGAGAAAATGATGTAAGTGTGTTAAAGAGGGTAGAAAATCCCAAGATTTTAAGAGGAAGGAGCAGGATGGCCCCTAGTGATAACAATAAAAAGTTAAGTAAAGCGCCCTTTCTGGGACAGTGGGTGAAACGGTTATTCCTAAACAAAGTAAATTTAATCTGATTTCCTAACTTATCACAAAACCCTGACTTTATTCTATAACTGAAACTTGTTTGGCATAGCAATAGTCACCTTGGAAGAAGCCACACCTAACTTATTTTTGCTTTTAACTTCACAGCTAATATTTGTTGCCTTGGGGGATAGGGGAATAGCATCCTACATAACTTTTATTCTAGTGGGGAAATACTTCCCTTCAGCACAACTTTTTCATTTTTCTCTGCTGCCGAACCAGGAGCAGAAGTGGTGGTCCGTACCAGTGCTGGACACATGGTAGGCCCCTAATAAATGCTGTGCATTCATTCATTCATTCATTGGTTCATTCACTCATTCATCCAACCAAAATTTATTATCTCCTGTGTGTTAAATATTTATTATTGATTGACTGAAGATGTATGGCAGCAAATAAAGTGGTTGTACTCAAAGTCAAGGTCATTCTCATTTTCTTTCTTTTCTTTTTTTTCTTTTTTTTTTTTTTTTTTTTTTTTTTTTTTTTTTTTTTGAGACAAGGTCTCACTCTGTCACCCAGGCTTGGAGTGCAGTGACACAATCTCGGCTCACTGCAGCCTTGATCATGTGGGCTCAAGTGATCCTCCTGCCTCAGCCCCCTCCCAAGTATCTGGGACTATAGGCATATGCCACCATGCCCGGCTAATTTTTTTTTCATTTTTAGTAGAGACAAGGTCTTGCTATGTTCCCCAAGCTGGTCTCAAAGTCCTGGGCTCAAGCGATCCTCCTGCTTCAGCCCCAAAGTGCTGGGATTATAGACATAAGCCACCATGCCTGGCCCATTATCATGTTCTTGCTCAGCATCAAATAGGTGTCCATGCATTCTGGCTGCTACTCTAAACTTCCATCAATTCTTAATCTTTGCCCCTTTTTTTTT
>NW_016107438.1:2078004-2081363 GCF_001604975.1 Cebus imitator
TTGCCTGAACCCAGGAGGCGGAGGTTGCGGTGAGCCGAGGTCGCGCAATTGCACTCCAGCCTGGGTAACAAGAGCAAAACTCCGTCTCAAAAAAAATATATATATATATATTAAATATAAAGACGGGGTTTCACCATGTTGGTCAGGCTGGTCTTGAACTCCTGACCTCAGGTGATCCGCCTGCCTTGGCCTCCAAAGTGCTTGGATTACAGGAGTGAGCCACCATGCCTGGCCAAAAGCTTTGTTAAGAACTGTAGTAAAGCCCTCTTAAGATGATAAGGCAAATTTATTTATTTTCTTTTTCCTAAGGAAAAAGAAATGATGTCTGTGCCACTTTTAGTAATTTTTTTTCTCTTTTTCATTACCTCCCTCCCACCCTGCCTTCTTACTCTCATACTCTCTGTTGGTATATCCACTTGAATGGGATAAGACATGAAGAAGGAAAAATTATTTCAGACGAATATTTACATTGTGTAAGAAATTAGTCTAGGAAGGAAATTGAAGAAATATTCTGCTCTCAATAACATACGACACCGGGAGGCCAAGGCAGGAAGGTCATTTGAAGCCAGGAGTTAGAAACAGCCTGGGCAACAAAATGAGAGCCTATCATCTCTACAAAAAAATTAAAAATTAGCCAGGTGTGGTGTTGTATGCCTATAGTTCCAGCTACTAAGGAGGCTGAGGTGGGAGGGCTGCCTGAGCCCATGAGCTCAAGGCTGCAGTGAGCTATGATCTCACCCCACACTCCAGCCTGGGTAATAGAGCAAGACCCTGCCCCTAAAAAAATTAATTTTAGGCCAGGTGCAGTGGCTCACACCTGTAATCCCAGCACTTTGGGAGACTGAGGCAGGTGAGTCACGAGGTCAGGAGATTAAGAACATCCTGGCCAACCTGGTGAAACCCCATCTCTACTAAAAATACAAAAATTAGCTGAGCATGATGGTATATGCCTCTAGTCCCAGCTACCTGGGAGGCTGAGGCAAGAGAATCACTTGAACCTGGGAGACCGAGGTTGCAGTGAGCTGAGATCGCACCATTGCACTTCAGCCTGGTGACAGGGCAAGACTCTGTCTCAAAAATAAATGAAAATAAATAAATTTAACAATAATAATATACAACAGTTTCATTGTTAATGTATCTATTAGAATAGTTTCAATGTTAATATGGTTCCTGCCACTTTCACATATCCACACATTTGTTCCTCCCTTTAGTTAGCATGTATTTAGAGATTTAAAATTATTTTTTGTATTAATAAAATTTAGTAAATATATCTAAATTCGGGTATAGTCTGGGCACAGTGGCTCACACCTATAATCCTGACACTTAAGGAGGCCAAGGCGGGCGGATCACTTGATGTTGGGAGTTCAAGACCAGCCTGGCCAACATAGCAACATGGTGAAACCCCGTCTCTACTAAAAAATACAGAAATTAGCCAGGTGTGGCGGTGGGTGCCTTGTAATCCCAGCTACATGGGAGGCTGAGGCATGAGAATCACTTGAACCTGGAAGACAGAGGTTGCAATGAGCTGAGATGGTGCCACTGCACTCTGGCCTGGGAGACAGAGGAGACTCTAACTCGAAATAAATAAAAAAAACAGATAAATTGCTAAATAAATAAATAAATTTAGGTATAAAGAACTTAGATCTTTGGAATATTGAAACTGCTGCTTTCCCTTCTGAAGAATTCTGGATTATCAATTATTGAATTTCTCCAGTGCCATATTGCTAATTGAAAACTATCTGGGAGAGGCCAGTTCCTGGTGGCTGTTCTTGGTATTGTCTTTCAACATGTCTATAAATCCACTATCCTTAGCTTTTGCAGAGGGAGAACACCAGATTGCTCAGTTACATGGGTCTGGATTTTAATTCTTTGCCGTATCAAGTACCTACTTCAGATGAAGGAGGCGCAGGACAAAATCCAGGACTTGTCTATGGAAACCCATATTCTGGTAAGACAACTTTCCCATTCTAACTGGAAGGACCCTGCCTGCATCCCTTTCCCCTACTCAATTTTTGTTTCTGAGATGCTAATTAAGACCAGTCTCATTGTTAAGACTTGCTGGGCAGAAGCTGAGGACCCAATAGAAAGATTGCCAGGCGAGAAGTGTTAATTGAGAAATAAATCTGAATCCAGAAGACACAAATCAGAGCATTCGCCTAGAGGCAGCAGACACAAATTGAGTCCCGTGGCTATATTCCAAATGTGTAAATCAGGGAAATGTCTTTATGCAGAAGATATACACACACAAAGCTGAGGAAGCTAATTAAGGTTTTGAAATGGTAGCAAGAGAGGCAAGTTATGCCGCCCAGGAACGGGTGATTACAGCAGCCACCCTGATGGCCTGACCAAGGGCAGCAGAAACAGGCTCCACAGAGACTTCTCGGTGATAGGACAGGAAATGGGGGTCAAAGGATTTGGGGTAACATGTCCTTGCCAAATAGAGAGCTTTTCTCACTTGCCTCCAAAAGCAATATGAGATCTCATTTGCTTTTTTGAGCAGTTTAAAGCAGCAGTATTATCTTTAGAGTCACAACCAGAAGTTTATAACAGACAATGAAAGAAGTTTATTTTTCTTTAAAAATATGTTTGTGGCTAGCTGGGATTACAGGCGCCTGCCACCATGCCCAGCTAATCTTTGTATTTTTAGCAAAGACAAGGTTTTACCATGTTTGCCAGGCTGGTCTTAATCTCCTGACCTCGTGATCCGGCCGCCTGGGCTTCCCAAAGTGCTGAAATTATAGGCATGAGCCACCACACTCAGCCCAGTCTTGTTTTTACATATAATTTTTTTTTAATTCTCTCTAGTTTTTTTGTTTTGTTTTTGAGACAAGGTCTCCCTTGGTTGCCCAGGCCAGAATGCAGTGATACTATCTTGGCTCACTGCAACATCCCGGGCTCAAGCAATCCTCTCACCTCAGCCTACCAAGTAGCAGAGACTACAGGCACCAGCCACCATGCCCAGCTAATTTTTGTGTTTTGTGTAGAGATGGGGTTTTACCATGTTGCCCAGGCTGGTTTCGAACTCCTGAGCTCAAGCAATCCACCCACCTTGGCCTCCCAAAGTGCTGGGATTATAGGTGTGAGCCATTGCACCTGTCCGTGGATACAGTCTTAAAATCTATTCTAAGACTGTCATTAAATTGTTACTATTTTTCAGGCCTGGCGCGGTGGCTCAAGCCTGTAATCCCAGCACTTTGGAGGCTGAGGCGGGTGGATCACAAGGTCAAGAGATCGAGACCATCCTGGTCAACATGGTGAAACCCCGTCTCTACTAAAAATACAAAACATGCCGGGCGCGGTGGCTCAAGCCTGTAATCCCAGCACTTTGGGAGGCCGAGGCGGGTGGATCACGAGGTCAA
>NW_016107438.1:2082033-2086754 GCF_001604975.1 Cebus imitator
CACACACACACACACACACACACACACACACACATAAACACACTCACACAGCTAATGAAAATACAATTTCAGGCTGGGTGTGGTGGCTCACTCCTGTAATCCCAGCACTTTGGGAGGCTGAGGCAGGCGGATCACTTGAGGTCAGGAGTTCAAGACCAGCCCGGCCAACATGGAGAAACCATGTCTCTACTAAAACTACAAAAATTTGGCCAGGCTCAGTGGCTCATGCCTGTAATCCCAGCATTTTGGGAGGCCAAGGCGGGTGAATCACCTGAGGTCAGGAGTTCAAAACCAGCCTGGCCAACATGGTGAAACCCCGTCTCTACTAAAAATACAAAAATTAGCTGGGCACGGTGGTAGGCACCTGTAATCCCAGCTGCACAGCAGGCTGAGGCAGGAAAATGGCTTCAACCTGGGAGGCGGAGTTTGCAGTGAGCCGAGATCATGCCATTGCACTCTAGCCTAGGCAACAAAGCAAGACTCCATCTCAAAAAAATATATACGATTTCATTATTTGTGTTTTCTTTTCACCCTATCATTGACCTAGATCCACTCTATCAGAAGTAAGTGGTATACATATGAGAGAGAAAGAATCAGAGGCAATGGGGAGAAAGGGAACAATAAAAAGTGCAGGAAATATCTGCCAGAACACAGTTGGAGAAGCTAGGGATGGTATTTTTTCATTGAATGAGATCTTTCTGATTCTTTTCAGGTATCCAAGAAAGTTCTTCCCCAAGCTCAGTGAGTATTTGATTCATGAGAATATTCCCACCAAGCCTTTGAGAAAATTTCCCTTCCTGCTCCAGTTCATGAGAGAACCATAGGGAGATGGGTTCGTTTTGATAACTCCAGAAGTCAGCTGGATCAATTTGTTCTGGGCCCAAGACTGAGCCAGCCTGTTGTGGAAGGGGAAAGAAAGCACAGTTCATCCATCAGCATTTTGCTTAGGATCTATACCTTTGAGTTGTTTGGTAGCATAAGCAGGGAGGAGATGTGAACCAGGCAGCTAGCCAAACAAGTTATATCCAGTGCCCCACAGGCTAGAAGCTGTATTGGCTGCTTCAGCAATATTAGGCCCTTTCAATTCTGGGGTTAAAGGAAGCCCTGGTGAGTATCTCCAAATGTGCATTCTCTTCATTTATTCACTATTTCTTGAACGCCTAACCATGTGCCAGTCATTATGCTAGGCACTGAGGATACAGTGGAAGACAGGACGGCCACATCTGTGTCACATATAGCTTACATTTGTACTGACCTCTTTGCTCTTCCTCCCAGCTCTCCATCAAGAAATGCCCCATCTGCAAAGCAGATGATATTTGTGATCACACCTTGGAGCAACAGCAGATGCACGCCCTTTGTCTGAATTGTCCAATTTGTGGCAAGACCTTCCCGGCAAGAGAGAAGCAGATCTTTGAAGACCACGTGTTCTGCCACTCTCTATGAGCATCCCAGCCTCTTGGATATATACAGAGATTTTATAGAGTAGAACCTATAGCTTCTACCATGAGTTATATGAGTCAAGGTCCTGCCTAACCTGAAATTACTAGAGATTTACTCAGCCCTGCTGCCACTAACAGTGGAGTCATGTCACTTATCTGAAGGACACTGTTAAGAGCTTCTAGTGCCATCCTGTGGGTTACTACCTTTAAGTCACATAACTTTAGCTGTATCATCCTCTCACCTATCATTCTTCCAGGGGTCTTCAGTACAAGGTTCCTGAGATGGAGCCAACCTAGGTATTCACAACAGGCCTGACTTGACACTAAATCATTAGTTTTCCAAGTTGTCCCACTGCCATTCAGGGCAGGCATTGAGTGTATTTGTTCTCAGTCCTAACCCTGGAGCCAGCGATTGGTCCGAGGTTGAGAATTCCTTTCTCCTCCTCCTCCTCAGTGTTGCTTTCTCCAACTGATTGCTTTAGACTAGCCAAAAATGGCACAGCAAAGAGCTCAGAAGTCCAATTTGGATACCAAAGCTTTCTCATGTAAATTTCTCAGCCCCAAAAGAAGCATCTTATTCCTGAACCTTAGACAGGAATTGTTTCAGTCACAGAAAGCTTTTCTGGGTACCTCTGGTTAACATTTTCTACTCTCTGATCTTTCCTATGTACATAACTTTTATTGTTATAAATTTTTTCTTAATGGTTAAATAGGGATTGTGAGAAACTATGGGTTTGCAGTTTTCTGAGCAGGTGAGTTTTGAATATGGATAAGTCAGAATAATGAGACAACTATTGTTAATCACTTTAATACTAAAAATAAATTACTCTTCTGTTTCAGGGACTTAGGTAACTTAAACCTTCAGTTTATGGCCTTTTATTTTGAAGCTTATGGAAAAATTGTGATCAAAAGGACTGTGGGAAGGGCAGACACCACCAGTGATTTCTCTTCACCTGTCTTAAATATTAAACAAAAAAGAGTGTCCTGGCAGTTACCTTAAGGTGGGGAAGGAGGTGATAAAACATCAGTTTGTGAAATCCGGGGCCCTGGCTTTTTTTTGAGAGAGTCTCGCTCTGTTACCCAGGCTGGAATGCAGTGGCGCAATCTTGGTTCACTGCAGCCTCCGCCTCCCAGTTCAAGTGATTCTTGTGCCTTAGCCTCCTGAGTAGCTGGGATTACAGGTGTGCGCCACCTTACCCAGCTAATTTTTATATTTTTAATAGAGATGGGGTTTCACTGTGTTGGCCAGGCTGGTCTCAAACTCAGCCTCATATCATTCGTCCGCTTCAGTCTTCCAAAGTGCTGGGATTACAAGCGTGAGCCACCATGCCCAGCCTGAGGCCCTGACTTCTTGCTATAGCTTTCTATGCATTTTTTTAATTTTTTTTTTTTTTTTTGAGATGGGGTCTTACTATGTTGCCCAGGATGGAGTGCAGTGGCTATTCACAGACGCAATCCCACTACTGATCAGCACGGGAGCTTTGACCTGCTCCATTTCCAACCTGGGCTAGTTCACCCCTCCTTAGGCAATCTGGTGGTCCCCTACTCCCAGGAGGTCACCATATTGATGCCGAACTTAGTGTGGACACCCGCTTGGCATAGCTCACTACAGCCCAGAACTCCTGGGCTCAAGTGATCCTCCCACCTCAGCCTCCCAAGTAGCTGGAACTACAGACATGCGCCACCAAGCCTGGCCCATGCATTTTTTTTTTTAAAAGGAGCAATGTAGATTTTGGCACCCTTTGTGAACTAAGTTGAATGCCCTTTGTCCAAATTTGCCTAATTTATAAGAAAGCAATAATTCCATTTTCTCTCCCCTCGGGGACTGAACAAATGGAAATGACTCCTAGGCAATACAACTGGTCACTATAGAGACTTTTTTTTTTTTTTAAGATGGGGTTTCACCATATTGGCCAGGCTGGTCTTGAACTCCTGACCTCAGGTAATCCACCCACCTTGGCCTCCCAAAGTGCTAGGATTACAGGCATGAGCCACTGCACCCAGCTTCACTATAGAGACTTCTACAAAAGCTTCTGAATGATGTGAAACACGATGTCATGAATAAGGGTTGAACCAACTATAGCTTGTGTTCCTACTGGGCTTTCCCTAATGTGGTTGGGAGTTATGCCCTAGACTATATATTGTCATAGTCACAGCTCCTTGCTTTGATTTCATCCTTGATAAAATGAAGATGAAACTTATACTACTTCTCCAAGCCTTTTGCCACCTTAAGAATGACATGTGACATTAACACTAACCCTAGAATAGAAATATAATAGGGAGATGGCAATAAAAGAGTTTTTCTGGCATATACCCTCCCTGCAGAATTTCTGTTGCTCCCCAGATAGTTCCAGTGAAGAATTGCAGTTTCATTTATTTTGTACGAGTCAGCTTTTAATTAAACACATGAATGGAGAGGAGCAGTGGTGCACATAATCCAAATCAGTGAATACCATTTTCTGGTGAATTACCCACCCCTTTGCCCCTGCTACCCGGAGGGTTACCATGATTATCAATAGCAGCAGGAGCCCTTCCACGGGGCTTGGTTAAAAAAAAAAAAAAACAGTTTAGGTGTTAATGACCCTTTTTGCCGGGTGTAAAACAAAGCATCTTTAACCACTGTTCATTATCCCCAGCTGCTCTTACCAAGGCTTTGAAGGGGGAAATTATGCTCCAGGCAGCCCCTAGTAGTAAACAATAGTTCTTGTATAACCCACTGCCCATCCTGGCCTTCCTTCATCCCCCTTGCACCCACACATTATAAAGCTGTAAAATACCTGCAAAAAATAGGAAGTTATGGGAGCAAATAGTATATATCTGAGTTGGATTTTTGAATCTTTGTACTCATTATGGCAACAGGTTTTCCTTCCTAATTTGTTTTCTCTTGGTCTAATATTAAAATGTTTTCGCATTACCTTAGCATGCTTACTGGATGGGCAGTAAAGGGAGAAAAAAGTCATCCTGGCACACATGAGTGTGAAAGAAGCTAACTTAAAAGGAGGCCAGGCATGGTGGCTCATGCCTGTAATCCCAGCATTTGGGAGGCTGAAGTGGGTGGATCACTAGGCCAAGAGTTCAAGACCAGCCTGGCCAAGATGGTTAAACCCCGTCTCTGCTAAAAATACAAAAAATGAGCCAGTGTGGTGGTGGGCCCCTGAATTCCCAGCTACTCAGGAAGCCAAGGCAGAGAATTGCTTGAACCCAGCATGCGGAGGCTGCAGTGAGCAGAGATCGTGGCACTGCACTCCAGCCTGGGCAACAATGAGACTCCCTCTCAAAAAA
>NW_016107438.1:2088409-2091871 GCF_001604975.1 Cebus imitator
GATCTCTTGACCTCGTGATCCACCCGCCTCGGCCTCCCACAGTGCTGGGATTACAGGCTTGAGCCACCGCGCCCGGCCAGGTATTAACTCATTTTTATGGATGAATAAGTTGAAACATGCAGAAATAACTTGCTAAAAGTAGAAACAACCCAAATTTCTATCAGCTAATGAATGGATAAGTACAATATGGTATATCCATACAATGGAATATTATTCGTCAATAAATAAGGAGTAATATATGTTGCAACATGGATGAGCCTTGAAATCATGCCAAGTGAATAAAGCCAGTCACAAAAGACCACATTATTGTATGTTTCCATGTATATGAAATGTCCAGAATAGGCAAATGTGTAGTAACAAAATAGATTGATTTCCTAGGGCTGGGGGTTGGAGGGAAATGGAGAGTGACTGCTAGTAAGTATGGAGTTTCTTTCGGGAGGATAAAGAAAATGTTCTGAACTTGTGGAGATGGTTGCACAACCAAATACACTAAAAACCATTGAATTATATACTTTCTCTTTTTTTGGAGGCAAAGTCTCACTGTCACCCAGGCTGGAGTGCTGTGGTGTGATCTGGGCTCACTGCAACCTCCACCTCCCAAGTTCAAGCGATTCTTCTGCCTCAGTCTCCCAAGCAGCTGGGATTACAGGCGTGTGCCACCACACCCAGCTAGTTTTTATATTTTTAGTAGAGATGGGGCTTCACCACATTGGCCAGGCTGATCTCGATCTCCTGACCTCAAGTGATCTGCCCGCCTTGGCCTCCCAAAGTGCTGGGATTACAGGTGAGAGCCACCACACCTGGTCAAGTTACATACTTTAAATGGATGCACTTTATGCATTGTGAATTCAATCTCAAATTATCATTTGAGACATGAAGGATGTCTCGAATACAAACACAGAGCAAGTTAAACATTTGAACTTCGATAGATTATGCTTCCGTCAGTACAACCACTGCCACAACTGTGCTATGTTCTCCCCCTGTCGTGGACTGGAGGCAGCAGCTTCAATGCAATAGAATTAAGATTAACAGGGTCAAGGGAATTAGTGATAGCCCACCATTTGGCCAACAGCATTAGTGGTCTCTGTGTGGTAATATCTATTCTGTGGAGATGGATGTACCCAATAAAGTTGGGGGACAGAGTCACTGGCCCACAAATCCCAGGTAATCACATTAAGAGATCCAGCCTGCTCTGCCTAATGTTATTACTTTCTCCCTGTGGAAAGGAGGAATATAACACTCCAGGGGACTACATTCATTGTTTACTCAGTCAATCAACATTTATTGAGCACCCACAGTGTGCAGAGCTAGTATCAGATCAGGATTTAAAAAGTAGAAGACAAGTTCTTCCCCTGAGAGATCTGCAAGATTAATGGAGACTCTCTCTGCCCTCAAGGAGCTCTGAAACTGCTGGGGGAGAAAGTCTTGGGTTCCAGGGCTCTCCCCATCAGATGGGGAAAGGGGAAAACCACCCAGAAAAGCAATTTAAAGGTACTTCCAGCACCACACTCTGACTAGTGAGCTAACTAGCAACCCTAAAGACACTTACAAAGATAAGAGAAGTCATCCTGCAAATTAAGGACTTGGCGGCTGTGGGCCCTCAGTGTTAATTAATGGTGTTTTGAAAGCCCAAGTTAAAGATGTTGCAGAAATGTGCTTTGGAAGAGGCAGAGGGCCAGAGATAGCAGACAGACATGGGGAATGTATTCTGAGGTTCTCTGCAAAGGCAGGAGAGGCAGGCCCACAATGCAAAGGACTTTTAAGCAAAAAATACTAGAACATAAAAAGAAATCAGTATCTATCCTGAAAGAGACCACAACCTAGTTGAGCCAAATTAATAAGCTTATTTGCATTAACAAGGGGTAGGGTAAGGCCGGGGAAGGATTGTGTTATAAGGAAATAGGAGTAGCTCAGAATCCCAGGATGCAAGGCTCCCAGCACTGCGCTCGGCTGTATTTCTTAAACCACATGTGACTCTATAATTATCTCAAAAGCTTAGTTTTGTTTTTTAAAGGAACAGCTTCTTGGGAGGCAGAGGCAGACAGATCACAAGGTCAAGAGATTGAGACCATCCTGGCTAACACAGTGAAACCTCATCTCTACTAAAAATACAAAAAATTAGCCGGGTGTGGTGGTGCACACCTATAGTCCCAGCTACTCCAGAGGCAGAGGCAGGAGAATCGCTGGAACTGGGAGGCAGAAGTTGCAGTGAGCCGAGATCATTCCATTGCACTCCAGCCTGGGCGACAGCAAGACTCCATCTCAAAAAAAAAAGGACCAGCTTCAAAGAACATGTTGAGATGAGGGAATTGCAACCATGTGTGAGGTGAGGGTATAATGTTCTAGTGGGGCAGAGTGGGAGACAAGGCTCTATCCCGAGGCTGTAGGGGACAGTCCATCCTTACAGTAGCCGTTGGTGTTCCTTGACTTGTGGCATCACTCCAAAACCTGCTTCCATGGCCACAGTGCCTCCTCCCTGTGTGTGCCCTGTGTGCCCTCTTATAAGGTCATATGTCATTGGATTTAGGGCCCAGCTGGCTAATCCAGGATAAGTCTTTCCTTCAAGATCCTTAACTTAATCACATTTTATCATATAAGGCAATACTGGTTCGCTAATATAAAGGGTATGATAAGTCTGTGCAACCTGACAAGACCCCTATCTACAAAAAATAAAAAGCCAGGCTTGGTGGCATGTGTGGAAATCTCTTTTTGGGTGAGAGGACACCATTCAGAAAGGTAGGGGCAGACCACTACAACCCACTACAGAAAGCTAGGGGAAGACAGATCATTACTAGGATTCTGACCCAGGCAACCAAGACAGGACACACAGAAGAAACAGCAGGCTCCGGAAAGGGAAGTTCAAGTTTTAACTGAATTCGAGGGTCTGGTGGGGATACTCAGTAGGCAATGGGATAAATGCTTCAGCAAAGAGCTGGGTTGGAGCTGCAGGTTATTCCTGACATGAATGGCAAAGCGGAAGCCAAGGGAGTGGGCAAGCTAACCTGGAGAGAAAAGATAGGGCAGGCTGAGGACAGACCCTGAATAACAGTAACTTCAGGACTCAGGCAGGGGCCCGAAAGCCATCCAGGAAGGAAGAAAAACCAGGAGAAAATTGGCAGCCTGAAAGCCAAGAAAGAAAATCGTTTCAGAAAATGAGTTCAACAGTGTCAAATACTAGTGGCGTAGGACTGGGAAGAAACCTTTGATTTTAGGAACTTAATATTGGCAGGTAGATAAGCTTTTTTCTCTCTTTAAAAAAAATTATTCTCTAGGCCGGGCGCGGTGGCTCACGCCTGTAATCCCAGCACTTTGGGAGGCCGAGGTGGGTGGATCACAAGGTCAAGAGATCGAGACCATCCTGGTCAACGTGGTGAAACCCCGTCTCTACTAAAAATACAAAACATTAGCTGGGCATGGTGGCGCGTGTCTGTAATCCCAGCTACTCAGGAGGCTGGGGCAGGA
>NW_016107438.1:2091886-2097517 GCF_001604975.1 Cebus imitator
GGGAGGCGGAGGTTGCGGTGAGCCGAGATCACGCCATTGCACTCCAGCCTGGGTAACAAGAGCGAAACTCCGTCTCAAAAAAAAAAAAAAATTATTCTCATTAAAGAACATTTGAAAAGCATAAAGTACAAATTTTTAGTATACTTACACCAACCAAACACAATTATTAGCATTTCCATCATTTCCATCCACTTTTAAAAGCATTGCTTTGAGTCAGAGTCTTGCTCTGTCACCCAGGCTACAGTGCAGTGACAAGATATTTCACTGCAACCTTCGCCTCCTGGGCTCAAGCAGTCCTCCCACCTCAGCCTCCAAGTAGCTGGGACTGCAGGCATATACCACCACGCCCCACGACATCCATTTGTTTCTATGTGCAGATAAGCTTGTGAGTCTTTGTTTGTTTGTTTTCTTTTTCAGACAACGTCTCACTCTGTCTCACCCAGTCAGGACTGGTGTGATCATAGCTCACTGCAGCCTCAACCTCCTGGGTTCAAGGAGTCCTCCTGCCTCAGCCTCCTGAGTAGCTGGGACTACAGGCACACACCACCACACCTGGCTAATTTTTTTAAACAATTTTTTTTGTAGAGACAGGGTCTCAATATGTGGCCCAATCTGGGCTTGAACTGGCCTCAAGTGATCCTCCTGCCTCGGCTTTTTCATAGTGCTGGAATTGCAGGTATAAGCCATCATACCTGGCCTAGGTGAGCTTTCTTTTTCTCTTTTTTTTTTTTTTAAACACAAGCAGAACTAGGTGAGCCTTCAAGTAAATTAAAAAGACTATGTGTGCATGTGTGCATGCATGCCCATGAATGCCTGCCTTGATTTCCAACACAGGCATCCTCATTTATATCTTCCCCGAGCTGGAGACTGACTTGTGGCCCCTGGGAGACTATGTGGGAGTGTGGAGAGTGATCTCCGGACCTGGGCACTTTCCGGCCCCTCCTCCCAAGGAAGCTGGAGCACCAGTTTGGCCTGTGCAAACACCAGGCACTTTTTTTTCGCTGGGTCAATATTTCACATCCGTTGTCAGGGTCTAATCCATCTTCAACATCTGTTCCCTGGGATGTTGTTCTCTGCCCTGCCACCTATGACCCCTCATGGTCTCTGTCCCTAGAAGTGGATCTCTACAAGCTCCCCAGGGCTTTTTCCAGCTTGAGGCTGCACGGTGCTTCTCTTTTTCTCTTTAAACCCTCTCACCTTTGCCTGAGCCAATAATCTCCCTCAAATTACAGGGAGAAGCCCCCTATGTCTGGAAGCCTTCCCTGGCTCCACAACACAGAGGGACCCAGTAGCTGCCGTTGTATAGAATTCAGCAAACCTTGCCTCCCAGTGGGCTCAGAACACGTTCTGACCCAGTGTCCTGCTTGCCACCTCGTGTTTCCTGATTGCTACTTCCTGCTGCCAGCCTGCTGAAGCCCTGGAGACACACATTTATTTGAATAACATCTCAAAATAGACTGGGAAGACAAAATGAGCCCCGTGACTCATGCCTGTAATCCAGCACTTTGGGAGGCTGAAGCAGGCGGATTGCCTGACCTCAGGAGTTCAAGATCAGCCTGGGCAACATGGTGAAACCCCGTCTCTACTAAATCACAAAAAATTAGCCGGGCGTGGTAACATGCACCTGTAGCCTCAGCTACTCAGGAGGCCGAGGCAGGGGAATTGCTTGAACCAGAAGGCGGAGGTTGCAGTGAGCCAAGATCACGCCACTGCACTCCAGCCTGGGCGACACAGCAAGACTCCATCTCCAAAAAAAGAGAAAAACAAACAAACAAACACAAAAAAAACCCAAAATGTACTAAAAGTGGTAACTAGAAATTGTTTTCAAGATTGGTGCTTTCGCACCATTGGCTAGATGAGGCAACCAAGTGCATTTCTTTTGATCCATGCCCATCTTGATCCTCTGATCAGCTCCCAAGAACAGGGGACAGGCCTGGCATGGTGGCTCATGCCTGTAATCCCAGCACTCTGGGAGGCAGAAGCAGGCAGATCACCTGAGGTCAGGGGTTCAAGACCAGCCTGGCCAACATGGTGAATCTCGTCTCTACTAAAAATACAAAAATTAGCCAGGCATGGTGGCTGGCACCTGTAATCCCAGCTGCTTGGGAAGTGGAGGCACGAGAATCACTTGAACCCGGTAAGTGGAGGTTGCAGTGAACCAAGATTACACCATTGCACTCCAGCCTGGGTGACAGAGCAAGACTCGTCTCAAAAAAAAAAAACAAAAAACAGGGACATATTCTGTTCTCTATTCATCCCCTCAGTAAAAATCTCTGGCCCCAGGTTCCTCATCATCACTCAAACCCAACATATATTCGGCATTAACCATAAGCAAATGCTGTTATTAAACCCATTTATAGATGAGGGCGCCAAGGCTTATCAAGGATAAAGACTTGAAGGCCGCACAGCTGCAGGAGGCCAGGCTGGACCAGGGTTTATGTTGTTAACACTAAATTGTTTGGAGAAACAGCAAACCCAGCTGTGGGGGAATGGGAGGGGTGGGTGTGGAGCCTGAGGCTAACTTCCTCCCACCCAGCCAGCCATTCTGTCCTTTCTGCAATAAAGTTCATAGTCCAGGAAATGCCTTGTGAGTGACAATGACTCTTAAACTTTCCTGAAGATAAGAATTACTGGGCCAGAGCCTCCCTCACTGCTTGCCATCCCTTCAGCTGATGCTCAGTAACTCTTTCTTTGCCAGTAGCCTGCCTGCCCTTCCCGTTTACTGGAGTGGCCCTAGTGACCACCAGGCCCACCTCCCATCACGAGGAACCCATCCCTGCTGCTTCACCCAACCCCACCCCTCCCTTTCCTCTTTCACTCCGGGAGTTTTTTGTAGTTCATCTGCTCAGCCAAAGAGAAGCAACTGCTAATGTTAAGCTGAGATTTGGATCGGGCCAGGGGGCACCTTTAAAATAAAAATTTACTCAGGTCCAGGAAACAGCTACAAATGATCTTGGAAATGCAGGCACTCCATCTCCTGGTTACATACCCCAGACAATGCCCAGCACAGCACTGAAGGGGCCTTGTTTATCAACTGTCATGGACTCAGGAACCAAACAGACCTGCCTGCTACCAGGGTGTCTCCTGCAGCCCCTGCCTCCAGAAATGACCACCCCAGAGATGAAAGCTTCTCCTGGGAAGAAACTGAGGAGATTTTACAATTTGCTCAGGGCTTCCCACTCTTTGTTGCTGGGAAATTCTTCCTGTAGCCAGCTTCAGACCCTGTCAACACATACTGAACAACAGGATTATTTTTGTTGCGTTCGCATCTGCCGTATGTCATCTCCTTTTATTTTTTTCTGAGTTAACTTTTTTTCTTTTTTCTGCTGACTACCTACTCATCTGTTATAACTTTTTTATTGTGTAAGAACACAACATGAGATCTACCTTCTTAACAAAATTTTAAGTGTAACATCTCCTTTTAATTTGGATAAAATAGTACGCATTGGGCTGGGCGCAGTGGCTCATGCCTGTAATCCCAGCACTTTGGGAGGCCAAGACCCAAGGATCACCTGAGGTCAAGAGTTCGAGACCAGCCTGGCCAACCTGGTGAAACCCCATCTCTACTAAAATACAAAATTAACCGGGTATGGTGGTGCTTGCCTATAATCCCAGCTACTTGGGAGGCTGAGGCAGGAGAATCACTGGAACCCAGGAGGCCGAGGTTACAGTCAGCCAAGATCGCGCCGTTGCACTCCAGCCTGGGTGACAAGAGCAAAATTCCATCTCAAAAAAAAAAAGTGGGCATTGAGTGCTTATATGTTAAGCACTTTGTATTTGATCATTTTAACCCCCACAACAAAACATTAATCATTAATATATGATAAATAACAATTAAAGGTATTAATAAACCCATTTCACAGACAGGACATGGAGAGAGGATGAGTGAATTATGTGTGGTCATACAGAGTTGGGATTTTTTTTTTTTTTTTTTTTTTTTGAGACAGAGTTTCGCTCTTGTTACCCAGGCTGGAGTGCAATGGCGCACTCACCGCAACCTCCGCCTCCTGGGTTCAGGCAATTCTCCTGCCTCAGCCTCCTGAGTAGCTGGGATTACAGGCACGCGCCACCATGCCCAGCTGATTTTTTGTAGTTTTAGTAGAGACGGGGTTTCACCATGTTGACCAGGACGGTCTCAATCTCTTGACCTCGTGATCCACCTGCCTCGGCCTCCCAAAGTGCTGGGATTATAGGCATGAGCCACCGCGCCTGGCCCGGGATTTTTTTCCTTTTTTCCCCGAGACAGGGTCCTGCTTTGTCTCCCAAGCTGGAGTGTAGTGGCATGATCACAGCTCACTGCAGCTTCTACTTTCTGGGCTAAAGCCATCTTCTTACCTCAGCCTCCTGAGTAGCTGGGACTACAAGTGTGCACCACCATGGCCAGGGAATTTTTGTGGGGTGTTTGTTTATTTGTTTTGAGACAGAGTTGGGGTTTCACGTGTTGGCCAAGCTGGTCTCAAACTCCTAACCTCACATGATCCACCCACCTCGACCTCCTAAAGTACTGGGATTACAGGCATGAGCCATCATGCACCGCCAGAATGTTTGTATCTTTTGTAAAGACAGGGTTTCATCATGTTGCCCAGGCTGTTCTCAAACTCCTGGGCTCAAGCAATCTGCTGGCCTCAGCCTTCCAAAGTGCTGGGATTACAGGCGTGAACTACCATGCCCTGCCTACAGAGTTGGGATTTAAATTCAGGTAGTCCAACTTCAGAGCTCTTGCACTTCATTAGAGACACTCTGTGTCTTGTTCCAGTACTCCTTTCTCCAAATGGGATTATTCTATCTCCGTAAACCTGTCCTTATTTCCCTTTAAGTCAGGAAACCTAGAACTGATGCCAAAGACCCTGAATAGATTTATAGTAGGGACCAGAGCCATGGAACATTCCCTTTCCATCACTTAATTCAATCTCTGATGAAGTCTATACCAGTCATTCCCCCGGACAGACATCTTGCTCGTATCATTCTCAACAAAGTGGCTTCTAACCCTATCTGAAGGACTGGATAGCCATTCTGGCAGACCAGTGGCCCTAATCACAAAGGAAAAAGAAACGGCTGTTTGCAAGCAGCTGTATTTGCTAAGTAAGATACAGTGACAGGCTGAGTGCAGCCTGTAATCCCAGCACTTTGGGAGGCCAAGGTGGGTAGATCACTTAAGGTCAGGAGCTCAAGGCCAGCCTGGCCAACATGGTGAAACCCCCAGCTCTACTAAAAACACAAAAATTAGCTGGGAGTGGTGGCAGGTGCTTGTAATCCCAGCTACTCAGGAAGCTGAGGCAGAAGAATTGCTTGAACCTGGGAGGCTGAGGTTGCAGTGAGTGAAGATCATGACACTGCACTCCAGCCTGGGCAATAGAGTGAGACCTCATTTCTTAAAAAAAGAAAAAATAGACACTGGCAAAATGCCTTTTAAGGGAATGGTATTTGGGGAGATATGCGTCAGTAGTTTTGATAGGAACTGAGCATTGAGTTCCTACTGAGGAAAGAGCAGAGAACATCTGTGGACATCTGTGGTTGGGTTCTCCTCCATGTTCCACCTCTTTCACATACCTCACACACCCCTGCATCCCTCCTGCCCATCCTCTATTCCACTTGTCCTGTAATTTTTAACCTGAGGTTTTTTGTTTTTTG
>NW_016107438.1:2097637-2100798 GCF_001604975.1 Cebus imitator
TTCACTCTTGTTGCCCAGGTTGGAGTGCAGTGGCACAATCTCGGCTCACTGCAACCTCTGCCTCCTGGGTTCAAGCGGTCCTCCTGCCTCAGCCTCCTGAGCAGCTGGGATTAGAGGTATGAACCACCATGCCTGGCTAATTTTGTATTTTTAGTTAAGAAAAGGTTTCTCCATGTTGGTCAGGCTGGTCTCAAACACCTGACCTCAGGTGATCCGCCCACCTCACCTCAGGTGATCCGCCCACCTCGGCCTCCCAAAGTGTTGGGATTACAGGCGTGAGCCACTACACCTGGCCGACCCTGAGTTTTGACAGCCCCAAACCTTGTCCCTTCATAGAGTAGACAGACAGGTAGGTCATTGCGGTAAAGAGCCCAGACTCTGGAACCAGACTGTCTGGTGGCAAATTTAGACAAGTCACTCAACTGCTCTTGGCCTTGATTTCCCCATTTGTCAAATGGCATTGACAATTATAGGCCGTGCTTTAGCTAGATGAGTTAAAATGGGTAGAGCATTTAGAACAGCACCTGACACACACTGATTGTAAGCGCTCAGTAAGTGTTCTGCCCTGCCACTTGATTAATGGCTTTGTGAAATTGGGCAGCTCACTCTGAAAGAGGGCATGATTATGATGTAGTGATTAAGCACACTAGGTTTGATGTTAGATGCCCTTGAATCTTGACTTTTTTGTTTTTTTTTCTGGAGACAGGGTCTCATTCTGTCATCCAGGCTGGAGTACAGTGGTGCAATCTCAGCTCACTGCAGCCTCAATCTCCCAGGCTCAAATGATCCTCCCATGTCAGCCTTCTGAGTAGCCAGGACTACAGGCATTCGTGCACGACACTTGGTTCTGTTCTTGTCTCCTGTCCCTTCCACCCCCAAGCTGGCAGTCCCAGGAGACAGAGCCTCTTTCTATTCAATATCTCCCCCATGTAGGAATGTAAGTAAACAAAATACCACCCATCTCCACCACCCCTCTCCCATCTTACCTTGAGATTAGGAAAGACTGTGGTTGAGGGCAGTCTGTGTTCTTGAATGTTATCTCTGTGGGCTTGACTCCAGAGCCCTCAGCAGGTAGAGGGAGTGGACCTACAGCTTGAGACTCAGAGCCTGGGCTTATAATGAGCAGCGTCCTGAGCCCTCTGCTGGGGAGTCTTGGGCTCCATTCTGCTTGCTCCTTGCAGGGCCTTTTCAGGAATTCAAGGGCCCTTGACACTTTAAAGAGTGCCACATCATGTCAAAAATATTAAAATGTACTCACATCCCACACGAAACGTAGGCTTTTTTTGGTTTTGTTTTTGTTTGTTTCTGAGACGTAGTTTCACTCTTGTTGCCCACGCTGGAGTGCAATGGCGCAATCTCGGCTCACTGCAACCTCCGCCTCCCTCCCAGGTTCAAGCGATTCTCCTGCCTCAGCCTTCCAAGTAGCTGGGATTACAGGCATGCGCCACCACACCTGGCTAATTTTTGTATTTTTAATAGAGACAGCGTTTCACTATATTGGTCAGGCTGGTCTCAAACTCCCAACCTCAGGTGATCCGACCGCCTCAGCCTCCCAAAGTGCTAGGATTACAGGCCTGAGCCATCACGCCCAGGCTGAAATGTAATTTATACATAAACTATATATACAAACTGAGTTGAGTTGCAATTGATTGGTTGAGATATTGTTTTGTAGTCATTTATTTCAATATTTATCCAATGCCATTTTGCAACTATCATATTTATTTTGGAAACAACAACCTTTTTTTAAGTTTCACTCATAGGCCCTAGCCCCTAAGCCGTTGTGTCTAAGGGATGGGCCAGCAGTGCCTCCAGTGCCTAGGTTGACTTAGTTAGATTCCCTGGTCCCAGAGCTTGTCAACTCCAGAGCCCATGTGGACCATGCTCACCCTATCCATTCATCCACCATCCATCCATTTGTTCGTTCATTCGTTCATCTATCCATCCACCCACCCACCCATATCTATCTGAGCTGCCTATGGTAGGAAAAAAGCAACTTGGGCAGAGGCTAGGGAAGACAAGCATGGTGTGAGACTGCCCTCTAGAGATTGCTCCAGGAAAGTGCAGGTGGGGAGCTCCCTCTTCCAGGCTAAGATCCACCCCACCACTCGCTCACTCACTCACTCATATTTATTGAGCGAGTACCTACCTACCAGTACCCGGCATCACATACTTTTGTGCTCTGATAACAAAGGGCAAATACAAAGAGGAATAGAGCATGTCTCTGTTCTCCAGGAGGTCACCATGTTGTAGCGGCAGCTGCAAACACATAAATGATTACTGTTCTGTGCACTGACTACTGGAGTGGATGTGCACCAAGTTCTATGGGAGCACTGAAGACAAGGAAATAAGTATGGGGCAATAGGGGAAGTCATCATAGGGAAGGTGACATTCAAGATGGGCCTTGAAGGATGTGTAGGAGTTTGCCATGCAGTGCTGGGGAGGAAAGGCATCCGGGACAGAAGAAATGGCAGTGTAAAAATGGAGGCTTGTTGGGGGCCACTAAGAGGTGTGGCAAAGCTGGAGCATGCATAGGACTGAACAGTCAAGACCCAGCTGGAGAGGCAGGTGGGGCCAGATAGTGAGGAAACTCACACTCAGAAAACAGGAGGTGAGTCAGATGTGGTGCTCACCTATAGTCCCAGCTACTCAGGAGGCTGAGATGGAAGGATTGCTTGAGCCTAGAAGTTGGAGGTTGCAGTGAGCTATGATCACACCTGTGAATAGCCATTGAACTCCAACCTGAGCAACATAGTGAGACCCTGTCTCTTAAAAAAACAGAAAACAGGCCATGCACAGTGACTCATGCCTGTAATCCCAGCACTTTGGGAAGCTAAGGCAGGAGGATCATTTGAGCCTAGCAACTCCAGACCAGCCTGGGCAACATAACTACAGGTCTTTTTTTTTTTTTTTTTTTTGCATCTTTGCAAAAAAAATACAAACATTAGTAGGGCATGGTGGCACAAGCCTGTAGTCCCAGCTACTTGGGAGGCTGAGATGTGAAGACCACTTGAACCAAGGACATCAAGGCTGCGGTGAGCCATGATCACACCACTGCACTCCAGCCTGGGTGAGAGAGAGAGACCCCATTTCAAAAATAAAACAAGGCCAGGTGCACAGTGGCTCACACCTGTAATCCCAGCACTTTGGGAGGCCGAGGTGGG
>NW_016107438.1:2101410-2109785 GCF_001604975.1 Cebus imitator
AATTCTCCTGCCTCAGCCTCCTGAGTAGCTGGGACTACAGGCACGCGCCACCATGCCCAGCTGATTTTTTGTAGTTTTAGTAGAGACGGGGTGTCACCATGTTGACCAGGATGGTCTCGATCTCTTGACCTCGTGATCCACCCGCCTCGGCCTCCCAAAGTGCTGGGATTACAGGCGTGAGCCACCGAGCCCGGCCAATGCAGAATGTTTTTCTAAAATAATCCTTCCCTGTTAGAAAAGTGGTCAAAAGGCATGAGGTGATGGTTTACTCACACACAAAAAAGGCTATAAATGGCCTTTACATATGTGAAAATATCCTCAACTTCATTTAGAAGAGAATTGCAAATTGGTCAGGCGCAGTGGCTCATGCCTGTAATCCCAGCACTTTGGGAGGCTAAGGTGGGTGGATCACCTGAGGTCAGGAGTTCAAGACCAGCCTGGCCAACATGGGGAAACCCGATCTGTACTAAAAATACAAAAATTAGCTGGGTGCGGTGGTGGGCGCCTATAATCTCAGCTACTTGGAAGACTGAGGCAGAAGAATCGCTTCAACCCAGGAGGTGGAGGTTACAGTGAGCTGAGATCGTGCCATTGCACTGCAGCCTGGGCAACAAGAGCAAGACTTTGTCTCAAAAAAAAAAATAAAAATCTGTAAGATCTTTTTGTTTTTGTTTTCAGACAGGATCTCACTCAGACAGCGTCTCACTCAGTTGCCCAGGCCGGAGTGCAGTGGCACAATAAGAGCTCACTGCAGCCTTGATCTCCTGGGCTCAAGCAATCCTCCCACCTCAGCCTCCTGAGGCCCGGCTATTTTTTATTTAAGTAGCGATGAGGTCTTGCTGTGTTTCCCAGACTGATCTCAAAATCCTGAGCTCAAGTGATCCTCCAGCTTTGACCTCCCAAAGTGATAGAATTACAGGCATGAACTACCGCATCTGGCCAGATCTCAGCTATTAGAATAAGGGTATTGAGGCCGGGCGCAGTGGCTCACTCCTGTAATCCCAGCACTTTGGGAGGCCGAGGTGGGCGAATCACGAGGTCAAGAGATCGAGACCATCCTGGCCACCATGGTGAAACTCCATCTCTACTAAAGTACAAAAAATTAGCCGGGCAGGGTGGTGCATGCCTGTTGTCCCAGCTACTCAGGAGGCTGAGGCAAGAGAATTGCTTGAAACCGGAAAACGGGAGTTGCAGTGAGACGGGATCGCACCACTGCACTCCAACCTGGTGACAGAGCAAGACTTTGTCTCAAAAAAAAAAAAAGAAAAAGAAAGAAATAGAATAGAATAAGGGTATTGATTCATTAATTCAATAATTTACTAAGCAAGCACCTACTTCGTGCCAGGTACTATCCTAAGCACAGTGAACAAAACAGGCAAAGATCCCTGCCCTCAAGGAGCTTAAATTATAGAATTAAGATGAAAAATATAATAGTAAACATAACAAATAATGATATTTGTTGGTTACCATTACAATAGAATGGTGTTAGGAGGTGCTCAGTACTCTGGAGGAAATAATAGAGCAGGGTAAGAAGTTCAGGGAGACTTGGAAAGGGACGATTGCAATCTTAAACAGGGAGATCAGGCAGGTCTCTGCGAAAAGGCAAGATGTGAGCAAGACATGAAAGAAACCAGGAGTAAGCACGTGGAAAACAGAGGGGCAGAGCAACAACCTGCCTGGCGTTCAAGTCACAGCCAGAAGGCGAGCGAGGCTGCAGCAGAGGACCCTGGGGGAGAATTGAAGGAGAGGAGGTCAGGGAGATCATGGGGCACCGAGGGCTGTCAGGTTTAAGAACTTTGACTTTGACTCAGAGAAATATGAGAAGACTGCAGGATTTTGAGCAGAGGGACACAGTGTGCTTATATCTTAAAACGATCTCTCTGGCTGCTGGGTTGAGGGGAGATGAAAGCAGGGCAGGTGTGAACAGGTCTCTGCAGTAATCCCAATGAGAAAATGAAGGGGGTCCAGGCTAGCAGTAGCCCTGGAGGTGTAGAGAGGTGGTCAGATGGCAGATGTAGCCTGAACGCCAAACCAGCATGGTTTCCTGAAATAGAATGTTTGGTTAAGAGAAGCGACCTGTTAGAAAAGACAAACCCAGCTAGGCATGGTGGCTCACGCCTGTAATCCCAGCATTTTGGGAGGCCGAAGCTGGCAGATCACCTGAGGTCAGGATTTCGAGACCAGGCTGAAGAAACCCTGTCTCTACTAAAAATACAAAATTAGCTGGGCGTGGTAGTACGTGCCTGTAATCCTAGCTACTCGGGAGGCTGAGGCAGGAGAATCGCTTGAATCCTGAAGGCGTAGGTTGCGGTCAGCCAAGATAGTGCCATTGCACTCCAGCCTGGGCAACAAGAGAGAAACTCCGTCTCCAAAAAAAAAGAAAAAAGAAAAACCCAAACCTCAAGTCTCTCCAAAGTTCTCCCATTGAGCTCCCTCTGCTGGATAAATGTGAAATTGCTTCCCCTTTTAAAAATCATCTACAGATAGTTACGGAATGCAACAAGCATATAAGGCTGACCTTCCAAAATGCATTAGAGGCCGGATGCAGTACTTTGGGAAGCTGAGGCGGGCAAATCACTTGAGGTTGGGAGTTCGAAACCAGTCTGATCAACATGGTGAAGCCCCTTCTCTACTAAAAATATAAAAATCAGCCAGGTGTGGCGGTGCATACCTGTAATCCCAGCTACTCAGGAGGCTGAGGCCGGAGAATCACTTGAACCCAGGAGGCGCAGGTTGCAGTGAGCTGAGGGCGAGACACTCCTATCTCAAAACAAACAAACAAAAATGGATTAGAGGAGAAAGGCTCCCATGAGACACCTCCATCTCCATTATTCACCATCCATACTCTTGAGGCTAAGGCCCTTAACTAGGGAGGAATTGGGATGGATGAAAGGACCCCCTGGGCTGGCCTCCGCCCTCCTGCCTGTAATCCCAGCACTTTGGGAGGCCAAGGGGCTGGTGGATCGCTAGAGGCCTGGAGTTTGAGACCAACATGGCAAACCACCCCCACACCAAAGAAAGAAAGAACCCCCCTAAGGAGGTCTTGCTCTGAATCCTTACCAGGCCTGGAAATTCTCAAAGAAGACAAGCTTCCTGGTTTGAGATTTTTAGTAGTGACTCCCTCCCAAATGAAATATTCAAGACACCGGATTTTTTAGGAATTGTAGGACCAGGAAAAAACAATATATAGTGCAGGCCAACCGCGGCATGATAGTTTGTTTGTTTTTTTTAATGGAGTTTCACTCTTGTTGACTAGGCTGGAGTGCAATGTCGCGATCTCGACTCCATTTCAAAATAAAAGACTGTACTACTTAACTTTTTGTTTTGTTTTTTGAGACAGAGTCTAGCACTGTCACCAGCGTTGGTGTGCAGTGGCACAATCTCGGCTCACTGCAACCTCTGCCTTCCAGGTTCAAGCGATTCTCCTGCCTCAGCCTCCCAAGTAGCTAGGATTACAGGCGCCAGCCACCATGCCCGGATAATTTTTCAAAATTTTTAGAAGAGACGGGGTTTCACTATGTTGGCCAGGCTCGGCTCAAACTCCTGACCTCATGACCTGCCTGCCTCGGCCTCCCAAAGTGCTGGGATTACAGGTGTGAGCCACTGTGCCCAGCTACATTGCTGTAATCCAGTACTTTGGGAAGTCAAGGCGGGTGGATCACAAGGTCAGGAGTTCGAGACTGACCTCAGGTGATCTGCCTGCCTCAGCCTCCCAAAGTGTGGGGATTACAGGCATGAGCCACCGCGCTTGGCCCATTTGATGTTTTTTTTTTGTTTTGTTTGTTTCTTTGAGATGGAGTCTCTCTCTGTCACCAAGGCTGGAGTGCAGTGACGCAGTCTGGGCTGACTGCAACCTCCACGTCCTGGGTTCCAGTGATTCTCCTGCCTCAATCTCCTGGTAGCTGAGACTACAGGAACATGCCACCATGCCCAGATAATTTTTTGTGTGTTTTGTTTTGTTTTGTTTTTGAGACAGAGTCTTGCTTCTGTCATCCAGCCTGGAGTGCAATGGCACAATCTTGGCTCACTGCAACATCTGCCTCCTGGGTTCAAGCAATTCTCCTGCCTCAGACTCCCAAATACTGGGATTACAAGCACCTGCCACCATGCCTGGCTAATTTTTTGTATTTTTGGTAGAGACAGGGTTTTACTACATTAGCCAGGTTGGTCTCAAACTCCTGACCTTGTGATCCAAGGGGATTACACAAGTGAGCCACCATGCTGGGCCTAATTTTGTATTTTTAGTAGAGATGGGGTTTCACCATGTTGGCCAGGCTGGTCTCAAACTCCGGACCTCAGGTGATCCACCCACCTTGGCCTCCCAAAGTTCTGGTAACTACAGGCATGAGCCACTGTGCCCGGCCCCATTTGACTTTTGTTTGGAAGACAGGGTCTCACTATGTTATCCAGGCTTCAGTGCAATGGCAAGATCATAGTTCACTGTACCCTTAAACTCTTGGGCTCAAGCAATCCTCCCACCTCAGCCTACCAAGTAGCTGGCACTGCAGGCATGTACCACCACGTCTAACTAATTTTTTCCTTATTTTTTTTGTAGAGGTGGGGTCTCACTATGTTACCCAGGCTGGTATCCAACTCCTAGCCTCAAGCGATCCTCCCACCTAGGCCTCACAAAATGCTGGGACTACAGGTGTGAGCCATTGTGCTGGCCTGACATTTTTGTTTGTTTGTTTGTTTTTGTTTTATAGAGATGGGCCATACTGGCCAAGCTGGTCTCGAACTCCTGACCTCACGATCCGTCTGACTTGGCCTCCCAAAGTGCTGGGATTGCAGGCATGATTCACCCTGCGCAGCCATAAATACATGGTTTTTAATGTTTTGATTGTCTATATAATTACGTTGTGGTCAGAGAATGTGGTCTGTGTGATATTGATTATTTGGTATTTATTAAAGCTTGTTTTGTGGCTAAGCGGTCAATTTTGATAAGTGTCCCGTGTGTGCTTGAAAAGAATACATACTTTCTAATTGCTGGGCGCATGGTTCTACGTAAGTTCAATAGATATAGGTAGTTAATTAATTATATTGTTCAGATCTTCTATGTCTGGCCAAGTGCAGTGTCCACACCTGTAATCCCAGTGCCTCGGGAGACTGAGGCAGGAGGATTGCTCAAGGCCAAGCAAGACCAGCCTGGGCAACATATGGAGAGTCTGTCTCTCAAAAAAAAAATTAAAAATTAGGGCTGATCATGTTGATTCATGCCTGTAACCCCTGCACTTTGGGAAGCCAAGGTGGGTGGATCTCCTGAGGTCAGGAGTTGGAGACCCAGCCTGGCAAACATGGTGAAACCCTGTCTCTGCTGAAAAAAAAATACAAAAATTAGCCAGTCGAGGTGGTGCACACCTGTAGTCCCAGCTACTCAAGAGGCTGAGGCAGGAGGATTGACACAGAGGTTAGAGTGAGCCAAGATCACGCCACTGCACTCTAGCCTGGGTAATACAGTAAGACTCCATCTCGGCCGGGCGCAATGGCTCACGCCTGTAATCCAAACACTTTGGAGGCCAAGGCGGGTGGATCACCTGAGGTCGGGAGTTCAAGACCAGCCTGATCAACATGGTGAAACCCTGTCTCTATTAAAAGTACAAAAATTAGCCAGATGTGGTGGTACATGCCTGTAATCCCAGCTACTCGGGAGGCTGAGGCAGGAGAATCACTTGAACTGGGAGACTGAGGCTGCAGTGAGCTGAGATCGCACCATTGCACTCCAGCCTGGGCAACAGAGCAGAACTCTATCTCAAAAAAATAAAAAAAAAGAGGCTGGGCACAGTGGCTCACACCTGTTATCCCAGCACTTTGGGAGGTCAAGATGGGCGGATGAACTGAGGTCAGGAGTTCAAGACCAGCCTGACCAACATGGAGAAACCCCGTCTCCCAGGATGGTGGTGCATGCCTATAATCCCAGCTACTCCGGAGGCTGAGGCAGGAGAATCACTTGAACCCAGGAGGCAGAGGCTGCAGCAAGCCGAGATTGTGCCATTGCACTCCAGCTGGGCAACAAAAGCTAAACTCTGTCTCAAAAAGAAAAAACAAATTAGTCTGGCATGGTGGCACATGCTTGTAGTCCCAGCTACTTGGGAGGCTGAGGTGGGAGGATTACTTGAGTCCCGGGAGGTTGAGGCTACAGTGAGCTATGATGGCACCACTGCACTCCAGCCTGGGAGTGAGATTGAGACCCTGTCTCAAAAAAAAAAAAAAAAAAAAAAAAAAAAAGACCAGTGTTTACACCTGTAATCCCAGCAGTTTGGGAGGTCGAGGTGGGCAGACCACGAGATCAGAAGTTCGAGACCAGCCTGGCAAAGATGGTGAAACCCCGTCTCTACTAAAAATACAAAAAAATTACCCAGGCGTGATAGCATCTATAATCCCAGCTACTTGAGAGGCTGAGGCAGGAAAATCGCTTGAACCCAGGAGGCAGAGGTTGCAGTGAGCCAAGATCACGCCACTGCACTCTAGCCTGGGTAATACAGTAAGACTCCATCTCGGCCGGGCGCAATGGCTCACGCCTGTAATCCAAACACTTTGGAGGCCAAGGCGGGTGGATCACCTGAGGTCGGGAGTTCAAGACCAGCCTGATCAACATGGTGAAACCCTGTCTCTATTAAAAGTACAAAAATTAGCCAGATGTGGTGGTACATGCCTGTAATCCCAGCTACTCGGGAGGCTGAGGCAGGAGAATCACTTGAACTGGGAGACTGAGGCTGCAGTGAGCTGAGATCGCACCATTGCACTCCAGCCTGGGCAACAGAGCAGAACTCTATCTCAAAAAAATAAAAAAAAAGAGGCTGGGCACAGTGGCTCACACCTGTTATCCCAGCACTTTGGGAGGTCAAGATGGGCGGATGAACTGAGGTCAGGAGTTCGAGACCAGCCTGACCAACATGGAGAAACCCCGTCTCCCAGGATGGTGGTGCATGCCTATAATCCCAGCTACTCCGGAGGCTGAGGCAGGAGAATCACTTGAACCCAGGAGGCAGAGGCTGCAGCAAGCCGAGATTGTGCCATTGCACTCCAGCTGGGCAACAAAAGCTAAACTCTGTCTCAAAAAGAAAAAACAAATTAGTCTGGCATGGTGGCACATGCTTGTAGTCCCAGCTACTTGGGAGGCTGAGGTGGGAGGATTACTTGAGTCCCGGGAGGTTGAGGCTACAGTGAGCTATGATGGCACCACTGCACTCCAGCCTGGGAGTGAGATTGAGACCCTGTCTCAAAAAAAAAAAAAAAAAAAAAAAAAAAGACCAGTGTTTACACCTGTAATCCCAGCAGTTTGGGAGGTCGAGGTGGGCAGACCACGAGATCAGAAGTTCGAGACCAGCCTGGCAAAGATGGTGAAACCCCGTCTCTACTAAAAATACAAAAAATTACCTGGGTGTGGTGTTGGGTGCCTGCAATCCTGGCTACTCAGGAGGCTGAGGCAGAGAATTGATTGAACCCGCGAGTCAGAGGTCGCAGTGAACTGAGATCACGCCACTGCACTCCAGCCTGGTGACAGATCAAGATTCCATCTCAGAATAAAAAAAAAAAAAAAGGCCTAGAATCACAATGCCCAACACTATACCTTAATCCTGCCTTGTGTATGAGTAACATTTAAAATACATCTCAGAAAAAAAAAAAAAAAAAAAGAAGGAAAGAAAGAAAATATAACTTGTTCTAGAGTAATATCAGAAAGTGAATATTCACCAGACACCAGCCTGTACGTGGCATTTATTTCATGTTTCTGCAAGGTAGGTAGTAATCCTATTTCATAGGTTCCTCAGTTTTACAGAATCATTAAGAGCTTATGCTTTGGCCAGGTTTGGTAACTCACACCTGTAATCCCAGCACTTTAGGAGGCTGAGGCAGGTGGATCACTTGAGCCCAAGAGTCAGAGACCAACCTTGGCAACATGGCGAAACCTTGTCTCTTCAAAAAATACAAAACTTAACCGACCGTGATAGCACATACCTGTGATCCCAGCTACTAAGGAGACTGAGGCAGATTGCTTATGCCCAGAAGACGGAGGTTGCAAGGAGCCTCTGCACCCTCCAGCCTGGGCCACAAAGGGAGATCCTGTCTCAAAAAGAAGAAAAAAAAAAAGAGGCCAGGCATGGTGGCTCACTCCTATAATCCCAGCACTTTGGGAGGCCTAGGCAGGTGGATCACCTGAAGTCAGGAGTTTGAGACCAGCCTGGCCAACATGGTGAAACCCCATCTTTACTAAAAATGCAAAAAATTAGTCAGGCATGGTGGCAGGCACCTGAAATCCCAGCTACTTGGGAGGCTGAAACAGGAGAATCGCTTGAACCCGGGAGGTAGAGGTTGCAGTGAGCCGAGATTATGCCATTGCACTCCAGCCTAGCAACAAAAGGGAAACTGCCTCAAAA
>NW_016107438.1:2110840-2112661 GCF_001604975.1 Cebus imitator
GTGGCTCACACTGTAATCCCAGCACTTTGGGAGGCTGAGGCAGGAGGAACACGAGGTCAAGAGAGCAAGACCATCCTGGCCAACATGGTGAAACCCCATCTCTACTAAACATCCAAAAAAATATTAGCTGGGTGTGGTAACACACACCTGTAGTTCCAGCTACTCAGGAGGCTAAGGCAGGAAAATGGCTTGAACCCAGGAGGCAGAGGTTGCAGTGAGCCAAGATTGCACCACTGCACTCCAGCCTGCTGACAGAGCAAGACCCTGTCTCAAAAAAAAAAAAAAGGTTTCCCTAAGAGTCCAGAGTTCTGAGTTCCCAGATTAGTATAATGTTTTAGTATCTTTCTATTATAAAGTACTCATACTCATAAAAATATAAATCAATTTATTACAACCTCCAGAATTAACTATTAATTTTTAATACTTTTTCCATGTATATTTTTTCACAATGTTATGCATAGTTTTGCATTATAAAATATTTCTCAATATAAAATCTTCAAGGTCAGGAATGGTGGCTCACAACTGTAATCTCAGCACTTTGGGAGGCAAAGGCAGGTGGATCACTTGAGGTCAGTAGTTCAAGACCAGGCTGACCAACATGGTGAAACCCCATCTCTACCAAAAATGCAAAAATTAGCTGGGCATGGTGGTGTGCACCTGTAATCCACAGCTACTTGGGAGACTGAAGCAGGAAAATTGCTTGAACCTAGGAGGTGGAGGTTGCAGTGAGCCAAGACTGTGCCACTGCACTCCAGCCTGGGCAACAGAGTGAGACTCCATCTCAAAAAATAATAGCCATGGGCTGGGCACGGTGGCTCATGCCTGTAATCCCAGCACTTTGGGAGGCCAAGGCGGGTGGATCACTTGAGGTCAGGAGTTCAAGACCAGCCTGACCAACATGGTAAAACCCCGTCTCTACTAAAAATACAAAAATTAGCTGGGCGTGATGGCACACGCCTGTAATCCCAGCTACTTGGGAGGCAGAGGCAGCAGAATTGCCTGAACCTGGGAGGCGGAGGTTGCAGTGAGCCAAGATCATGCCACTGCACTCCAGCCTGGGTGACAGAGTGAGACTTCATCTCAAAAAAAAAAAGAACAATTTGGCTGGGTGCGGTAGCTGACGCCTGTAATCCCAGCACTTTGGGAGGCCGGGGCGGGCAGATCACCTGAGGTTCGGAGTTTGAGACCAGCCTGACCAATATGGTGAAACCCTGTCTCTGAAAAAAAGAAAAAAAGAATTTTGCCTAAAGAAAATAATAATAATAATCATAATCATAGCCAGGCACCATGGCTCACGCCTGTAATCCCAACACTTTGGAAGGCCCAGGTGGGTGCATCACAAGGTCAGGAGTTCAAGATAAGCCTGGCCAATATGGTGAAATCCCAACTCTACTAAAAACACAAAAATTAGCCATGTGTGGTGGCGGGCACCTGTAGTACCAGCTACTCAGAAGGCTGAGGCAGGAGAATCACTTGAACCCAGATGGCAGAGGTTGAGCTGAGCCGACATCGCGCCACTGCACTCCAGCCTGGGCAGCAAAGCAAGAAAAATAAATAAATAAAAATATATAAAATAAAAATTTAAAATATAAAATATATAATAAAAATAATAAATAAATTATTCTTCAAGGACACGATTTTATTTCATGTTTTATTTCTGCTCATTTCATCAAGTGAAAAGATCATAACTTGTTTCACCTTTTACTGTTGGTGGAACATTTACTTGTTTCCAATTTTGACAAACTCTGCAAATGCACAACTTTTTAAAAGAATCTTTGCATTTCTTTGTTTTTTCTTTTTTTTTTCGTTTTTTTTTTTTTT
>NW_016107438.1:2112694-2136812 GCF_001604975.1 Cebus imitator
CCAGGCTGGAGTGCAGTGGTACAATCTGGGTTCACTGCAACCTCCACCTCCCAGGTTCAAGCAATTCTCCTGCCTCAGCCTCCAGAGTAGCTGGGATTACAGGCATGTGCCATTATGCCCAGCTAATTTTTTGTATTTTTGGTAGAGACGGGGGTTTCGCCATGTTGGCCAGGCTGGTCTCCAACTCCTGAACTTGTGATCCACCCGCCTTGGCCACTCAAAGTACTGGGATTACAGGTGTGAGCCACCGCCCCTATCCCGAATCTTTGCATTTCTGATTCTTCAAAATAAATTCCTAGAAGTGATGTTACTGGGTGAAAGCGGATGGAGAGCTTAAAGGCTCTCAATTACTCAAGAATTACTGGGTCAAAGAGGATGGCCCATTCATAGCCTTTGAATAAAAATAGATATTGCCAAACTGCTTTCAAGGAAGGTTTTCTAATTCATCCTTTCACCAGCAATATAGGAGAGCGAGTGGCTCACATTCATAAAAAGAACTCTGCTCTTTTGAGCAGTAGGAGGTGGTGTGCTTAAATTTCTATTTCTTTGATTAGGAAGGCTGACATTCGTTTCTGCAATTCGTGTTTCTTCCTTAGTGAATTCCCTGTTCCTATCCTTTGCTCAATTTTCTATAGGGATATTTCACCTTTTCAGTGCTGTTTTTACAAAATAAACAATTTTTCCCCCGGAGGCGGAGTCTTGCTCTGTTGCCCAGGCTGGAGTGCAGTGGCACGATCTTTGCTCACTGCAACCTCCGCCTCCAGGGTTCAGGTGATTCTCCTGCCTCTGCCTCCCGAGTAGCTGGGATTACAGGCATGAGCCACCAGAGACGGCTAATTTTTGTATTTTTAGTAGAGACAGGGTTTCACCATGTTGGCCAGGCTGGTCTCGAACTCCTGACCTCGTGATCCGCCCGCCTCGGCCTCCCAAAGTGCTGGGATTACAGGCATAAGCCACCGTGCCTGGCCCAACAAATTTTTTTAAAAGCCATCTGTCCTTAGTTTAAAAATATATATAAAATTTAAAAGTTTTTTTGTTTTTTGTTTTTTTTTTTTTGAGACAAAGTCTCGCTCTGTCGCCAGGCGCCAGGCTAGAGTGTAGTGGCGTGATCTCGGCTCACGGGAACCTCCGCCTACCGGGTTCAAGCAATTCTCCTGCCTCAGCCTCCCAAGCAGCGGGACCAGAGGTGCGCGCCACCACGCCCAGCTAATTTTTGTATATTTTAGTAGAGACGGGGTTTCACCATGTTGGCCAGGATGGTCTCGATCTCTTGACCTCGTGATCTGCCCACCTCGGCCTCCCAAAGTGTTGGGATTACAGGCAGGAGCCACCGAGCCCTGCCAAAATTTAAAAATATTTTTAAAAATGAAAAGAAAGTCCATACGCCCCTGCTTTAAAATATATTTTTTAAAATTTTTTTAATTAAAAAAAAAAAGCCATCTGGATGCTAGTCCATGACTGCTGGACACTGGCAGAGGCCCACAAAAGTGCGCTCACCGCCTGGGGACTTTCCACTTGGCCTTTATACTCTATCGCGAAAGCGAAGTTTCCACAACCCGCGACAGTGGGAATTACTGCAAAGGCTTCGGCTCTCGCTGCCTCGACTGTCTCGCGGGAATGTCCTTGGTTGGGGACCCCCCTGGTACAACTACAAATCCCAATATGCAACGCGCCCCGTGGCCCGAGCGCCCGAATGGAGGCTCAGGGCCAAAGTCATGTGTCTGGCTGCGTCACACGTCGCGTCATCTCTCCCACGCCCTTTTCCACAGCGTCCACCTTGGTCGCCATCTTGTGCGCGAGGTTATGGAATCTCTGAGTCCCAGCAACTCTATGGTCTAGCGTTTCAGGGATTGACCAATCGTAATCCAGATCTCTAGGAAAGCCCCGCCTCTATCTGCATGGAGGCGGGAATTGCCACGAAGGTCCTGTGGAGAGAGAGGAAGAAGCTGCGGAAAGCCAATATGAGTGGAGGAATTGATGACGCAAACCAATGAGAATGCGGGGATATTACGGCCAATGAGAATGAAGGAAGCCCAGGACACGTGGGTGGGGGAAGCTGAGCGCTGAGACCTAGGGCTAAAGCTGGGAGGTGAGTCTGTCACCTTGAGCCGGGCGAGCGCTGTCGGCCGAGCAGGGGCTGCAGGGCAGTGGGAGTGCAGGTGACTTGGGGCCGGGAGTCAGCGATCGGCAGGGTTGTGGGCTGGGCAATGTGGAGGTGTATTTCCCCCTGTGCTGGGAGAGGCGATGGCAATCTATACATGGCCTTATCAATTAATGTTAGTCATCAACGGTAATGAACGATTAACTGCCTCGGCTGGGGCAGGTCGAGGACAGCTGTGTAAGATGGGCAGGACCTTGAGCGACACATGCCCAATGTCCACCTCCAGTCTTCACGGGAGACCATTTCCTTTCGCAACATTTCCCTCCTGGGGCTTGGGCCTCTTTCCTTGACTTCCGATCTCCATGACTTTTCCTTGAAAACCCGCTGCTCTGTCCCTCTGACCTCTGATGCCCTCTTCAGCTGGGGCATAGTGCAAGGAAGAGCGTGGTCTAGGGAGGACGGGCGGGGGTGAAGAGGACGACCAAAGGTCGTCACTGTAAGCCAACAACCAGGCTGTCAATGGGATTATTATTACTTTTTTCCCCCTCCTCTGCAGACTGAAAAAATGCAGACCACCGGGGCATTACTCATTTCTCCGGCTCTGGTAAGCTGCCGCGCCGCCGTGCTCTGTAGTACCAGGTGTGAGGTGTGGGCGCCATCAGCAGTGCTTAATGAATGAGCCGAGAGGAGCTTGGCGTTCTGATGATATAGGCTCTTTGAGGAGGCTGTAGAATATGACGGTAACCCCTTTATCTGGGCCTGTGAACCAAGCTATCTTGGCTTTGGAATGTGGTCAGAGAGTCTGGATTTGATCTTTATCCCCAGTCTGGCTTGACCATAGAGACAGCCCACACTAAAACAGTGGTTATCAACGGTGGCTGCACGTTAGAATTATCCAGGGAGCTTTTAAAAATCCTGATTCCTAGGCTGCACCTTAGACCATTTGCATCAGACTTTGGGAACTGGGGTGGAACCCAGGCATCTGTATTTTTTAGGCTTCTTCAGATGATTCTATGGTGCAGCCAAGTTTGAGAACCACCGAACTAAAAATTATTTCAAAAAAGCCATGTTACAGATGGCTGTCCTTGGATGGCTATTCCATTCAGTTTCCCGGGCTGAGTGGCCCACCCCATTTAGGGTGTGTAGGAGTGAGTGTATATAGCAGAATAAAATTTCCCCCATCTGATTACTTGGTGATCTGGGTATAAACCCTTCCTGTATCTGCTTTGGTATTAGTGTGGGTTCTTTTCCATTCTGGGAAACCAATTAAGGCTGTGCCCAAAGAAAGTGAACTTTGCTATGGTTTTGAATGGTGAAGGCTCACTGCTGACTACATCAGGCTGTCAAGAGAGCTGTCTCTGGGGCAGGCCTATCCAATAGAAACAGGAATAAATTGACTTTGACATAGATTGAACTTACTTTGTTTATGAAATCTGTAGGATTTTTTTTCCTTGACTGATTTGGTAGGATGTGGCTTTCTGATTTTACAGATCCGCTGTTGTACCAGGGGTCTAATCAGGCCTGTGTCTGCCTCCTTCTTGAATAGCCCAGAGAATTCATCTAAACAGGTAAAGAAGGAATGGCCCTCTTAGGAATGTTCCCAAGGCCCAGTGTGGTGGCTTACACCTATAATCACAGCTCTTTGAGAGCCTGGGGCAAGAGGATAACTTGAGCCCAGGAGTTCGAGACCAGCCTAGGCAACACAGTGAGACCCCATATCTACAAAAAAATTTAAAAAATTAACCAAGCATGGTGGCATGTGCCTGTAGTCCCAGCTACTCAGGGGCTGAGATGAAAGGATTGCTTAATCCCAGAGGTCGAGACTGCAGTGAGCTATGACTGTACCACTGCACTCCAGGCTGGGTGACGGAGCAAGACCCTGACTTAAAAAAACCCATTAATTAATTAATTATTATTATTTTTTTTAAGACGGGGTTTCACCATGTTGGTCAGGCTGGTCTTGAACTCCTGACCTCAGGTGATCCGCCCGCCTTGGCCTCCAAAGTCCTTGGATTACAGGCGTGAGCCACCACGCCTGGCCAATTTATTAATTTTTTTTAAATCAAGGAATGTCCCCAGACAGGGGTCCTTCAGGTTAAGTTGCCTTTAGGCCAAAGTGGGAGGAGAGTTGGAGAACCTGTGTGCTTTAATAGTTCTAAGTCCCCCAAGGTAAGCCTTATAGGTGAGAAACTTATAAAAGTGAAGTCTGCCTAACTCATAAAATTTTCCTAGTCCTGTCTGACAACAGACGCTAAGACTAGTTCCCAGCATACTCTGCAATCAGAGTATTCTGCATTTACCAGGCAGTTTGCCAACAGTTTCAGAGCTCAGGTGGGTGGGGTGAGGGAGGTGGAGTCAGCCACCTTTCCTTATGCCATGCTATCTTTATGCCATCTCTTCTGCCTTGCTTCTCTTTCTAGCCTTCCTACAGCAGCTCCCCACTCCAGGTGGCCCGACGGGGGTTCCAGACCAGTGTTGTCTCCCGGGACATTGACACAGCAGCCAAGTTTATTGGTGCTGGGGCAGCCACAGTTGGTGTGGCTGGTTCAGGGGCTGGCATTGGAACGGTGTTTGGCAGCTTGATCATTGGATATGCCAGGTAAGTTTGGGTGGCCTAGAGCATCTCCCACTGTAAATTCCACCCTGTTTGGGGAGGCCTCAGCTGGAGGAGCTCCCTTCAGGAGCCTTAAGGATTACTTCATCTACATCACAGTTTCTCCAGAGAAAACATGTGTCCAGCCTGGCTCACTTAAACTTACCAGCTTGGTCCCCTCTGCTTGTCCATCCAAATCCCCAGGATATGTGCAGGGTAGGCCCTCTCAGCTGCAGCACTCCCATTCACCTCATCCTCCTGTGTCCTCCCCTACCCTCACCCCTTTCTCTCCCTGAACTGGCAATGATCTCTGTCCCTGGCAGGAACCCGTCTCTCAAGCAGCAGCTCTTCTCCTACGCCATTCTGGGTTTTGCCCTGTCTGAGGCCATGGGGCTCTTCTGTTTGATGGTCGCCTTCCTCATCCTCTTCGCCATGTGAGGCTCTGTGGGGTCACCTGCCTGTCCCTGCTGCGGCGACTCCATACCATTCCTGGTGCTGGGGTGTGCTAAGCTTTACCATTAAACACAATGTTTCTCTAAACCCATGTCTGTGCCTCTGTCCTTTGACCTTTAGGACGGCCTTTGTAGAAGGGTGAGGAGAGGGAATTTGGTCAGCCACTGGTGATTGGGACTCCTCAGGGCTGGGAAGTAGCACTCCTACGATTGTAAGAATATGGAGCATTCTCATGTTCTCCCAGGACGAATGTGGGTTTGTCTCAGTAATGAGATTTTTGTTTTTTTCCCTTCAAATTTAGTATAGTTGACCCTCTGTATCTATGGATTCCATATTTGTGGATTCAACCAACAGTAGACAGAAAATACTCAGGAAAAAAAAGTGAATGGTTGTGTGTGTACTGGACATGGATAGCCTTTTTTTTTTCTTTTCATTATTCCCTAAACAATACAGTTTAACAATTATTTATATAGCATTTACCTGTATTAGGTATTATAAGTAATCTAGAGATGACTTAAAGTATATGGGAGGATGTGCATAGGTTATATGCAAATACTACACCATTTTATATAAGAAACTTGAGCATCTGTGGATTTTGGTATCCACTGGGGTCCTGGAGCCAGTCTGCCACAGATAGCAAAGGACAACTGCATATTAATAGGTTACACTTTTGAAGGGCTTAATTTGCACCAAGGATTTTACATTGTTATCTCAACCACCCTGAGTTACAAACACAACTTTAAGCCTGTTTTGCAAATGACAGACCCAGGGTTTGGGGAAGCAAAATAACTTACCCGGTATCACAGAGCTGGTAAGTGGCAGACTGGGGATTTTTCCCCCCAGGCCAGCTTAAACCTTAACTGCAGTGTTGTCCCATCTAATTTCATTCTGTTTTTTCTTTTATGTCCCATCTAATTTCATTCTGTTTTTTCTTTTTTCTTTTTTGTCCCATCTAATTTCATTCTGGTCACACAACAATTCAGGTGGCGCTGAAAGGGAAACAGTTACAGAGAACTTGTACAGCAGGTTAAAGGGTTAAAGTTAGAGGTAGGTTTCTATTTGCCTGTGTTTAGACCCAGTTATATGGGTTTCATTTTCACTATCAATTAGCTTTTCTCAGAGATAAATGTCCTTAAATAAAGCAGGTAAAGTACACAGTCCTGGTTCTTGGAGAAGTAATAATCTTAGTTTTGCTAGGGATAAGAGTATTTGGGGGCATGTACCAACTAATGAATTCCTTAGAGAGCTTTGTGCAGCATCTTCCTCGGGTTCTCAAAGTCTGTGCCCACCAGTCTTGCCTCTCTTGGCTAAAGTGGGACTGAAAACCCATGTAAAACATAGTTAAGTTGACATATCAACAGTTGCTCTTCTCTAAGCCCTTGCAGGAGCAAGCCATGGACAGAGAAATCACGTATGGATGCTGGGAATGTGGTCTGTCTCAAATTGGATGGCTTCAAAAGGAGTACTAACTTAAAAGTGGGATCCATTCTGTGAAAATCTCATACCTCAACTGCAAAATGTGAAATAGTGAAACCAAGAACATATCTGATTGGTGTTTCTTAATGAAAGGCAACTAGCAAAGAGGGTTAAAACATACAGAAAATTTGGATTCTATTTACATGCAAATTAAAGACAGCCATTTAACCATCTTCCTAGGGACCTTAGGGGAAGCAAAGAAATCTAATTCTAACATCCTTGCTCTCAAGGAGTTTGGGGCACCAACAGAGAAGAAATAAGTACACCATGCCCTACATCATTGTGTATGTGTGTACATGAGCTCTGTGCTATAGAAGTTCCAAGAGAAAAAAGGAGGCTGGTGTGAGCTCTAAGAACGTGGGCTAACATTCGAGCACCTGTGTGTCACACACAGTGCTAAGCACTTCCCATGATTAACTTCCAACATCCCTACAGAGTAAGTCAGTTTACAGGTAAGTAAGCAAATGAAGAGGCTCAGAGAGGTGAGGCATTATTCTGCCTAAAGTTAAAACAGCTGGTTAGTAAAACTGGCATTCAAACGCCAGAACCTGTGTTCTTAGCTTTATGCTGACTGATCTCAAGTTTGCACAAGTGCGGTGACTTGCCCAAGGTCACACAGGACGTCAGTGATTCCAATCCCAGTCTGTCTGACATTTATACAATCATGGCCTTTCTACCCCAGGATTTCTTAACCTTGGCATATTTGGGGCCAGATAATTCACTGTTCTGGAGGGGCTTCCTTGTGTAGTTAATGTTTATAATCCCTAACCTCAACCTGTTCAATGCCAATAGCAACTGATGTCCCCACCTAAGTTGTGGCAGCAAATTGCCAAATGTCAGAATATTGACAAATGCTCCCTGGCTGCCGGGCAAAATCATGCCCAGCTGAAAGCTACTGGTCTACTGCAATCTGCTGCTTGTCCTCAGCCTTCTCACCTTAAGTAACTCCCTCAAGGTTGCCCACAGCAAGGCAGTGACAGAACCTGAAAAGCAGAGCCAAGGAATCTCATGGCCAAAGAGGAAATGGAACTGAGGTTGAACTGGTGACTGATGTATCACCAAGGGAGCAATGGATTAACTGGTAATGCTGTTACACAAACAGAACGGCACACTCCCTGGGGATGCCATGCTGGTTTCCTACCAGGTCACTGCCCTCCAATAATAATCAAGAAGCAGCCCCCAGGGAAGGTGTTTGCCTGTCTTTCCTGTGAAATTCCAGGAATCTAGTTTTTGCCAAGAGGTTGGTAAGAATTTCCCGCTCTTTGGTCTCGGGTACAGAGGCAAGATGACAAAGGGAATGTCATTGTTTGGCAAGCCTTGCGATAAGACGAGCACATTGCACTGCCACTGTGGCTCTAAGGCCTACCACCTTTAGAAGTCAACCTGTGGCAAATGTGGCTACCCTGCCAAGCGCAGGAGGAAGTATAACTTGAGTGCCAAGGCTCAAAGATGAAATGCCACTGGGACTGGTGGAATCAGGCACCTAAAAGCTGCATATGGCAGATTCAGGCATGGATTCCGTGAACCTAAAGCCAAAGGGTATGTGTTGCAGCACCCAGGTCATCTTAAGAATTTCAAACATTAGCCCGGTGCGGTGGCTCACGCCTGTAATCCCAGCACTTTGGGACGCCGAGGTGGGTGAATCACAAGGTTAGGAGTTCAAGACCAGCTTGGCCAAAATGGTAAAACTCTGTCTCTACTAAAAATATAAAAAATTAGCCAGGCATGATGGCAGGCACCTGTAATCCCAGTTACTCGGGAGGCTGAAGCAGGAGAATTATTTGAATCTGGGATGCAAAGTTTGCAGTGAGCCAAGATCACACCACTGCACTCCGGCCTGGGTGACAGTGTGAGACACCATCTCAAAAAAAAAAAAAAAAAAAGATGTTATAAGAAGAAGCTTCAAAGCATCCAGTCCAAGTTCTGATTTTGCTCTAGTGTAAGGTTTATGACCTGGTGGGAATTCTTTTTCCTTTATTCCTGGCATTTAGCCAAGAAAAAAAGCTGGGCCCTGGAGGTCTTCCCCAGAGGACCACAGGACCCAGGATTTTAGGGAAGGGAAGGACAAGGATCTTCTCAGAAGGTTGAGGCACAGCAGTGACCTGAACCCCAGGACATTTGTCAACACCTGTCAGGTGGAGGGCACTTGCCTAGGTGCCATGAGCAAGGTGCTACCAAACCTTGTTGCAGCAAGAGACAGCCCAATGCAGGGTAGAGAGAGGCTCTGATCTAGGTTCCTGAAGGAGGCCCACTTGGTTGTGTCAACTACCTCTGAGGGCATGGGAGTGGCTCCAAGGACACGCATGTTTGCCCTCTGCCTAAGCTGCCAGGGGAAAGCAGCTAAGTGCTGGCCTTGAAAAAGTGAGCACTGAACTAAGCTGCACCAGCTTATGTTCTGCTGCCTCTATCTGGCCCTTCCTCTCTCCCCCAGCTTAGCGGCCTCCCAGAGGTAGTTAACTGGTCCTTTAAGCAGCTGCCATCCCCTGCAGCCTTTCAGGCCCTAACTTGCAGGTTCTCTGTGAAAGCTTGGCTCAGCCTTTTTGGAAATATAATAGGTATAGTACTGTTAAAACGAGGGCACTGGGGGAAAAAAGAAGAAAAAAATAGGCAAAGCAGAGGAGGAGGAGGTAAATGCTAAAGATCTATGGCTGCCAAGCATGGTGGCTCATGCATGTAATCCCAACACTTTGGGAGGCTGAGGGGGGACAGTCATTTCAGGCCGGGAGTTCAAGACCAGCCTGGGCAACAAAGTGAGACCTTTTTCTTTTTTTTTGAGACTGAGTCTCACTGTGTCTCCCAGGCTGAAGTGCAATGGCAGGATCTCTGCTCACTGCAACCTCTGCCTCCCGGGTTCAAGCAATTCTCCTGCCTCAGCCTCCCAAGTAGCTGGGACTACATGCACATGCCACCACACCTGACTAATTTTTGTATTTTTAGTAGACAGGGTTTCATCATGTTGGCCAGGCTGATCTCAAACTCCTGATCTCAAGTGATCCGCCCACCTTGGCCTCCCAAAGTGCTGGGATTTCAGGCATAAGCCACCGTGCCTGGCTTCTATATGTATTTGTAGATAAATATATGGCCAGGGGAAGGGCAGCTGGCTACCATGTTCTGTTTGCCATTTATGCAACACCCACTGAATGTTAGGTCCAAGTGACAGAAAGACAGGTGCCCCTATGCTTCTCGCCCAGAAGGAGGAGGTCATGTCTAGTGGCCAGAGGGATGGGTAAAAAACCATTAAAATAAAAACTAGTGTGTGCCATAATAAAGGTATGAATAATCAGCCATGATTAAAAATGAGGAGGGAGTAATTAAAAATGACTAATTAATAATAATAATATGCCTGGAAGTATTAAGGTTTAGCAGAGGAAGTAATATTCCAGCCAGCCTTAAAGAAGGAGTAACATAGTAAGTTAATAATCATTGAACATTTCTAGTGACCAGGCATTGCATACATTCATTATCACGTGATCTCTTAATAGCTATTATTTTCTCAGTTTTGCTGCTTTAGAGCAGAGGTTCATAGAGGTTAAACAACTAGGATTTCCCATGGTACTGTAGAGGTAAGGAGTATTCCAAGTAGAGAAAATGCGCAAAGGCCTAGAGGGGAGAAGGTACACTGGCAAGTGAAGTGGCAATTATTTGTACAGTCCTTGCCATTTTATAAAAGCTTCTGGAAATATGTCACACTTAATCCTCAGGGAAACCCTAAGAGGTAGGAATTTTCACTATTCTATATTGCAAAATATGGGGTGCAAAAATAGGCTTCAAAGAAGGTAAGAGATGCAGATTAAAAACCTGAACCTCCATCTGAATCGAAGGTAAGGGTTTTCTGTTCATTGTCTCATCACTGCCAGACCTTGTACTTGAAAATAATGGTCCAATGGTGAGATACATTGAGGAACCCCTCACCCAGTGGGCCATCTCTGGGCCTCTGCATTCTGTAGCTATGGAGGAGCTATGGAATAGTTTTTTCTTTGTATGAGGTTACCCATCAAACTGACCTTTGACCACCTTACTGAATAAATAATACTCATGCAAAATTCTGGAATCCTTTTTTTTTTGGAGGAGGGGATGGAGTCTCACTTTGTTGCCCAGGCTAGAGTGCAGTGGCTCAGTCTTTGCAACCTCCACCTCCCGGGCTCAAGCAATTCTCCTGCCTCAGCCTCACGAGTAGCTGGGATTACAGGTGCCCACCACCATGCCCGGCTAGTTTTGGGGTTTTGTTTATTTATTTATTTATTTATTTTATTTATTTTTGAGACAGAGTCTTGCCCTGTTGCCCAGACTGGAGTGCAGTGGCACTATCTCGGCTCACCACAACCTCCACCTCCCGGGTTCAAGCGATTCTCCTGCCTCAGCCTCCTGAGTAGCTGGGACTATAGGCGCCCGCCACCATACCCAGCTAATTTTTGTATTTTTAGTACAGACAGGGTTTCACTATGTTAGTCAGGCTGGTCTCCAACTCCTGACCTTGTGATCCACCCACCTCAGTCTCTCAAAATGCTGGGATATAGGCATGAGCCACCACACCCAGCCTGGAATCCTTTTACAATGAATAAAACATAAAGTTTTAGAATAGGCAACAGATGCACAGCACAACATTCAAAATGTACAGGAAGGTATAGTTCCCTTGGCCAGCCCTGACAGCAACCAGACCATTCAGAGGCAACCACTGTTAATGGTTTTTTTTTTTTTTTTGAGATGGAGTCTTGCCTCCCTGGTTCAAGCAAGTCTCCTGCCTCAGCCTCCTGAGTAATTGGGATTACAGGTGCCTGCCGCCATGACCAGCTAATTTTTGTATTTTTAGTAGAGATGAGGTTTCATCATGTTGGCTAGGCTGATCTTGAACTCCTAACCTCAGGTAATCCACCCATCTCAGCCTCCCAAAGTGCTGGGATTACAGGCATGAGCCATCGCACCAGTTCTTGTATATCCTTTCATAGATGTTCTGGCATCTTTATTATGCTGATAAAACACTATACCAACAAAACACAAAATCTGCATAAAATTCTGTATTGATTCATTTTTTTTCTTTTTTTTTTTTTTTTTTAGACGGGGTTTCACCCTGTTGGTTAGGCTGGTCTTGAACTCCCAACCTCAGGTGATCCACTCGCCTTGGCTTCCAAAGTGCTTGGATTACAGGCGTAAGCCACCGCGCCCGGCCATATTGATTCATTTTACTTCATGCTGTGCCGAAGCTGTGCCAAGCCCTGTGTTGGATTCACAGATAATACATGGTCTAGAGCCCCCAAGGGTGTGCAGGGTGTGTGCACATGTGTGTTAAGAGCGTGTGAGGGTGGCTCACGCCTGTCATCCCAGTGGAGGCTAAGGCAGGTGGGTCACTTAAGATCAGGAGTTGGAGACCAGCCTGGCCAGCATGGTGAAACCCCATCTCTATTAAAAATACAAAAATCAGCGGGGCATGGTGGCCCACGCCTGTACTCCCAACTACTCAGGAGGCTGAAGCACAAGAATCACTTGAACCTTGGAGGCAGGGTTGCAGTGAGCCGAGATCGGGCCACTGCACTCTAGTTTGGGTGACAGAGCAAGACTCCTTCTCAAAGAAAAAAAGAGAGAGAGAGAGGATAGGGGCAACAGATATCAAGGGTTGATACCTTGATACTCCAGCTTGGGTGACAGAGTAAGACTCCCAAAAAAAAAAATAAAAGTTCTAAAAGACAGACTTTTTTTTTTTTTTGAGATGGAGTGTTGTTCTGCCGCCCAGACTGGAGTGCAGTGGCACAATCTCGGCTTCTGCAACCTCCGCCTCGGGGGTTCAAGCAATTCTCCTGTCTCAGCGTCCTGAGTAGCTGGGACTATGGGTGCCCGCCACCACGCCTGGCTGATTTTTTTATTTTTAGTAGTGAGGGGGTTTGGTCAGGCTGGTCTCGATCTCCTGACCTCGTGATCCGCCTGCCTCGGCCTCCCATAGCGCTGGGATTACAGGCGTGAGCTACCACACCTGGCCAGTTATTTTTCACTTTAAACATCTCAGGAAAGACCTAAAGTATCCTCAGGGTTTACACTCACAGTCCCTTGATTCCTGTACATTCCAAGATTTGTGGGAGGGAAAAGTAGTAAGCCTGGAGTCAGGAGGCCTGATTTTTCTTCCTTTCACCAAGTTTCTCTAGTTCAGTTTCATGATCCCTATGGCTACGACTAGCAACATTGTCTGGCATTTAGCAGGTAGCTTTTCATTCGCAGGTTGAGTCCTTTCTTGGTCCTGTCGTAGGTAGGGGGTAATCCTGCCCTGGCTGGTTAAGGGTGCAGGGAGGATCAATCGCAGAGCCTTTGCAAGAGAAGCGAGTCAGTCAACTCCTCTACTGAGCTTCCCACGAGGAAGCTGGATCCCCTATCCTAACCATAGAGACATCTGAGGGTCGCCGCTGTTAACCGGGAATGATATGGCCCTTCCTCCCCCACTTCCCCCTTTTTTCTCTTTCAACACTTGAAAATAAACTATTTCATGGAATTAGGCTCTCCGCTTCTCCTGCACAGCGTAGGACCCACGAGGGCCCAGAACCGTCGCGGCTTGCTAGTTCCCACCCCTCCCGTCCTGGAGGACCGTAGGTGGACGCTCTTGCAGAGCGTCTCTCGCTGGTTGGGGCGGGGGTGGGCGGAGCCAGCGCCGTCTGGGCTGTGGAAGCGGAGGGTGGGGACACTCTGGCCCGGCTCTCGGTGGTGCGGGAGCGGGCGGGAGCAGCGGCCGCTCTGGTCGGCGGACGTGCTGCCGAGTAGTCCCGGAAGCGAAGCAGCGATGGCGGAGAGTCCGACTGAGGAGGCGGCGACTGCGGGCGCCGGGGCGGCGGGCCCCGGGGCGAGCGGCGTTGCCGGTGTCGTTGGCGTCAGCGGTAGCGGCGGCGGGTTCGGGCCGCCTTTCCTGCCGGATGTATGGGCGGCGGCGGCGGCAGCGGGCGGGGCTGGGGGCCCGGGGAGCGGCCTGGCTCCGCTGCCCGGGCTCCCGCCCTCGGCCGCTGCCCACGGGGCCGCGCTGCTTAGCCACTGGGACCCCACGCTCAGCTCCGACTGGGACGGCGAGCGCACCGCGCCGCAGTGTCTACTCCGGATCAAGCGGTGAGCCGGGGTTTTTCCTCCCCCAGCCCCGAGCTCCGGGGCTCGACCTTCCCCGCCCCCCACCCTCTCCCACTACAACTCCCCCCCCCCACCCGCTGCGCTGCCCTGCCCTCGCGGCGGCCCACCTCTACGGCTCAAATCTTGCCAGCTCCGGGCGTCGGGATCCAAGCCCCTTCTCCCCCCACCCCTAGCCCCACTAGCACCAACCCCCGCCTCGTGTGCCCAGATCCGACCCCGCCCCTCGACAACCTCCCGGGAGCCCTCCGTCTCCATTCCGGCCACCCTCCCCCACACCTCCCACCTCCCGGTGGAAACCCGACCCTTTCGCGCTTCAGTAACACCCCCTCCCGCCTTCGGCGCCGCCCCTATTTCCCCTTCCCCACCCAACCTTGCTTGATGTTGCCCGCAGGCCCCACCCATCGGTCCCCCTTCTCTTCTCCCCTGGAGCCCGGTTCCTAACACCGACACACTCAGCTTGCTTTGCCTGCCTCTGACTTGAGCCAGCCAGCCTTTTTATCCTCCCTTTTCCTCAGATTCCCTCCACATAGTCCTTTCGCCAGCACTAGATTGTTTCCCTCACCCGAATCTTTCCTTGAACCCCTTTTCCAGTACCCCAAAGCTGTCCACTTTTACACCTCTTCCAGAAACGCAGGCTACCTCCACCCACTTCCCCAGTGCCACTCTGGATTGTAATATCCCACTCAGGACCTTACTTCTTGTATTTTCCCTTCCTCCCTCGCCCGGGTCATCTGTTTTACTTTTACTGAAGCAAATGTACTCAATTCAAATATAGGAACAAAGGCCTAAGTCCTTTCTGTGCTTATTTCTTGGGTGACTGATCTTAGATCTTATCATTTAAGAGATAATGTTTTGCAAAAGCACATAGAATGGTACCTATCGCATAAGAAAAGGGCAGTGCTCTTTAGCTGCTTTTAATCTTGAAACCTGTTCCCTGATTAACAGACTTCTCTCCATGCCCCCATCACAAGCGTCTTCATTTAGTTCTTATCCCCCATGTTCCACGTACCTTCAGATGTCTCTCTACTTTTCAAGGTTGTAATAAAAATTAATACAATGTGTGTAAAGTACCTGGCACAGTGCCTGACACAGGAGGTCAACTCTGGAGGGATTGCCATCTCTCACTGAAACTCAGCATTCAATTCTTCCTCCTCCAACCATTTCAGTCATCCAGTTCTGACATACCTTTTGAGTTTGGCCAATACTTCTTTTCTCTGCTCTGTCCCTTAATTGCCCTCTTTATGTCCCTACCCACTCTGGCAAGTCCCTAGACTTTTCCCCACCTAGAATGTTCTTAGCCCCTTGCTCTCAACTGATCCATTCCAGTTGGTGAGATATGACTCAGAAATCCTCTCATCTCCCATAGAAATCCACGTGTCATCTTCCAGATGGGAGATTCTCTGCAATTTCTGAGGGTCCCTCCGCAACCTGAAGAGATCTCTACCCTTAGTCCCCTGGGCAAGAAGACCACCATGATAGTCTTACTCCCTGCCGGCTGGCTTGCTTCATACAATCCCCTTACCAACAAGGGTCCACTGTATAGTTGATAGAATTAATTTTTTAGTGGAGTTGCCTATGCCTTTCCAGTTACTAAAAAGTCTTCATTTAGCATTCAGCTGTAGTACCTGGGAATCATGGAGGTGGGGAGTGAATGAACTGCCATGTGGGAGGAAGTGAGAGTAAGTGGAAAGTGGCTTTTCTAGGGTGACATTTGATGCCATTGGGAGCTCTTTTTTTTTCCCCCCTCCCTCCCCTCCCCCTGAGGAAACAATGCCCTTTTGATAATAATTTGCTCTCTGCCTGCCTGACAAGTACTCAGCTGGGATTTCTCAGCCAACAAGACAGTACAAACACTTGTGGTACCAAGCACCACTTTCTCAAACCCTGGCGTCATTGAGGTGATAACAACTGTCCTGCTCAAGGGATTCCCCCTTTCACCCCCCTTCCTCACTCCTTCCCCCACCTCCTCTTGGTGTTATACAGGGATATCATGTCCATTTATAAGGAGCCTCCTCCAGGAATGTTCGTTGTACCTGATACTGTTGACATGACTAAGGTATGTAATTTGATGGGGGGCTTGGGGGTTTTTGGGAAATTGGGGGCCATAAAGGTGGAAGAGCCTAAAAGATTATTCAGCTCACCTCTCTGATTACACAGATGAAGAAACCAAGACCCCAGGACAGTAAGTGGCTTGTCCAAGGTCACATAGTGAGGTGGAGCAGTGCTTTGAAGAGTTGTCTGTTATTAGCGTATCCCATAGGAACTGATTGGCTTGGAAAATCCCAAAGTGCTCCTGTTTGGATGATAAATTATATGGTTACCCTATGCATTGTACTACCTAGCGCTTCCCCCATCCCATTACTCTTGACCTAAACTGTGGTCCTATAAATCAGATGTAGGAAAGCAAGGGGATAGGGCAAGCTTGACTGAAGTGTTTGTGGTTAAAGGATCCTGTCCTTATTAGTTGCGCTTAAATATCCCTTCCACCCCAAAAACTATACTTTTCTTGTCTTCCACACAGAGAGAAAGCTTAGTACATAATGTCACATTTCTCTGGCATAGATACCTAGGCTCTTCTGTCACTGAGTGCTCTATGCACAGAAATGCAGTTGCAATTAAACTGATGTTATTAAGAAATCAGATTTCTTAAACCTAATGTTGCTTAAGTGAAACACATAGTTTTCTTACAGTAAATTTCTTACAGTAAAAATTCAGATTTTGTATTGTTGGTGTATTTTTTTTTTGTTTGGAATAGATTTCCTTTTATATTTATTTTTTTCTTTTTATGTGGTTGGAAATGTTTTTCCTAGGACATCAGTTTAGTACCAGTGTTAACAGCCTAGGACCTGAGGTTCCAGAGTTGATGCCATGTTGAGACCAGTTGAGTTTACTCTTCCAAATGACCAAGAACCAGAATATGACCTAGGGTCTTGCCAGGAGGGCAAGGTGGGAACTATAGACTTAGGCATTAGATTGCCATGTCCTTTTCCTCTTGCTGTTCAAATTCTTAGCGGACCTAAATGCTTAGGAGCTTTTGAGTCAGTTCAGGTTTTTTCTCCCTTCAGAAAGGGAAATCCTGTTCAAGAATTATGGCTTGTGGGGGAAGAGAATTTCGTGTTGTTTTCAGGGTTGCTGATTTTTTTTTTTTTAAAGCCAACAGTATTGGGGAAAGTTCTGGGATGGTCTAATGGCTCTGAGAGGACCTTGAGTCTTCCACGTTTTCAGTCATGATGTGCTTCCTGAGCCACATCCTCCACAATAGGTTTGATCCTCTGCAGAGGAAGCAAGCAAATATCCTAGGCATCTATCACAACCCCTGACTCTGCTCTGTTACAGGCACTGGGGCTGTGGCTTCCAATCCCTTTCCTCATTTCCTTTCATCATACTTTCCCTTCATGCCACATAAATGTAGGGTGGGGTTGCATCATATGCATGTTTGGCTTGGGCAAATCCAAACACACATATTCAGCCAAAATCTGTGTTGATTTCTTAAAATTAAAAATGCTAGGATTATATTTTATAGCTGTGTATTGTATTTTTTCACAGTGATGTTTTATCTATTATATGTAACACTGATCTGGGAGGTCTGCAGCAAAAGAAAAGAAAACATGCTTTAAGAGAGTTTTAGGGGCTATCCAGGGGTGATTTTGACTAGTTCAGTTTTCACCTTGGGCTCTAACTTTGGAAGTAACCTCTGAGTAAGATGTCATTCCACTCTAATGAAATTTCTTAAAATTCCAAACCTACGTATTAGTACAAGTGAGTACAGGATGTTCATTCTGCATGGTGAGGATATAGAACGTGTGTACCAGATTATGGGCCCTGCTTCTGGTGTGGGTAGCAGGTGGAGGGTAGCCAGGAGGGGTTGGGGTGGGTCGTCACCTCACAATTTTGAGATGGGGTTTTATTTTGCAGATTCATGCATTGATCACAGGCCCATTTGACACTCCTTATGAAGGGGGTTTCTTCCTGTTCGTGTTTCGGTGTCCGCCCGACTATCCCATCCACCCACCTCGGGTCAAACTGATGACAACGGGCAATAACACAGTGAGGTTTAACCCCAACTTCTACCGCAATGGGAAAGTCTGCTTGAGTATTCTAGGGTAAGAGGAGATTTTTAAGTAGCCTAGTCGGTTGTTAGCAGAAAATTTACTCTAGGCAAGCCTTTATAAGCCAGAGTTCCTCATCTGAACCACAGAACACAGAAAGTGATTGAATGACTCTTCTAAAATCTCCCCAGGAGTGTATGTGACAGTATCATTGTTGATGCAGAGGGGAGAAGTTCATTTATTACAGAGGAAACCTTTGTGAAGTGGTTCTCAGAGTGTGGCCCTGAGCATCTGGGAACTTGTAGCTAAGCACTTTCTAGGGCCCTACCTTAGACCTACATCAGAAACTCGGGTTGGGGCCAGAAATCTGTTTTGTTTTGTTTTGTTTGAGATGGGGTCTCGCTCTGTCACCAGGCTGGAGTGCAATGGCATGATCTTGGCTCACTGCAACCTCCGCCTCCCAGGTTCAAGCCATTCTCCTGCCTCAGCCTCCCTAGTAGCTGGGACTACAGGTGCACACCACCACACCCAGCTAATTTTTGTATTTTTAGTAGAGACAGGGTTTTACCATGTTGGCCAAGATGATCTCAATCTCTTGACCTTGTGATCCACCCGCCTTCGACTCTCAAAGTGCTGGGATTACAGGCATGAGCCACCGCGCCTCACCCAGAAATCTCATTTTTACAAGCTCTCAAGATGATTGTGGTGCATACTGCAGTTTGAGAACCACTCTCTTGGGGTGTTGAGGCCTTGTCTTCTCTCCTGAGCAGGTTGAGAAAGGCCGCAGGTCTGTGCCATTCACGATTTTGGGTGTCTTGAGTCTTGCAATAAGTTGTTTTGAAGGTGGTGGTGGTGATTATGGTTTTGTTTTTTGTTTTCTGAGAGAGGCAGGTGTCTCACTGTGTTGCCCAGGCTGGTCTTGAATTCTTGGCCTCAAGCAGTCTTCCTGTTGTGGCTCCAAAGCACTGGGGTTACAGGCATAAGCCTCCATGTCTGGCCTGATTATAATATTTTAACAATGACAAATGTCTGAGATTAGAAATCACATCAGATACAAAATTAGTTTCTAGTGCATCTTCTTTCTGGATGCTCCTGAGATTTTGCTTCATAGAGTTCCCATTTTAGTTGCCTTTGGGGGCTGAAAACTCAGTGTGGACATGTCTTCTACCATATTTTAGACTAGTCTTTTTATTGTGGTCTGAACTTATCTGGGGCAGAGAAGACGTGCAGGTTGAAGCTGAGAAAGTACCCCCAAACTGATGATTCTGTTTTCCTGCTGTCCAACATGTTTCCAGGTTTATGTTAGGGAATAGTAGCTGAAAATAAGCTAGAGACATGATTCATTTTTCTAGAACTTACTCAGACCCAGGGATATGTTCTGTTGTGATTTTGGCCGTGAATAAGTCCTTTAAAGGATGTCCTTAAAGAAGTACTTCATCTCATTAGGGTACTTAATTAGTTGTCTTTGCTGATAGGCTGAAACCCATGATGGTAAAGAAATTTAGTCATTACTTCTGTGTGAAATTTGTTCATCAAAGTGTTTCTCAAGTAGGTTCTCCCTCATTGGGTCAGTTTAAAACTCTTTTGAGATACCAGTCACAGGAACAGAGAAATAAGACAGTGGGGTAAAAGTAGTAGAAATGTGTTGGGTAGAAAAGGAGAAGCTACCCTGAAATTGAAAATTTGCCGTAAAGAATCACAGAGTAGAAAATTCTTGGCTGGGTGCGGTGGCTCACACCTGTAATCCCAGCACTTTGGGAGGCCAAGGTGGGTGGATCACTTGAGGTTAGGAGTTTGAGACCAGCCTGGTGTGGCGAAACCCCGTCTCTACTAAAAATAACAAAAATTAGCTGGGCATGGTAGTGCATGCCTGTAGTCCCAGCTACTCGGGAGGCTGAGACATGAGAATCGCTTGAATATGGGAGACGGAGGTTGCAGTGAGCCAAGGTCACGCCGCTGCACGCCAGCCTGGGTGACAGAGAGAAACTCTTGTCTCAAAAAAAGAAAAAAAAAAAAAAAACAATTCTCAGGTGTTGATAGTTGACTGTATTTGCTTTATCAGCCTCATTTTTTTCCCTCTCTACCTAAAAAACAACATTGGGCTGACTCGCTGGAGAGAGAAATTTAATGAGAGTTGACTCTGTTGTTAAGGTTCAGAGAGCAGTAGGTCTAGAGTTCCTGGGGGAGCAAAGCTGCAGAAAGAGCAGATTGAGAAGCACTTAAGAGCAGCCCCCAGTGAAGTTACTATTAGGCATTACTGACTTGGGCTTTCCTTAAGTACAAAAGGGAAAGGGAAGTGGGCAATCAACTTGAACAAGCCAGTCCTGGGTCAGGTTGTGTTTGGCTTCCAGCTCCGGTGCCATCTCTTCAATTAATTGAGCTAAAAATAAATGTATTAATGTCTAAGCTGCCCCCTCCCACTAATATTTAGTTAGGTTTATGAAAGAGAGGAGCAATTTTGGTATTTTGATGTTTTCAATAATATCATTTTCAGATCTTCTACTGTCTGGAAGCGCCCCTTATTCTCTTCCTGTTCTTTGGCAGAGTTGTGGAGTCTTAAGAGAATTTGACACTCCTTGGGGGTTTGATACAGAACTAGATCTCTGATCATCAGCCCTACCACATGGCCTCTAACCAGATGGCTTCAGTCACCCATGTGCCTCTATGCTCAACTTTTCTCTCCCCTAACTCCATCGCCATCCATAAATGAGTTCTTTGAGATCCACAGAGGTTAACATTTATACAACTTTTGGAGCTAATTGCTTACCTAATTTCTTTTGTTTTGATTGTTGTAACTGTTTGTAGTACAAAGAAAGTCCCTTCAAAACTACATAGCTTACTTTTACATGTTCTTTTGCCCCCCTCCGTTGATATGAGGATTAGGCAATTGACTGATTTCTGGTGAAATCAGAACATGAGCATGAGACAGAGGCTGGGAAATTCCAGAGTATTAATAGTGAAAGAGAAACTTATGGTGAGTCACTTATGGTGGTGATGACAGGCCCCGGGGTACTTATTCCCTCCCTGGTCTTTCTCTACCTTACCGTCCTCCCTTCCTTCTGATGTGTTTACAGTACATGGACTGGACCTGCCTGGAGCCCGGCCCAGAGCATCTCCTCCGTGCTCATCTCTATCCAGTCCCTGATGACTGAGAACCCCTATCACAATGAGCCCGGCTTTGAACAGGTAAGGCCAGGTGGGCCTGGCTCTGGGGTATAGAATAGTGTTTTAAGAGATCTGCAGAGGAGTCTTTTTTTTTTTTTTTTTTTGCCTAGCACAGCTCCATGTACTGCAGTTGTTGCTATAGGAAAAAAAGGGAACTAACTTGTGTTTCTTAATAATGAAATTTTTTGCCAGCCCCAGTGGCTCACGTTTGTAATCCCAGCACTTTGGGAGGCAGAAGGCAGGTTGATCGCCTGAGGTCAGGAGTTTGAGACCAGCCTGGCCAACACTGTAAAACCTTGTCTCTACTGAAAATACAAAAAATTAGCTAGCTGGTCAGGAATTTGAGACCAGCCTGGCCAACATGGTGAAAACCTATCTCTACTAAAAATACAGCAAATTTAGCTGGGTGTAGTCACTTGAACCTGGGATGCAGAGGTTGCAATGAGCTGAGATCATGCCATTGCATTCCAGCCTGAGCAACAACAACGAAACTCCAAAAAAAAAATAATTTTTTTTTATTTGTGAGAGTTACAATAAGTATGTTACTTGGATTCCTTTATGGTATGAAAGTCGACGGACTCTTTTGGAAATTAACTTTTTTTTTTTTTTTGAGATGGAGTCTGACTCTGTTTCTAGGCTGGAGTGCAGCAGCACAATCTTGGCTCACTACAACCTCTGCCCCCTGGGTTCAAATGATTCTGCTGCCACAGCCTCCTGAGTAGCTAGGACTACAGGCACACACCACCAGGCCTGGCTAATTTTTGTATTTTTAGTAGAGATGGGGTTTCACCATGTTGGACAGGACAGTCTTGATCTCTTGACCTTGTGATCCTCCCACCTTGGGCTCCCAAATTTCTAGGCTTGCAGATGTGAGCCTAGAAATTAATTCTGTATTTTTAGTAGAGAAAGTGTTTCACTATGTTGGGCAGGCTGGTCTCAAACTCTTGACCTCAGGTGATCTGCCGGCCTCGGCCTCACAAAGTGCTGGGCTTACAGGCGTGAGCCACCGAGTCCAGCCTCAAAAATGAGCAAAAATTATTCCCTAAGCTATCCTTTCTCCAAACAGTGATTTCAGGAAGAGATTGTAATTGAAATAGACCTCAGAAGATTTTTAGGTCTTGGTTTTTTTTTGTTTTCTTTTTTTAGAGTCAAAGTCTTGCTCTGTCACCCAAGCTGGAGTACAGTGGTGTAATCTCAGTTTACTACAACCTCTGCCTCCCAGGTTCAAGTGGTTTCTTGTGCCTCAGCCTCCCAAGTATCTGGGAGTACAGTCACATACCATGATGCCTGGCTAATTTTTGTATTTTTAGTAGTGCTGGGATTTTACCATGTTGGCCAGGCTTGTCTTGAACTTCTGGCCTCAAGCAGTCTGCCCGTCTCAGCCTCCCAAAGTGTTGGGATTATTGGCGTGAGTCACCATGACCAGCCTTGTGTTTTTTATTTTTTACTTCCACAATGACTTGGAATTGTTTTTATTATTTGTTTATTTATTTTGAGATAGTCTTGCTCTGTCGCCAGGTGCCAGGCTGGAGTGCAGTGGCGCAGTCTTGGCTCACTGCAACCTCCACCTCCCAGGTTCAAGCAAGTCTCTTGCCTCAGCCTCCGGAGTAGCTGGGACTACAGATGCGCACCACCATGCCCAGCTAATTTTTGTATTTTTTTAGTAGAGACGGGGTTTCACCATGTTGACCAGGATGGTCTCAATCTCTTGACCTTGTAGTCCGCCCGCCTCAGCCTCCCAAAGTGCTGTGATTACAGGTGTGAGCCACCGCGCCTGGCCTGTTTTATTTATTTTTGAGGCGGGAGTCTCGCTCTGTTGTCCAGGCTGGAGTGCAGTGGCGCTATCTCGGCTCACTGCAGCCTCTACCTCCTGGGTTCAAGCAATTCTCTGCCTCAGCCTCCGGAGTAGCTGGGATTACAGGTGCCCACCACCATGCCCAGCTAATTTTTTTTGTATTTTTTAGTAGAGACGGGGTTTCACCATCTTGGCCAGGCTGGTCTTGAACTCCTGACCTCATGATCCACTCACCTCAGCCTCCCAAAGTGCTGGGATTACAGGTGTGAGCCACTGCGCCCAGCCTTCTTTTTTTGTTTTTGAAATGGAGATTCACTCTTGTCGCCATGCTGGAGTACAGTGGTATGATCTCGGCTTACTGCAACCTCCATCTCCTTAGTTCAAGTGATTCTCCTGCCTCAGCCTCCCAAGTAGCTGGGATTACCAGAGGCCAAGGCTGTAATTGACTGGGGTTGGTGGTAAGAGGAGAAGAACACAAGAAGAATTAAAGGAGAGGAGGCCGTAGTCCCCTTCCATTCACACCATAGCGAGACCTTGTTTATACTGGCTTTCTAAACCAAAGTCGAAGTTTTATCTTCTGGAAATTTTAGCTTTTGCTTCTGATAGATTTATTTCTACTTTTACTATTTCTTTGAGGCAAAGTGTTGCTCTGTCACCTAGGCTGGAGTGCAGTGGTGCAGTCATAGATCACTGAAGCCTTGAACTCCTGGGCTCTAGCCATCCTCTCTCCTCAGCCTCCTCAGTAGCTGGGACGACAGGTGTACACCACCAACGCCCGGCTAATTTCTGTATTTTTTGTAGAGACAGGGTCTCACCATGTTGCCGAGGCTGATCCCGAACTCCTGAACTCAAGCAATCCCCTGCACCAACTTTCCAAGGTGTCAGGAGTACAGGCATAAGCCATCAGGCCCAGCCCTTCTTCTGATTTATAATAATTGGTTCAATGATGGTGGGACCCAAGAGACATATAACGGGTAAAGGAGTTAACCAGGAAGCCTCCTTTACTTTTTGATGCCTAAAGATTTTCTACACTGAGACTCTTCACTTCACTTACATCTTTTTGTCCCACCATCATTCTTTTTTCTCTCCCACTAAAGAGACAGTGCTTCCCAGCCTGGGCAACATAATGAGACCTTGTCTCTACCAAAAAATCAAAAACATTAGCTGGGCATTGTGACATGTGCCTGGAGTCCCAGCTACTCAGGAGGCTGAGGCAGGAGCATTGCTTGACCCCAAGAATTTGAAGCAGCAGTAACCTATGCTTGTGCCACCACTCTCCAGCCTGGATGACAAAGCAAGAGCCCACCTCTTAAAATAAAAATTTTTTGGCCGGGTGCGGTGGCTCAAGCCTGTAATCCCAGCACTTTGGGAGGCCGAGGCGGGTGGATCAC
>NW_016107438.1:2138032-2139678 GCF_001604975.1 Cebus imitator
AACCCCGTCTCTACTAAAACTACAAAAAATTAGCTGGGCATGGTGGTGCATGCCTGTAGTCCCAGCTACTCAGGAGGCTGAGGCAGGAGAATTGCCTGAACCCAGGAGGCGGCGGTTGAGGTGAGCCGAGATCGCGCCATTGCACTCCAGCGTGGGTAACAAGAGCGAAACTCCGACTCAAAAAAAAAAAAAAAAAACAGGATCTTACTTTATTGTCTTAAGCTGGACCCAAACTTCTGAGTGATCCTCACATCTTGGCTACCTGAGCAGCTGGGACTACTGTTGCATACCACCAGGATTAGCAGCCCTACTGTCATTCTTATGTGTGGTTATTTCTCACATAATCTTTACCTGATAGGCCTTTCACTTCACATTCAGGAAAATATAATGGATCTAGTTTGCTGGTTATAGGCCAAATGACCTGTAACCTGATGGTACATTTGGAGGGTGATGGGGTGAATGGTCTCAAAAATAAAAGGTGTAGTTCCTCTTCATGGATCTGCCATACAGTGAGAAAGGTGTCTTTTTAGTTTGTGTGACTGGCTCACATACCACATACTAATGTTGAAGTCTCTTCCCATTGCCTTTCTTTTTGCTTAAATTTTGGGGTATTCTGGTATCGGTTATATTACAGGAGAGACATCCAGGAGACAGCAAAAATTATAATGAATGTATCCGGCATGAGACCATCAGAGTTGCAGTCTGTGACATGATGGAAGGAAAGTGTCCCTGTCCAGAACCCCTACGGTATGTGTCAAGAGGGCTTATGTAGTATTCATTCCTTTTGGGCATTTGGGTAGTTGGCACTTTTGAGGACCTTTAGGGGAGAGTCCAGTGTTGGGGACCAGAGGGAGGTAGAGAAGAAGGAAAATGTGGTTCCTGCTTTTAAAGAACAGGTGACTGAAGATTACCCAAGAGGAAGTTCAGAGAGCTACTCTGTTGTTGGGGAATGTCACACCTTTGGGAGAGGCACTCCACATCCTCAGGGAGCCCCCAGTTTGATGAAGGTTTAGACATAATATTTTACGTCCAAATGTGTAGAGCACTTCATAATAAACTCCTTTCTTAGTGTTGAAGTTTATTTTTAAGTTCCAAAACTGGATAAACAATGTCAGGGTTAGTTAAACTTCCAGGAGAATTTTGAGTCAGGTTTGGGATTAGGGATGGCCTATTGAAAACAATTGAGGCAGAGCAAGTCATGAGTTGAAGTTGGGATTCAAATGGTGAGTATTCGCCAGATGGCAGCTCATGTCCTATAATTCTAGCACTTTGGGAAGCTGAGATGGAAGGATCACTTGAGCCCAGGAGTTTGAAACCAGCCTGGGCAATATAGGGAGACCCCATCTCTACAAAAATTTTTAAGTTAGCCAGGTGTGGTGGCACGCTCCTGCAGTCGCAACCCCTCAGGAGGCTGAGGTGGGAGGATTGCTTGAGCCTAAGAGGTTTGAGGCTGCAGTGAGGTGTGGTCACACCACTGCACTCCAGCCTGGGTAACTGAGCAAGACCCTGCCTCAAAAGAAAAACAATGGCTAGCCGGGCGCGGTGGCTCAAGCCTGTAATCCCAGCACTTTGGGAGGCCGAGGCGGGTGGATCACGAGGTCAAGAGATCGAGACCATCCTGGTCAACATGGTGAAACCCCGTCTCT
>NW_016107438.1:2139842-2155808 GCF_001604975.1 Cebus imitator
AAAAAAAAAAAAAAAAAAACAATGGCTAGTATTACAATCACTCTTACAATTCCCAAGGTATAGGGGAAGTCAACCATGGGCAGTTAGATGTTCCTTTTTCCATTTTCCATTTAAAGATTTTTGTAGAGGCCAGGAACGGTGTAATCCGTAATCATGCCTGTAATCCCAACACTTTCGGAAGCCGAGGAGGGCAGATCACAAGGTTAGAAGTTTGAGACCAGCCTGGCCAACATGGTGAAACCCCATCTTTGCTAAAAATACAAAAATTAGGCTGGGCCTGATGGCTCATGCCTGTAATCCCAGCACTTTGGGAGGCCGAGGCAGGTGGATCATGAGGTCAGGAGTTTGAGACCAGCCTGGTCAACATGTTAAAACCCTTGTCTCTACTAAAAATACAAAAATTACCTGGGCGTCGTGGTGCACGCCTATAATCCTAGCTACTACTCAGAAGGCTGAGGCAGGAGAATTGCTTGAACCCAGGAGGCGGAGGTTGCGTTGAGCTGAAATGACACCACTGCATTCCAGCCTGACTACGTCTCAGAAGAAAAAAAAATACAAAAATTAGCCAGGCATGGTGGTATGTGCCTGTAATCCCAGCTATTCAGGAGGCTGAGGCATGAGAATCACTTGAACCCGGGAGGCAGAGGTTGCAGAGAGCCAGGATCCTGCCATTGCACTCCAGCCTGGGCGACAGAGAGAGACTCCGTCTCAAAAAAAAAAAAGATCTTTGTAGAAAACCAAATCTGGACTTGGGAATGCCAGGTGTTTAACTTGACATTAAGGTTAGGTGAGAAGGCCAGGCATGGTGGCTCATGCCTGTAATCATAGCACTTTGGGAGGCCGAGGCAGGCGGATCACTTGAGGTCAGGAGTTTGTGACCAGCCTGGCCAACATGGTGAAACCACATCTCTATTAAAAACACAAAAATTAGCCAGGCATGGTGGCACACACCTGTAATCGCAGCTATTCTGGAGGCTGAAGAAGGAGAATCGTTTGAACGCAGGAGGCAGAGGTTGCAGTGAGCTGAGATAATACCACTACACTTCAGCCTGGGTGACAGAGCGAGACTCCATCTCAAAAAAAAAAGAAGGTTAAGTAAGGAAGCGGTGACCTGTACCTCTAGGTTTCTGACTTACGCTTTTCTGCTTGTTTTCCAGAGGAGTGATGGAAAAGTCTTTTCTGGAGTATTATGACTTCTATGAGGTGGCCTGCAAAGATCGCCTGCACCTTCAAGGCCAAACTATGCAGGTAATGCACACAGCTCCTGCCGGTAATTCCAGAAGCCCTGCAGCTGGCCGTGTAAAATCCCACCATAAACGAGGCATGCACAGGTCTCATAGAATGTCACAGCTAAAAGCAACCTGTATCATTTGAGGGACTAGAGCCAGAGAGGAGACTGATTTGCAAAAAGTCATTGGGAACTCTTTCCCTTTCTCTTCTTGGTCAGTAGGTTTTTATTTTGTTTTGTTTTATTTACTTTTTAAGAGGCAGGGTACCATCATGTTGGTTAGGCTGGTCTCGAACTCCTGACCTCAGATGATCCACCTCCCTCTGCCTCCCGAAGTGCTGGGATTACAGGTGTGAGCCACCATGCCCAGCCTGTTTTTTTTTTTTTTCTTTTTTTTTTTTTGAGACAGGGTCTCACTCTGTCACTCAGGCTGGTGTGTAGTAGCTCAGTCACAGTTCACTCAGTCACAGCCCCAAATTCCCAGGCTCAGGCAGCCCTCCCACCTTAGCCTCCCAAGCTAGGACTTGCAGGTATATACCACCGCAGCTAGTATTTTTGTTTGTTTGTTTTTGAGATGGAGTCTCACTCTGTGTCATCCAGGCTGGAGTGCAGTGGCAGAATCATTGCAACCTCTGCCACCCAGGTTCAAGCAGTTCTCCTGCCTTAGCCTTCTGAGTATCTGGGATTACAGGCGTGTGCCACCATGCCCGGTTATTTTATGTATTTTTAGTAGAGATGGGGGTTTCACCATGTTGGTCAGGCTGGTCTCAAACTCCTGACCTCATGATTTGCCTGCCTCAGCCTCCCAAAGTGCTGGAATTAAAGGTGTCAGTCACCACGCCCAGCCCTTTTGTTTGTTTTTTTTAGACAGAGTCTTGCTGTCTTGGCCAGACTGGAGAGCAGTGGTGCAATCTCAGCTCACTGCAACTTCAGCCTGCCAAGTGGTTGGAATTACAGGCACACACCCAACTAATTTTTTGTATTTTTATTACAGACAGGGTTTTACCATGTTGGCCAGGCTGGTCTCAAACTCCTCACCTCAAGTGATCCACTCGCCTCAGCTTCCCAAAGTGCTGAGATTACAGGCATGAGCCACTGTGCCTGGCCTTGTTTTGTGTTGTTGTAGAGATAGGGTCCCATTCATTGCCCAGGCAACTCCTGGGATCAGGTGATCTTCCTCCGTTGGCCTCCAAACTGGGAGGCTGAGATTACAGGCGTGAGCCACTGCACCCAGCCAATAGTGTATTCAAGCTGAAATGTGTTCAGTCCTTCCAGAATCTTAGGGATTATAAGAATCCTCTTGGATCGAGACCATCCTGGTCAACATGGTAAAACCCCGTCTCTACTAAAAATACAAAAAAAATTAGCTGGGCGTGGTGGCGCATGCCTATAATCCCAGCTACTCAGGAGGCTGAGGCAGGAGAATTGCCTGAACCTGGGAGGCGGAGGTTGCGGTGAGCTGAGATCGCGCCATTGCACTCCAGCNAAAAAAAAAAAAAAAAAAAAAAAAAAAAAAAAAAAAAAAAAAAAAAAAAAAAAAAAAAAAAAGAATCCTCTTGGATTCTTAGGGATTATAAAAATCCTATTGGAATTCTGTTCCTGACCCTGAGGGGTGCTCACAGAAACTGTAGCTTAGAGAAACAACGTATGTGCAGTGTCACATGTTGAATGATTACTATTCAAAGATGATAACCATTGTTCATTTGTTCATTTTTTGTCTCTATTGGGAAAAGTATGCTTTTGCTTCCAATAACAATGCAGAATTTAGGTTTAAGGAAAGGTTCTCATTGACCCAAATTGTAGCTAGACAGCCAGGTGCGGTGGCTCATGCCTATAATCCCAGCACTTCAGGAGGCAGAGGTGGGTAGATCACTTGAGGCCAGGAGTTCAAGACCACCCTGGCCAACATGGCAAAACCCTGTCTCTACTAAAAATACAAAAATTAGCCAGGCATGGTGGCTCATGCCTGTAATCCCAGCTATTTAGGAAGCTGAGGCATGAGAAACACTTGAACCTAGAAGGCAGAGGTTGCAGTAAACTGAAATTGAACTATACATTCCAACCTGGGCAACAGAGCAAGATTCGATCTCAAAAAAATAAATAAATAAAAAATTTAGATAGACTAATGTAAACCACCTTGTTGGTAAGAGGATGAGAATTCTGGAGAATCCGTTCTTGTGTGTTTGGATCATCTTACTAGTGGTCTTGCTTAGAAATTAGTGACTTGAGCCGGGCACGGTGGCTTACGCCTGTAATCCCAGCACTTTGGGAGGCAGAGGCAGTTGGATCATGAGGTCAGGAGATCGACACCATTCTGGCCAACGTGATGAAACCCCGTCTCTACTAAAAATATAAGAAAATTAGCTGGGTGTGGTGGCATGTGCCTATAATCCCAGCTTCTTGGGAGGCGGAGGCAGGAGAATTGCTTGAATCAGGGATTCAGAGGTTGCAGTGAGCCGAGATGGCGCCACTGCACTCCAGCCGGCAACAGAGTGAGACTCCATCTCAAAAAAAAACAAAAAGCTGGAAGGCGGGAGAAATGGGTTACTTGTGGGGGCCACATGCAGTGGCTCATGCCTGTAATCCCAGCACTTGGAGAGGCCAAGGCAGGAAGATCACTTGAGGTCAGGTGTTCAAGACTAGCCTGGCCAACATGGTAAAATCCTGCCTCTACTAAAAATACAAAAGTTAGCCGGCCGTGGTGGCACATGCCTGTAATCCCAGCTACATGGGAAGCTGAGGCAGGAGAATCGCTTGAACCCTGGAGAGGCAGAGGTTGCAGTGAGCCAAGGTCACGTCGCTGCACACCATCCTGGGCAACAGAGCCAGATTCCACCTGAAGAAAAGAAATGGGTGACTTGGATAATTGACTACGTTTTTTAAGGCTCTCTCCAGCTCTCGTACTATGTCTATTCACCCATCCAGCACCAACAGCAGTGGGAGGAGATGACTTATTTCCTCCAGTGCTACTTAGAAATGGTAGTTTCCCCTTCCTTCCTTCAAGGACTTTCTACCTACCTGTCTAATTTAAGCACAAAGGGCAAGGCTGGCTCAGGGCTAAGTTGTGTCCTAAACCCTTTCTGAGAGTATGTAGATAACATATATCCTACTTTGTTCCCCATCAGGAATTCTCTTGGTATCCAACAGCATTAGCAATATCAGTCTGAAAAGGAAAAACAAGTGGTGATGAGGAATGGGAAGGAAGGCAGCATCTGGGCAGGAGGAGAATGAGAGGCAATGGAACCATGGATGAAAGAAAGATTTGTAGAATTGACAGCTCTGTAGTAAGTGTGGAGCTGTCTTGAGGGAGTGTAACTCTCGTGAATGAGAAGTGCAGGCTGTAGTCCCAGTGACTGTGACTAGCACCCACTGGCATCCCACATAGGATGAGGGTAATGTGTGGGCAGAAGTGTGGAAGGAGTTTCTGTGAGAGAAGCAAACAGAATGTGAGAGGGAAAGTTGTGTACCTTTTGGGGACTGTCACACTACTTTGTGGCCTAAGTCCCTGTGTAGTATTTTAAACTCGTTTTTTAATACCATCCACTCAACTAGTTGTTTTTGAGCCTTTGGGGACAATTAAAACTTTCTATAAAATGTTTAGGGATCTTTGATCTAGAACGACAAGGACTAAGATCAAGGCTTGGTGGCCCTGGAGCAATGCCCAGAAACCTGAACAGGAATGTAGTGACGAGTCCCTGGGGAGGAGTACAGGTGCTTATCTGAATGTCAGAACTCGAGTTCCAGACCTGCCTGTGACCTTGGAAAAGCACATTGCCGTTTTTGAGTACAAAGAATGAAGGACAACTTTTACCTTCTGTGGTTTTTATGAGGTTAATGAAAAATACAGGCATGCTTAATAATTACAATTCTGATCTTGAATTTCTCTTCTCTATCTCACCCTTACTGTCCTTCTTCCGGATATTGGCTTGCTTTTGAGAAATACAAATAACATTTTCACTCTAGCTCAAGCTAGACCTATTTGGGGTGGTAAGGGTGTCATTTATTTTATTTTGTATGTTTGTTTTGAGATGGAGTTTTGCTCTTGTTGCCCAGGCTGGAGTGCAATGGTGCGATCTTGGCTCACTGCAACTTCCACCTCCGGGATTCAAGCGATTCTCTTGCCTCAGCCTTCCAAGTAGCTGAGATTACAGACATGTGCCCCCATGCCCAGCTATTTTTTTGTATTTTTAGTAGAGACGAGGTTTCTCCATGTTGGCTAGGCTGGTCTTGAACTTCCGAACTCAGGTGATCTAGCCACCTCAGCCTCCCAAAGTGCTGGGATTACAGGTGTGAGCCACCGCGCCTGGCCCAGGTGTCATATTTTTAAGCAAAGGTTATTTTGCCTGCTGTTCAGGACCGCCTGTGCTGTTGGGCCTTCCTGCTCCTGTGGCTCAGAAGTTGAGCTTGCATTTTACATGGGCTTAAAGCTGCTTTCTCAAGGATCAGCCACCCAGACTTGAATCTTCCATCCCCCTTGTCTCCTTTCCCCCTACAGGACCCTTTTGGAGAGAAGCGGGGCCACTTTGACTACCAGTCCCTCTTGATGCGCCTGGGACTGATTCGTCAGAAAGTGCTAGAAAGGCTCCATAATGAGAACGCAGAAATGGACTCTGATAGCAGCTCATCTGGGACAGAGACAGACCTTCACGGGAGCCTGAGGGTTTAGACCCTGCTCCCCTCTTCCCTTTCCCCCACCCGAGAGTCCCAGCAGAATCCCTTCCCCTAACCCCAGAGATGGAGAGGCACTGTGTATCTCCCTCCAGACTCGAAGTCATCCTGCAAGATGGCAAGAACCAAGCAAGCTCGGACCCCAGGGTGTGGGAGTGGGGGCCTGTTCCCGGGCTGACCTCCTTGGCACTGGAGCATCTGGGGCTATGTTCATCCGTTCATCCCATATCGGGGCCAAGGTACCTTTACAGGAGCACCTAGTGGAAGGGCCTCTGGCAAAAACGAAACAAACAACACACCTCTCCACAGGACCAGCTCCTTAGGGATAGGTGGAAGACGGAAATTGCAATTCCAAGAGGGAGTGTGCCCAAATGATTTATGGGAATACCTGGAAGGGAACTTGGGGTGGGGGACTGTCTGTGACACTTAAGCAGTCTGGGTGGTTGTCTATTTGTCTGTCTTCAGTCTTGAAGCAGGGCTTCCCAATGCCCTTTTCCTCCTTGCCTCCCTTCCCTATTATTTCCCACAGGCCAGCATAATTTTGTTTTTCCTAATTTATAGTCACTGTTCTAGACAGACCAAAGAGAAGGAACAGTGGTGGAGTCTAGGCTGCTGATCAGTAAGCTTTACCTAGCACCTAAGCACCTTTCTCCCCTGCCCCCTTTCCTCACCCTTTCTAGATGTAAGACAAAAGGTAATTGTGACTGGGACTGAACCAAGGTCTTGGTAAAGCCTGCACAGGCACTGTAAGAAGCTGAAAATACTGTTTGTTCCCACAATCACTGATTTGAAAAGTTCCCGGCACAGGCAGCTGCTGTGTATATGGGATTAGAGCCACTACATAGAATAGTCTGTTACAGATTTTCATAAATACTAGTCACAATGAGGGTATTTCTCTTGGGGATGGAGCACAGGGAGAGACTGATGCTAGTCCTTATTGTATTTTGTTGGGCTGTCCTTGTGTATTTCCACCCCAGCCTGTCGTCGTCCTCCTTACTTCAACCCCAGGGATTTGTGGGGAGCAAGGGTAGCCAATGCAGAGGGGATTGGGGCTGGACTCTGGAGGCTCCTCCCCTTCTTTCTCCTCCTTCACCACCCCAACCCCGTTCCCCCAGCTGCTCTTGTCACTGGCTCCGATGGGTGTTTGCCTGGCTGTGTTGCTTCTCTATCTGTATTTAGCTGCAGTGATCCTTTAGCTGGTTGGCTCAGAAAAAATGTGCTTTAGGTGCCCTGTGATCCTGGGCATCAAGGGAATCATCCTTCCCCTTTTTGATATGTTCTTCCCATACTTCCAGATTTATTGCTACGGATCCCAGTGGGGTATTGGCAATTCTTATGATGCAGGGCCTCGGTCAAGGTCCAGCCACGCATAAGGGAGAGGATCCTATGTACGTGCCCTACCCGCTGCTATGAAGTCTCTGCCTTCTGGATCATGGGACTCCTCTTGGAGGATCTGGGTTGGGCAGAAAGGAGAATGTCCTACTTGGGAGAGCAGGAAGAAAAGGAACTGGACAGGGAGTGGTGGGCTTGGGGAACGGAAGTTTACCTTGGATACCCTTGAAGAGGCTGGGTCTCTCACATGAAGATTCAAAAGGGACCCTGCTTCCAATTTCCCTCTTCCATTCCTCGAGTGACTCCAGGGCTTAGAAGAATGCCCTTGGGTCTGTGGGTCCAGTGTTGTCTGTCATCCATTTAAGTGTTCCCACTTTCAAGTGACAATCCTCTCCTTGGCCCTGCCATAGGGCAGAACATGTCTGGCATAGCAGCCTGACTTTTATGCCCTAATCTTGAGTTGAGGAAATATATGCACAGGAGTCAAAGAGATGTCTTTATATCTGACTGTACATAAATGAAGTTTTTTTTTTCTTTTTGGTGCAATAAAATTTGTTTTGGCAGAAGAGGAAGTGCCTGTGGGTGTGGGTGGGTTTGTGTAAAGGAGGAATGGGTCTTGTTAACCACACCTCACCTAGGTCTGGAACTGTTAGGGGGAAGGAAAGTGCTGTGAATTGTCTGAGGCCAAAGACTTGCATAACATGATGGAAGGACAGGGCTGGGTGGGGAGAGCAGGACAAATTTTCTCATTGGAGATGGGGTCCATTTTTTAAGGCTCTGGCAGTCAGTGCCATCTTAAATTTCAGTAGTTTCCAAAGAACTATTCCGGAGCTTGGGAGAGGAAGCGTGTCCTATAAGGACAGGCAGAGGTAGAGCTGGGACCAGACTATATATCCTGCTAAAGGAAGGGTCTCAATATGGAGAAACCACTGGGTTTTCAGAGTTCCAGTACTAAACTAGCACTTAGGATCTTAGCCTTTAGACCATATGGGGTTTAGAAGCCTTAAACTACCCTGGCCTCTTCCCTCATCAACACCTCCACTTGCTATAGGAGATTCTTGCTTTCTGGTACAGAGGCTTTTCCTCTTGGCTGACCATGTGTGTAGAAAGAAATGTCTCTGCACAGTATGTGCTGCCATTCTGTACTGTGCAGTGATACATGAAGGCATGGGCTTGGTTAATAGGCCTAGGCTCCAGCTTTGGCTCAGCTGAAGCCTAGCAAATTACTTCGATTCAATCACCTGTGACGTTGAAGGCTGCCTACTTGGTAAAATTTAAGTGAGCTGTATATAAAATGGCACAGGGTGGGCATTCGATAAATGACTCCCTTTCCCATCACTGAGGTTAGACCTGGTAATCAGTATAGGAAGGTGAGGCGGCTAGTAGGGAATTTAAGAAAATAGAACACGCCTTAACTGTTGTTTGATTCCCCTCAGTTCCATTGTTTTCTTTCCTCCAAATTAGCCACAAATGAACACTGACTTCTATTTCCTTCACACTCACACACACCTGAGTTTGTCATAACCTAGAGCCTCTACAGAGGACGCCGGAAGAGACTGAAAGAGTGAATATTACTTACTGGTCCATTAGGACCAGCTAGTTTGAGATAAGGAATATTTTATTAAAAAGGTTTAAATTAGCAGAGGCTGTAATTTATGTCTCGCAGCTACGACTAAAAAGGCCAAGAAACGCCTGCATTCTAGGGCCAGCTCTTCGATGAACTTGCAGATGACCTACACAAATCATTTTATATGTGCTTGCTGTTCTCTGTTAAACAGATAATCCTTACTGGATGAGCAGGGTTTTTTCCAATAAAGATGCAATATGAAGGCACTTTTCAAAAATAAAAGAATGGGGGAAGTAAGAAAAACTTGGAACTTTTTCTATTTTTTTATAAACAAAACTGCCCAGGTTTATTCGCCAGTAGGCCCTCCTTCCTTCTCCACACCTATTGCTGTGTGTCCTTCCACACAGTCAGGGAAGGGCTTCTCTGGCCTCCTCAGCTGTAATCTCCTGGGAGTAGAGGTCAGTAAAGAGAGCTGGCAGCCAGTAGTGGGCCTCCCCTGGTGCCTGCAAGTCCAGCCACGCCAGCCCTTCCTTCAGCAGGTGTTCCTGGAGGGGAAAAGGAAGAACAGTTTGAGAACAGGGAGGTCCCATAGATGAGGGTACGGTAAGTAAGCAACCTCCAAACCTATTTTGGCTTTAGTGAGGTTTTCAAACTAAATCTACTAAGTGCCTTCAAACATTTACACAACCAAGTAAATGAGCTGTTTGGCCCTGTCCTTTGCCTGAATGTGAAAAATGTTACTAAGTCACCTAACTTGTGCTGCTGAGGAAGAGGGGTAAAGCCTAGCATAGTGGGATATAGTGGAAAAGAACACATGGCTACAGAAATATTTGCTGTATGGCCTTGAGCAAATCGCTGCCTCCATTTTCCCAGAAACAATACAGAGATCACTGTTTAGCTACCTCTCAGTTAACTTATACTGTGTAGCAGACATGATTGATTGACCATACTTATGCAAGAATAGACTCAGTTTCTAGAGCTGGAAATGTGTTCAAATGGGTTGGTTCTGTCCAATATAGGTAGGTAATTACATTATACCCATTTTACAGATGAACGGTTTAGACAGTGGAATTGCTTGGATAAGGAAAAAGGGTAGGGCTGGGCGTGGTGGCTCACATCTGTCATCCCAGCACTTGGGAGGCCTAGGTGGATCACCTGGGGTCAGGAGTTCAAGACCAGCCTGGCCATCATGGTGAAAACGCATCTTAAAAAAAAAAAAAATGGAAAAAGGGTACTGAAGCCGAAGTTCTTACATTCTTATGTTACTCCCTCTTCACATCATTCATTCTTCAGTACCATGAAATTTGTATATATAAAGCTATAGAGTTGCCGGGCGCGGTGGCTCAAGCCTGTAATCCCAGCACTTTGGGAGGCCAAGGCGGGTGGATCACGAGGTCAAGAGATCGAGACCATCCTGGTCAACATGGTGAAACCCCGTCTCTACTAAAAATACAAAAAATTAGCTGGGCATGGTGGCACGTGCCTGTAGTCCCAGCTGCTTGGGAGGCTGAGGCAGGAGAATTGCCTGAACTGGGGAGGCGGAGGTTGCGGTGAGCCGAGATCGCGCCATTGCACTCCAGCCTGGGTAACGAGTGAAACTTCTTTGTCTCCCCAAAAAAAAAAAAAAAAAAAAAAAAAAAAAAGCTATAGAGTATATTGTATGCAATATAATGCTAAGTGGATAATTACATAATTAACATAAGTAGTTAATAATTCCCATCACTGTATTAACAGTGTTACTTCCAGTACAAACTACATTAATCTGACCAGCAACTCCAGGCTCAGCATGTTCAGGAGAGAGAGTGGGTGTCGGTTCCCCAATTAGCAGGGGCAGCCTGCAATTGTGTGCACACCAGAGTTAGGAACCTGCCTTCCTGAGTTCTACCTTCTTCAGAAGGTGCCATCTTCAGAAAAGTGCTGGGCTTCCTTCTAGCATGGCAGCAGTAGCCTTCAAGACAGAAGGCCAGCAAAGCAGGCTGAAGCTCCTGCCTTTGTGAAACCCACATCCTCCTAACTGGGGCCTGCCTTTGTGGAACACACATCCTCCCAACTTGGGCCTGTCTTTTTGGGTGATTCCACGGTCGCATACCAGCACTTGCCGCGCTCGCTCGGTCTCCCATTTAAGACTGGCTTTGATCTCACTGACAGTCACGTAGCCATTTTTCTGAAGAAAGGAGGAATGGGGATTCAATCAGTTAAGAGTGCACCTTCCCTTAGAACCCAGCATCTGCCCAGGAACAATAGACTTATCCAGACAGGAGGAAAAGCTGTCAAGCCTGAGAGAAAACAGACATGTTTAAAGATTCCAGCTAAGACAGAGGTGACTTTCAGCATGACAGAGGTAGGTTGATCTTAAAAGTGGGGTCCTGGCCAGGCATGGTGGCTCATGCCTGTAATCCCAGCACTTTGGGAGGCCGAGGTGGGTGGATCACCTGAGATCAGGAGTTCGAGACCAGCCTGGCCAACATGGTGAAACCCCATCTCTACTAAAAATACAAAGCCTGTAATCACAGCTCCCCAGGAGGCTGAGGCAAGAGAATCGCTGGAACATGGGAGGCGGAGGCTGCAGTGACCCAGAGATGATGCCACTGCACTCCACCCTGGGCAACAGAGCGAGACTCCAACTCAAAAAAAAAAAAAAAAAAAAAGAATTTTAGACTTCTGCAAAGAACTCTAGGGCATGACAAGGGAAGATTCTGAAAAATTAGCTGATAGGAAGAAATGGCGATAGTCATAAACTGCTAATAATCTCCATTATTTGAATATTCAGCCCTTGCCCTGCCTTATTCTACCCATCCCCCAATACAGACAGAAATGCCCCTTCCTTATTTAGTTCTGTTTTATATTAAGAAAACTGGGCAGGGTGCAGTGGCTCATGCTTGTAATCCCAGCACTTTGGGAAGCTGAAGCATGTGTATCACCTGAGGTCAGGTGTTCAAGACCAGCCTGACCAACATGGAAAAGCCCGGTCTCTACTAAAAACACAAAATTAGCTGGGCGAGTGGCGTGCTCCTGTAATCCTAGCTACTCAGGAGGCTAAGGCAGGAGAATCACTTGACCCTGGGAGGCAGAGGTTGCAGTGACCCGAGATCGTGCCATTGCACTCCAGCCTGGGCAACAAGAGTGAAACTCAGTCTCAAAAAAATAAATAAAACTGAGTATGTCTACCCTAAATACCTGATGGGGATTTGGGGGAAGACAGCATATGCTTAAGGCATGCTGACAGATGGGGGCATGTCAAACAAGATTTTTTTAAATCTGTTTTTGAAGAATCCATAAAGTAGTTTCAGAAGACATTCAAGTCTGGCTACCCAAAGAAATGTAGTTTGTTGTCTGCATGTCTGTCTGCCTGACTAGACTGTAAGCTCCTTGAGGGCAGGAATTATACCCATCTTTATATGCCCCACAGCCTGGCCCAGTGCTTTGCACTGTAGCTGCTCAATAAATGTCTGCTGAACAAGCACAGGCCTGAGTAGTTAATCCATTAGATAGCCTCAGCAAAAGACCTGCATTAACAGGGAGCAGGAGCTCAGAACTGCTCCAGACTCACATCCCAGACAGTCCCTTGCACATACACACACACACACGCGCTCAGAAGGTGCACCAGTACCTCTGCCAGCTGCAGCACCACAGTATGATCCATATTGAGCTCAGCTGGAACAGACTGAATGAGGTAAGTGCCGCCCACAGGGATGATGCAGAAGCCAGTCCCAAGTGCCTTTAGTTTCTTGATGGCCCTGATCAGGTCGTCTCTGAGGTGAGGAAGAGTTGCTTAAAGACCCTTGACAAATCAGATCTAATTACACAGTTTCAGCTCTGCCCTGGGCAGGATACTGACAGAAGATTTAAAAGACTGCACAACTATACTGTGGCTCATACCCATAATCCCAACACTTTGGGATGCCCACGTGAGAGGACGGCTTGAGCCCAGGGGTTAGACACCAGCCTAGGCAATACAGCAAGACTTTGTCTTTACTAAAAATAAAAAATAAAAAAATAAACTATCAGGGCATGGTGGCAATCGCCTATAGTCCTTGGGAGGCTGAGGTGGGAGGATCACTTGAGCTCAGGAGTTCCAGGCTGCAGTGAGCTATGACTGTGCACCACTGTATTCCAGCCTGGGTGATAGAGCAAGACCCTGCCTCTAAAATAATGAAAGGCTGCACCACACTCAACTACATCAGTAAAAAGACAGGGTCAAGGAGCAGTAAGTGGTGCTTGGACAATCAAGGGAGATATACAGGAGTCAGGTTCTCCACTCAGCAAACCACTCATTCCAACACCCCGACAGAGGTCAAAGACACACCTGCAGAAGCCCATCAGGAAATGTGAATGAGTGAGCTAAAGAGGCAATGGGGTAGTGTGACCTGTGGCAAACTAGAGAATGCTTATCTTTTTTAAAGGGGGCAACACAGCTGATTATCACCATCTGGAAATTCAGGCCCAATATTGCCAAGTTTTCTGATTCTAACTAAAATCAGAGAAAAAGAAAACCTACAAAACAGTGTGTAGATCACATATCCAGCCCACACAGAGTTTAAAACCTCTGCCAAAGCTCAAAAATATATCACCCAAAAAACAAGGAAAAGGGCACTTTTAGGTAGATTGGAATGCATTCTCCAGCCTCCAAAAATAGCAAACTGAAATGCTTCAAATGCTCACCCTCTTCATGAGAATAATTTGCAATAAGTATGGTTAGTAATCTTTTGTTACCCTTTTTTTTTTTTTTTTTTTTTTTAAAGAGATGATGTCTTGGCTGGGCGAGGTGGCTCACACCTGTAATCCCAGCACTTTGGGAGGCCAAGAGTTCTAGACCAGCCTGGCCAACATGGTGAAACCCCATCTCTACTAAAAATACAAGAACTAGCAGGGCATGGTGGCAGGTACTTGTAATCCCAGCTACTCGGGAGGCTGAGGCAGGAGAATCACATGAACCCAGGAGACGGAGGTTGCAGTGAGCCAAAATCATGCCACTGCACTCCAGCCTGGGCGACAGAGCGAGACTCAGTCTCAAAAAAATTAAAAAAAAGAAGTAGAGATCTTGCTCTATGTCCCAGGCTGGAGTACAGTGGTGCAATCATAGTTCACCGCAGCCTAGAACTATGAGTGCATGCCTCAACACCCAACTAATTTTATTTTTTGTAGAGACGAGATCTCACTACATTGCCCAGGCTGGTCCTGAACTCCTGCCCTCAAGAGATCCACCTCAGCCTCCCAAAGGGCTGGAATTACAGGTGTAAGCTGCTGTGCCCAGCTTCATTATTTTTCTTTGAATATTCTAGTCTTTACGATCTCATAGTAGGCTGACTCCTTGGAAGTTACATCAAAAACAGCTTTTTATCTTTTCTCAAACTGGACTGACATACAGAGGCTGGCGAACTAGATCGATTTATATTCCATCATCTCACCACCACCTCCTTCCCCAACCTTTCTAGTCTAGTCTCCTACGCTAGTCTCCTTGGCCCCAAATCTCAAGACTACATGCGGCTGCAGCCAGGCATGGTGACTCACACCTGTAATCCCAGCACTTTGGAAAGCTGAGGTGGGCAGATCACTTGAGGCCAGGAGTTCAAAACAGCCTGGCCAACATGGTGAAACCCCATCTCTACTAATACAAAAATTAGCTGGGCGTGGTGGCGCATGCCTGTAATCACAGTTACTGCAGAGGCTGAGGCACGAGAATTGCTCAAACCTGAAAGGCAGAGGTTGCAGTGAGCTGAGAGCGGGTCACTGCACTCCACCTTGTGTGACAGCGAGACTCCGTCTCAAAAAAAAATAAAAATAAAAATAAAAATAAAAAAATAAAAAAATAAAAAAAAAACCACTATATATAGCCCCAAGTTTGTTAAAAAATAATACCTAAAAAAATGCTTAGTCGGTTCGGATCCGAGTCACTGCACCAAAAGAAAAGAAGAAGAAGAAAAAAAAGAAAAAATGCTTAGAAGGAACTATATTAAAATATATAGCAGTTGCAATATCTTAGTAGAAAAATAACGGATGGTTTTTGCTTTTTTTTTTATATCTCTATATTTTCTGTTTTCTAAAAATAGCCAGGCATACTAGTCCATGCCTATAATCCCAGATACTTGGGAGGCTGAGATGGGAGGATTACTTGAGCCCAAGAGTTTGAAGCTGCAGTAAGCTACAAGCACGGTAGCAGTAAGCTAGGATCGTGCCACAGTACTCTAGCGCGGTCAACAGTGAGACCTCGCCTTTTAAACATATATATATATTTTTTTGTTTGTTTGTTTGTTTTTTCCCTTTTGAGACAGAGTCTCGCTCTGTCACCAGGCTGGAGTGCAGTGGCGCAATCTCAGCTCACTGCAACCTCCATCTCCCAGGTTCAAGCAATTCTCCTGCCTCAGCCTCCCAGTTAGCTGTGTCTACAGGCATGTGCCACCATGCCCAATTAATTTTTTTTTTTTTATTTTTAGTAGAGATGGGGTTTCACCATGTTGGCCAGGATGGTCTTGATCTCTTGCCCTCGTGATCCACCTGCCTCAGCCTCCCTAAGTGCTGGGATTACAGGCATGAGCCACCAGGCCCAGCCTGTTTTTTTTTTTTCTGTATGATACAGACCATACAGATTTCAAAGCTAGCCTAAACATGAGGAATAGGGAGAAAAGAGTTACATCTGAATTATAAAGACCTCTTTCTATACTCCAAGGGATTGGAAGACAAGACCTACTGACTGACATCCTGGGCGAACTTGCCCCTTCCCTTCAACACCTGTTGATGTAGTTCCTCCAGAGTTATCAGACCTATTGGAGATGGGGAACAGAATCAGACAAAGAGATTACCCACTTTAAATAAGTGGACAGTTACATTCCAGCGGCCTATGACTAGCAAATAACATTGTAGTTCCTAATTTTTTTTAACTCTTTCCTTATGAAATAACTGGCCATAATATGATAAATGGATTCTGAGACCTTGCTAGGCCTGTCGAGAGTGAGAGTTATAGAAATCTAAAAGCAAAAGCAGTATGATCTTTGAAAAACTATAAATGTCCTCTTGACAACAAGGCCGTGTCTATTTATAGTGGATGACTTATAAGTGGTTTTAGGTTTTCTTTCTGTAACTTCAATCCACACCATTTAATGTGCTTATAAGAAAGATGGCATCACCAGATGACCACTTTTTTTTTTTTTTTTTTTTTTTTTTTTTTTTTTTT
>NW_016107438.1:2155928-2158086 GCF_001604975.1 Cebus imitator
AGAGACGGGGTTTCACCGTGTTGACCAGGATGGTCTCGATCTCTTGACCTCATGATCCACCCGCCTCGGCCTCCCAAAGTGCTGGGATTACAGGCGTGAGCCACCGCGCCCGGCCCAGATGACCATTTTTAATTTTAGGGAAACACATTTTAGGGAACACAGAGACTCAGCTGCATTCCCATACATCAGAGAGGCAGTGCAGGCCTACAGATACTGATGAGAAAATCACTCCAGACACATCAGACATCAGGGGAAAAGGCCTATTTCCTACCTCCTTACTATTTTCTGTACAGACTAGAGACTAGACCTTCCTGGCCAAAGATCTTTGGAAAACACAGACAATCATTCAGGTAATTCTATTTACCCTTGGCCATGGAGACTTGCCATGGATTCAACTGCATGAAACAGCTAAGATGTTTCTCAAGTCCTTAGAGACCTGTAGACTGCAGGATGGAAACGATAATCTTTTATGGTTTTCTCCCTCTCAGAGAAGTCCCAGAGTCCAGTTCACAGGACCTAGCCACCCTCACCTCCATTCCGATGTTTCAGCGCCAGGCACACTTCGATAATTTGGACACCTAGTTCATAATAGAAGTCCCCCACGCCCAGCATCTCAGACCAAAATCCTTTTCCAGCTACAAGACAGAAAAACAAAATCTTGGTTATTGATTAATTTATATCCCTTCTTTTCTTTCAAAGCTGGTTTAAAACATCTATCATATGGGAAGTCTTCCCTGCACGCCCTGAAGTTCTTCTGCTCCATCTGCTACTCAGAAAACAATCAGACTCGGCTGGGCGCAGTGGCTCAAGCCTGTAATCTCAGCACTTTGGGAGGCCAAGGTGGGCAGATCATGAGGTCAAGAGATCAAGACCATCCTGGCCAACATGGTGAAATCCCATTTCTACTGAAAATACAAAAATTATCTGGGCATGCTGGTGCACGCCTATAGTCCCAGCTACTCAGGAGGCTGAAGCAGGAGAATCACTTGAACCCGGGAGGTGGAGGTTGCAGTGAGCAGAGATTGTGCCACTGTACTCCAGCCTCGGTGACAGAATGAGACTCCATTTCAAAAAAAAAAAGAAAACAATCAGACTCATGGTTAACTCTTGCTGAACAACAGGGTCAGACAGTTACAGAGGGTGGGTAATCTAAAAGTCATTTCTGGCCGGGCGTGATGACTCACACCTGTAATCCCCAGCACTTTGGGAGGCTGAGGCGGGCAGATCACTTGAGACCAAGAGTTCAAGACTAGCCTGGCCAACATGGCAAAACCCCATTTCTACTAAAAATACAAAAAATTAGCCAGGAGTGGTGGTGTGTGCCTGTAATCCCAGCTACTCAGGAGGATAAGGCAGGACAATCACTGGAACCCAGGAGGCAGAGGTTGCAGTGAGCCAAGATCGCGCCACCATACTCCAGCCTGGGCAACAAGAGCGCAACTCTGTCTCAAAAAAATAAGCAAATAAAGCAAAACAAAAGTCATTCCTACTTGGCTAATTCTGACTCAGGATACTGAAAAAAGCAAGTTTCCATTCACAAAGCATCTAGATCTAGTGAAATATAATGGAAAATATGGTCTAGACAAGACTAAGAGAAAGAATATGCAGATTCGGCATTTAAAAATCCACTGAATGTTCTGCAAGTTACCAGGAGTGTAGAAATAAAAAATAACCCACTAAAGACAATATTCTATTCGGTGAAAAATGCGGGCTGGGCGCAGTGGCTCATGCAGGAGTTCGAGACCAGCCTGACCAACATGGAGAACCCATATCTACTAAAAATACAAAATTAGCTGGGCATGGTGGCAGGCACCTGTAATCCTGGCTACTCAAGAGTCCGAGGGAGGAGAATCACTTGAACCCGGGTAGTGAAGCTTGTAGTGAGCTGAGATCTTGCCACTGCACTCTAGCCTGGGCACCAAAAGCTATACTCCATCCCAAAAAAAAAAAAAAAGTTAAGAAAAATGCAAGTTGTAGATTAGTGGTAATTATATTATAATCCCATATATGTTTAAAAAGTTCGGGCCAGGCACAGTGGCTCATGCCTCTACTTCTAGCGCCACTTGGGAGGTTGAGACAAGAAAATAACTTGAACCCTGGAGTTGATGAGGGCTGCAGTGGGCTGATTGCACCAATGCACTCCAGCCTGGGTGACAGA
>NW_016107438.1:2159092-2161329 GCF_001604975.1 Cebus imitator
AAAAAGAAAAAAAAGAGGGAAAATGCCATAAAAAATTCTACTGTAGATCATTCAAGGAAAGATCATGGACAATGGGAACTCAGCGTATAGTCAGTCTATCTTCCCTATCAGACTAGGAAGTAGCCATTCTGCCAGGCACTCCCCTCTGGGTCTTCCTGCAGGCCTTTCTAGTGGATGCCGAATAGTGGTGACAACAACTCTATGAGCTTCTGTCCCTCAGGTACTCTGTAAGAACACTGGACCCCTACAGACAACTTCTTACAGGCCAGAGGATCTACGCCAATGGTTGCACACATGTCCTGGAACTGCACGCGAAACTCAGGATTCTTCCGGATCTCCTGCTTGTGCTTGCTGGCAAATTCTTCCAGGTTTGTCTTGAACATGTCCAACTGCTTTGACATCTGTTGGATGGACAGGGAGTGGTTAAGGGCAGCCCAGCAAAATGATAATCGGATGCCAAAAATAGGTCCCTAGCCCTGTGGCATGGCAGTGCCTGAAAAAACCAGTCTCCCTCTGCCTACCATTATGCTGTTTACGGTCTCTCTCTCTTTATCCCTGCCTCTCCTTCACAGTTCTACTGTCATCAGAAATGAGATGCTGTACTGTTTTCTCGCTTTCAAAATATACTTTTTCATGTGTTCCTGTTCTAAAATCAGGATGCATTTAATAATCAAGGCACACATATATACAACCAAATACATGCACAAAAAAAGACAAAGGTGTATATACAATGTGGTATTCCTTTGTTCTCAGAAAAAATGTTATTAATTTGAAGGTGTACCTAATAATTCATTTTATCTTAGAAATGAGGAAATGCAGTGTTCACCCATTAGAATATCTTTACCCCCTGACAAAAAGGCTGAATGGGAAAAAAATGAAGTATAGCATGAACCTGTTTAACCTTTTGGGTCTAGCCGGGAATGGAGGCTCATGCCTGTAATCCCACAATGGATCACTTGGCCCCAGGAGTTCCAGATCAGCCTGGGCAACATAGCAAGACTCTATCTCAATCAATCAATCAATATATGTTATTTTATTTTTTTTGAGACAGAGTTTCACTTTGTTGCCCAGGCTTGAGTGCACTGGCGTGATCTCAGCTCACTGCAACCTTTGCCTCCCAGTTCAAGTGATTCTCCTGCCTCAGCCTCCCAAGTAGCTAGGACTATAGGCACGCACCACCACACCTAGCTAATTTTTGTGGGTTGTTTGTTTTTTTTTTTTTTTTTTTGAGTCGGCGTTTCGCTCTTGTTGCCCAGGCTGGAGTGCAATGGCGCAATCTTGGCTCACCGCAACCTCTGCTTCCTGGGTTCAAGCAATTCTCCTGTCTAAGCCTCCCTAGTGGCTGGGATTACATGCCCATGCCACCATGCCCGGGTAAGTTTTTGTATTTTTAGTAGAGACGGGGGGTTCACTGTGTTAGCCAGGATGGTTTTGATCTCCTGACCTCATGATCCACTGGCCTTGGCCTCCCAAAGTGCTGGGATTACAGGCATGAGCCACTGCACCTGGCCAATAATATTTTTCAAAGTTCATAAATATGAGGGCTCAGTGCAGTGGCTGACGCCTATAATCCCAGCACTTTGGGAGGACAAGAAAGGCCAATCGCTTAAGCTCAAAAGTTCGAGACCAAACTGGGCAACATGGTGAAACCTCCTCTCTACAAAAAATACAAAAATTAGCCAGGTGTGGTGGCACCCCCAGCTACTTGAAAGGCTGAGAGATGAGAATCGCTTGAATCCAGGAGATGGAGGTTGCAGTGAGCCAAGATGGTGCCACTGCACTCCAGCCTGGGCGAGAGTCTTGCTGCAGCCTTGACTTCCCAGGCTCAAGCAATCCTCTGACCTTAGGCGCCTAAGTAGCTGGATGATGGACACATGCCACCACACCTGGCAAATTTTTATAGTTTTTGTAGAGATGGAGTCTCGCCATGTTGCCCAGGCTGATCTTGAACCCCTGGGTTCAGGTGAGCCACCTGCCTCGGCCTCCCAAAGTGCTGGGATTACAAGCATGAACCACTGTGCCTGGCCAAAGTTAAACACTTTTTTTAAAAAGAGGGAAAATGCCGGGCGCGGTGGCTCACGCCTGTAATCCCAGCACTTTGGGAGGCCGAGGTGGATGGATCACGAGGTCAAGAGATCGAGACCATCCTGGTCAACATGGTGAAACCCCATCTCTACTAAAAATACAAAAAATTAGCTGGGCATGGTGGCACATGCCTGTAATCCCAGCTGCTCAGG
>NW_016107438.1:2162550-2169370 GCF_001604975.1 Cebus imitator
GGCGCTGGGGTGCGTGCCTGCAGTTCCAGCTACTTGGGAGGCTGAGGTGGGAGAATCGCTTGAGCCCAGGAGTTCTGGGCTGTAGTGCGCTATGCCGGTCAGGTGTCCGCACTCATTTCGGTATCAATATGGTGACCTCCTGGAAGCAGGGGACCACCAGGTTGCCTTAGGAGGGGTGAACCGGCCCAGGTCGGAAACCGAGCAGGTCAAAACTCCCGGGCTGTTCAGTAGTGGTAGTGGGATCACCCCTGTGAACAGCCACTGCCTGGGCAACACAGAGAGACCTCATCTCTTAAAAAAAAAAAAAAAAAAAAAAAAAAAAAAAAAAAAAAAAAAAAAAAAAAAAACACACAATAATACTGTTCCTTCCTTATGGGATTGTAATGAGGATTGAACAAGACAATCTATGTAAAGAAAATAGACAAATACCTGGGACGTTACAAGCATGTAATCACTCAAAGATGTTAATCATTATTGTTATTAGTAAGTCACCTAAAAGATCTCAGCAGCTCAGAAATCCAAATTTGCCAAACACCCTATTTCTAGTTCAATCTACACAATCAGGTTTATATCAAAGGTGTCTTGGTCAGCCCTGTTTCATCTCCCTTTCTGCCTGGAGTCCCCCAACCGACTCACCTGGGCTAGTTGGTCCTCAGCTAAGACCGTCCCTCGCTCCTTATACTTGGCCTGTCAGACAAAGAGACCAGCATTAGTTAAGAGAGTGGGCGCTGGGGTCCCCCACTTGTGTTGCCACAGCTTTAGGATGAAAAGGGAGGGTCTCTCTTAAATGGTTTTCTTAGGGAGAGGATAGGGTTCAAGGAGTAGAATCCCATTTGTAGTTAAACTTAGGGAAGTGGGAGAAAAGGCCAGGCATCTGGGAACGCTGCCAATCCACCGGCAACTGGAGAAATTCAGTGTCCCAGGGTCGAGAAGCCCTTCTTAGATTCTGCCGGGAGGTGATTAACGGGTAGGGCTCTGCTCCAGGAGAATCCAATCCCTCACGGGTCAGGGGCAGGTTGTGGACAGGCCTTTTTCCTGCTCACCTCTGCAAGTTTTTTCTTGGCGATGGCGCCAGCTCCCACCCCGCGGCGGTGCATCCCCGCCCTGGGCCCGCGGCCGCCCAGCTGCCCGGGCCCCAGGTCTCGCAGTCCCGGGCTCCAGGTCTCGCAGTCCCGGGCTCCGCCGTCGGCTCCCCAGGCGGAAGCCCGAGCGCGCGTCATCTGAGCGCGCCGGAAACCACGCGCCGTATTTCCTGCCGCGGGTCTCGGTGTATACGGTCCTTACAGGCCCAGCGGCCCCGCCTTTTCCTAGTGACCAAGATCCGCAAAGCCTGGAGACGAGGAAGACACCAGGACTTGCCAGCGGCCGGGCCCCTTGTTGGCGAGTGCGGGGACGGGGAACACCGGCCGCCAAGGCCCGACCTTGTGCATCTCGCCCATGTAGGCGCCTGGAGCCCTGGTCTTCCTCGACTGCCCCTCCACTGCCTAGAGGTCATCAAATGCCCCAGGACCACCTCCTGCGTGCCAGGCACTGTGTTGGCCGTCGAGGGTTCCATAATGAGCATAAAATAGCTACCCAATCGGAGTTAACCTGTTAGAAGCACATGCAGAGGGCCGGGCGCGGTGGCTCACGCCTGTAATCCTAGCACTTTGGGAGGCCGAGGTGGTTGGATCCCCTGAGGTCAGGAGTTCAAGACCAGCCTGGCCATCATGGTGAAACCCCATCTTTATACAGAATAAAAAATAATTAAAAAAAAAAAAAATCACATGCAGAGGATTCTAACCAGGAAGGGCCTTGGAGTTGAACTCTTAAGTCAGTTTGCCTGGCTGTAAAGCTCAGTTCCACTACATATGGTCTAGGAACTTCAGGCAAATTATCTTAATCTTTTATGTTTCACTATCGGCAGTTGTGAAGTAGAAAATACCTACTCATAGGCCAGGTGTGGTGGCTCATGTCTGTAATCCAAGCACTTTGGAGGCCAAGGCGGGTGGATCACCTGAGGTCGGGAGTTCAAGACCAGTCTGACCAACATGGTGAAAAGCTGTCTTAAAAAAAAAAATTAAAAAAAAAAAAAAAAACCTACTCATGAAGTTGTGAGGAGGTAGTTAAAAAATAGGTAATAGGTCAGGTGCGGTGGTTCATGCCTGTAATCCCAGCACTTTGGGAGGCCTAGGTGTATCACCTGAGGTCAGGAATTCAACACCAGCCTGGCCAGCATGGTGAAACCCCGTCTACTAAAAATGCAAAAAATTAGCTGGGTGTGGTGGCCAGCGCCTGTAATCCCAGCTACTCCAGAGGCTGAGGCAGGAGAATCTCTTGAACCCGGGAGGCAGAGGTTGCATCGAGTCGAGATCAGGTCACTGCACTCCAGCCTGGGCAACATAAGAAAAACTCCATCTCAAAAAACAAAAAAAAAAAAGAATAGAAAACATCATAAGTGATTTTGATAGCACTAAGGTATCTATCAAGGAGCTAATGGAGGACTGTTAAGTGAGGAAGTAATAAAATCTGGTTTTTGTTTTAGAGAAATTAGTGGTGTTAACGGTGGAGGTTATCCAGGTTCTTGGCATCTTGAACAAAGACTTGAACAAAACACACAAAGCAAGGAAGGCATGAAGGGATTTATTGAAAATGAAAATGTGAGAGAGGGCCCTAGCATAGAGGCTCAGAGGCCTTGTTACAGAGTTTTTTTGTGAGTTTAAATACTGATAGTCTTTTTTTCTGTAACTGCTTCATGTTGGCTTGGGGGCAGAGTAGCTTCTTCATGTCCAGAGGTGGTGTCTTCACATGGAACTGGCTGGAACCTTTGTTGCATGATTATCTGACGCTTGATTGTCTCTGGGCGAGAGGAAATGAACTTGGTTAAAAGATGCAATGGGAACTTCAGGGGGTACTACCTATGCTATCAGAAATGTTTGTTATAGAGATTTGCAGAAGAAAAAACAAAACCGGGGCTGGGAGTGGTGGCTCATGCCTGTAATCCCAACACTTTGGGAGGCTGAGTAGGGCAGATCACAAGGTCAGGGGTTTGAGACCAGCCTGGTCAATATGGTGAAACCCTGGCTCTACTAAAAATACAAAAGTTAGCCGGCCATGGTGGCACGTGCATGTAGTCCCAGCTACCTGGGAGGCTGAGGCAGAAGAATTGCTTGAACTCAGGAGGCGGAGGTTGCAGTGAGCTCTGAAATCATGCCACTGCACTCCAGCCTGGGTGACAGTGCAAGACTCCATCTCTAAAAAACAAACAAACAAACAAACAAAAAACAGTTATAGGGGATTAACGAAAAGACCACTTAGTCAAGCAAGTAGATTCTTCATCTAGCTCATTCTTTATTTAATTTTAGGTGGTTTGGTTTATGGGGACCCTGGGTAAGGAGCATACTCCAAACTCTTGGTATTATCCTCCCAATATTCATAATAATAGTCTCTCTGGTGTGCTGTAGTCTCTCAAAGGTTTTCAGTGCTTGCATGCAGCCATCTCTAGAATGGCAAATGGTCTCTTGAACTGGAATAACAGAAGCTGAAAGAAATATGCAGCCACCATGAGGACATCTTAACCTGAAAATGACGTGGTGAGACTCCGCCCACCTCAGCCTTCCAAAGTGCTCGGATTACAGGCAAGAGCCAGTGTGCCCAGCTTTTTTTTTTTTTTTTGAGACAAAAACTCACTCTGTTACCCAGGATGGAGTGCAGTGACGTGATCTCGGCTCACTGCAACCTCCACCTCCTGGGTTCAAGCAACTCTCCTTCCTCAGCCTCCCGAGTAGCTGGGACTACAGACACCTGCCACCACACCCAGCTAATTTTTTATTTTTAGTAGAGATGGGGTTTCACCTGTTGGGCAGGCTGGTCTCGAGCTACTAACCTCAGGTGATCCACCGGCCTCAGCCTCCCAAAGTGCTGGGATTACAGGCATGAGCCACCACGCCCAGCCTACAACTGAATTTTTGTAACTTACATTTGATGTATTTCTCCATAGGCCACAAGTGTTAGCAGCTGCACAGGTACTTTTCTGTTTAGCCAATTCCAGTTATAACTTTCACAAGAGAATTTAAAGTCTGTTGTGTAACTGTAGCCTTTACAGTAGAATTTGCTATAGAACGTATCATGAGGTCGGGCACAGCGGCTCACCCCTGTAATCCCAGCACTTTGGGAGGCTGAGACAGGTGGATCACCTGAGGTCAGGATTTCAAGACCAGCTTGGTCAACATGGTGAAACCCTGTCTCTACAAAATATACAAAAAATAGCCAGGCGTGGTGGCAGGCTTCTGTAATCTCAGCTACACAGAAGGCTGAGGCAGGAGAATCGCTTGAACCCAGGAAGGGGAGGAACCTATCACAAAGGATACATTTCTAATCATTGCTTCTTTTACTTTAAACCACGTGGCCGGGCGCGGTGGCTCAAGCCTGTAATCCCAGCACTTTGGGAGGCCGAGGCGGGTGGATCACGAGGTCAAGAGATCGAGACCATCCTGGTCAACATGGTGAAACCCCATCTCTACTAAAACTACAAAAAATTAGCTGGGCATGGTGGTGCATGCCTGTAATCCCAGCTACTCAGGAGGCTGAGGCAGAATTGCCTGAACCCAGGAGGCGGAGGTTGCGGTGAGCCGAGATTGCGCCATTGCACTCCAGCCTGGGGGAAAGAGTGAGACAATGTAAAAAAAAAAAAAAAAAAAACCACGGAAAAGGACCTCACAAATCATGCCCTTTTAGAAAAGCAAAGGCCTCCTAGAAATGTTCTCTTTAACCCATGATGTGGGTTAAGAAGAGTAAACCAATGTTTTGTTTTTGACTGATTATGAGGCAACGTATGTTCCGTTAAAGTTTCTTACCTATTTTGGGCCTTCATCTTTTACCTATCACAGTATAAGGTTATCCATGTATAAGACTGCAAACTCCTTCACAAATGAAAGTATACCCCAGCAGTGTACATAACAGACCCCTTTTCCACTTCTGTTGTTTGTAGAGGCATAAGCAAGAAAAAAATATTCAAAGATAAGAGTTTCATGATAGTAGAAGCCTTTTTTTTTTTAGACAAAATCTCACTCTGTAGCCGAGGCTGGAGTGCAGTGGTGCAATCTCGGCTCACTGCAACCTCCACCTCATGGGTTCAAGCGATTCTCCTGCCTCAGCCTCCTGAGTAGCTGGGATTACAGGAACGCGCCACCACACCAGGCTAATTTTGTATTTTTAGTGGAGATGAGGTTTCACCATCTTGGCCAGGCTGGTCTTGAACTCCTGACCTTGTGATCCACCTGCCTCAGCCTCCCAAAATGCTGGGATTACAGGGGTGAGCCACTGCACCCGGCAGATAGTAGAAGTCTTAATCTGTGAATTTGAGAAAAGCTGTTCACATCAAGAATGCCATCTTCTTCTTGGGTGAAATGTCCCTGGTTCGCTTTACCTCAAGGGTTCCAAAGGGTGCACAGTTCCAAAAGTACACAGGGACCCTTCCCAGTTGCAAGACCATAAACCCAAAGCCCAAGGTCCTGAAGTCTTGTAGTGTGGATGGCAAGCATAGTCTTTCTCCAATGTTTCCAGAGAATTCAAACCATAAAACGCTTTCTGGCTAGGCATGGTGGCTCATGCCTATAATCCCAGCACTTTGGGATGCCGAGGTGGGCAGATCACCTGAGGTCAGAAGACCTGCCTGGCCAACATGGTGAAACCCCATCTCTACTAAAAATACAAAAATTAGCCAGCCATGGTTAATCCCAGCTACTCTGGAGGCTGAGGTAGGAGAATTGAATGAACCCGGGAGGTGGAGGTTGGGGTGAGCTGAGATCACATCATTGCACTCCAGTCTGGGCAACAAGAGCAAAAACTCCATCTAAAAAAAAAAAAAAAAATTCTCGGCTGGGTGCAGTGGCTCACGCCTGTAATCCCAGCACTTTGGGAGGCCAAGGTGGTCGAATCACAAGATCAGGAGTTTGAGACCAGCCTGGCCAATATGGTGAAACCCTGTCTCTACCAAAAATACAAAAATTAGCCAGGCATACACATCTACAACCATCTGATCTTTGACAAACCTGACAAAAACAAGCAATGGGGAAAGGATTCCCTGTTTAATAAATGATGTTGGGAAAACTGGTAGCCATGTGCAGAAAGCAGAAAGTGGACCCCTTCCTGACACCTTACACTAAATGCCATCAAAACTACATTCTTTTTTTCTTTCTTTTTCTTTTTTCTTTTGATAAGGAATCTTCCTTTGTCCTCCAGACTGGAGTGCAGTGACAAAATCTCGGCTCACTGCAACCTCCACTTCCCGGGTTCAAGCAATTCTTCTGCCTCAGCCTCCCAAGTAGGGGGTGGACTACAGGCATGTGCCACCATACGTGGCTAATTTTTTGTATTTTTACTAGAGATCAGATTTGATATATTGGCCACAGTGGTCTAGGACTCCAGACCTCAGGTGATACTCCCGCCTCGGCCTCCAGAAGTGCTGGGATTAGAGGTGTGAGCCACTGTGCCTGACCATAACCTTTTCTTTCTTTCTTTCTTTCTTTTTTTTTTTTAATTTAGAGATGGGGTTTCTCCATGTTGGTCAGGCTGGTCTTGAACTCCCAACCTCAGGTGATCTGCCCACCTCAGCCTCCCAAAGTGCTGGGATTACAGGCGTGAACCACCGCACCCGGCCACCATAACCCTTTCTTAATTGGAAATGACCCAGATATTAAATGAGCATTAAAAATAACTTTAAGGCCGGGCGCGGTGGCTCAAGCCTGTAATCCCAGCACTTTGGGAGGCCGAGGCGGGTGGATCACGAGGTCAAGAGATCGAGACCATCCTGGTCAGCATGGTGAAACCTCGTCTCTAC
>NW_016107438.1:2169680-2170719 GCF_001604975.1 Cebus imitator
TGCCTGAACCCAGGAGGCGGAGGTTGCAGTGAGCCGAGATCGCGCCATTGCACTCCAGCCTGGGTAACATGAGTGAAACTCTGTCTCAAAAAAAATAAAATAAAATAAAATAAAATAAAAATAACTTTAAGACCTGATGCTGTGCCTCATGCTTGTAATCCCAGCACTTTGGGAGGCTAAAGTGGGTGGGCCACCTGAGGTGAGTTCAAGACCAGCCTGGACATGGCTAAACCCCATCTCTACTAAAAATTAAAAGATTAGCCAGTCTGTGGTAGCACGCGCCTGTTATCCCAGCTACTCAAGCGGCTGCAGCAGGAGAATTGCTTGAACACTGAAGGCAGAGGATGCAGTGAGCCGAGATCGTCCCACTGCACTCCAGCTTGGGTGACAGAGCAAGAATCCGTCTCCAAAAAAAAAATAACTTAAAGTGTTTTTTTAACTTTAAGCTTTTAATTTACACAAAAAGCTTACCAAAAATATTTATTCCATTTACTTTACTGAATTTTTTACTTTTAAAAAGGGAGACATGCTGGACACGGTGGCTCACACCTGTAATCCCAGCACTTTGGGAGGCTGAGGCAGGCAGATCACAAGGTCAGGAGTTCGAGACCAGCCAGGACAACATGGTGAAACCTCGTCTCTACTAAAAATACAAAAATTATCCAGGCGTGATGGTGGGCACCTATAATCCCAGCTACTCAGAATGCTAAGGCAAAAGAATTGCTTGAACCTGGAGGTAGAGGTTGTAGTGAGCCAACATCATGCCACCACACTCCAGCCTGGGGACAGGGCTAGACTCCGTCTCAAAAAAAAAGTTGGGGGAGACATGAGACATCAATCAACACATGTAAAATGAACATTGGTTAGTCAAGAAACGCAGGCCAACTGGAAGCAGGGATGGAGTTGGGGCTGCCAGGTCACGGGTAGGTGTGAGAAAAGGTTACATTCGGCCGGGCGCGGTGGCTCAAGCCTGTAATCCCAGCACTGTGGGAGGCCGAGGCGGGTGGATCACGAGGTCAAGAGATCGAGACCATCCTGG
>NW_016107438.1:2172435-2173639 GCF_001604975.1 Cebus imitator
AAAAAAAAAAAAAATACAAAATCAGCCAGGCGTGGTCATGCATTCTTGTAATCCCAGCTACTTGTGAGGCTGAGGCAGGAGAATCACTTGAACTTGGGAGGTGGAGGTTGCGGTGAGCCAAGATCACACCATTGCACTCCAGCAAGGGCAACAAGAGCAAAACTCCGTCTCAAATAATAATAATAATAATAATAATAATATCTAGCAGGCCCAGGTGGGTGAGGTGGTTCACACCTGTAATTCTGGTACTTTGGGAGGCCGAGTGGGGCAGATCACCTGAGGTTAGGAGTTCGAGAGCAGCTTGGCCAACATGGTGAAACCCCATTACTACTAAAAATACGAAAGTTAGCTGGGCGTGCTGGTGCATGCCTGTAATCCCAGCTACTTGGCTGAGACAGGAGAATCGCTTGAACCCAGGAGGCGGAGGTTGCAGTCTGAGATCTTGCCACTGCACTCCAGCCTGGGTGACAGAGCAAGACTCAGTCTCAAAAAAAAAAATCTAGTGAAGACAAACATAAAATTCAGACAAAATGTATGCTGACAATTCTGAAGGCATTTCTATTTTTCTTCTACCAATAATTTTAAAGCTAACTTGTTTAGTAAAGTTTTACTTTAAGTCATGTGAACTTGAAAATTGCTTAAGCTTAATTTATGAGCACTCTTTTACTTACTAGCCAATTTTGGTACAACATATAACAGTAAGTGTACATATAAATAAACACATCTAGACATGTATACACACACAAATGAAGATCTAATAGCTTGGAACTTTAGCCATGAGGTAGCAATACAAGTTTGCCAGTTTTACTTTGCTCCAACAGGTAACCCAATGAAGATTGTGAACCAAAATTTTGGGTAAAGCAGTCTCCATGGCAGTTTTATTTCTGTTTTATTTTTGAGACGAAGTCTCACTCTGTCACCCAGGCTGGAGTATAGTGAGGCGATCTCGTCTCACTGCAATCTCTGCCTCCTGGGTTCAATCAATTCTCCTGCCTCAGCCTCGAGAGTAGCTGGGACTACAGGTGTGCACCATTATGTCTGGCTAATTTTTGTATTTGTAGTAGAGATGGGGTTTTACCATATTGCCCAGGCTGGTCTTGAACTCCTGATGTCAGGTGATCTGCCCACCGGGGCCTCCCAAAGTGCTGGGATTACAAGCATGAGCCACCACGCCCAACCTAATTTTCTTTTTTTTTTTTTTTGA
>NW_016107438.1:2177909-2178974 GCF_001604975.1 Cebus imitator
CCTGAGTAGCTGGGATTACAGGCACGCGCCACCATGCCCAGCTAATTTTTTGTATTTTTAGTAGAGACGGGGTTTCACCATGTTGGTCAGGCTGGTCTTGAACTCCCAAGCTCAGGTGATCCACCTGCTTTGGCCTCCAAAGTGCTTGGATTACAGGCGTAAGCCACCGTGCCCGGCCTCTTTTTTTTTTTTTTTAAACCGATTTAAGCGATTCTCCTGCCTCAGCCTCGCAAGCAGCGGAGACTACAGGTGCTCGCCACCAGCCCAGGTCTTTTTATTAGAGACAAGGTTTCACCATGTTGACCAGGCTGGTCTTGAACTCCTAACCTCAGGTGATCCACTTGCCTTGGCCTCTCAAAATGCTGGGATTATAGGTGTGAGCCACCACACCTGGCTTGCCACCCTGACCAGCTAAGCCTAGTCCCTTAGACGCACAAAGTGGATCTCGGCTCCTAGCCATACTCAAGCAGACATGCTCATCCTCTTATGTAGATACATTTGTACTCTTTTATAATTTTAGAGAAAATATGCTGACCAGTGATATCCTGGTGTTTAACAACTACCTTGCCAAGTTGGGAAAAGGGAAGCCTGATTTGTAGCACTTGCCTATGTCCACGGCGTAAATACTCTGATCATGGCCTTGATATGTTGCCCAGAATGGTGTATGGTGGCTATTCACAGGTGCCATCACAGGGTACTACAGCCTTGAGCAACTGGGCTTAAGTGATCCTCCTGCCTCAGTCTCTCGAGTAGATGGGCCAAAGTCATGCGCCACTGTGCCTGCTTCCAGCACATCACTGAATGCTAACCATTATGGAATCCCTCATTTGCTTTAAGTGACTCATTGGCTTTGTGGCAAGGTGGCTAAGAACATGGTCTTTTAATTTTCCTTTTTTTTTTTCAGACAGAATTTTGCTCTTGTTGCCCAGGCTGGAGTGCAGTGGCATGATCTCAGCTCACCGAAACCTCCACCTTGAGGGTTCAAGCAATTCTCCTGCCTCAGCCTCCTGAGTAGCTGGGATCACAGGCATGTGCCACCATGGCTGGCTAATTTTGTATTTTTAG
>NW_016107438.1:2184044-2185654 GCF_001604975.1 Cebus imitator
TCTCACTATGTCACCCAGGCTGGAATGTAGTGGCGCCATCATAGCTCACTGCAACCTTGAACTGCTGGGCTTAAGGGATCCTCTGACCTCAGCCTTTCAGATAGCTGAGACTACAGATGCATGGCACCGTCCCTGACTAATTTTTTTAAATTATCATAGAGACAAGGTCTGGCTTTCTTTCCCAGGCTGGTCTTGATCTCCTGGGCTCAAGCAATCCTCTCACCTTGGCCTCCCTAAATACTGGGATTACAGGTGTGAGCTGCGGCACTCAGCCTCCAGTTGACTTCTAAGGTTTCTTTCAGCTCTGACATCCTTGGTTTCTATTCCTTTAAATTCCTGGAGCTCTTGGAGTCTGTACACACAATTCAGAGCAAGCCTTTGTTCAGAGGGTGTGTTTTAGTGATTCTCCATGATAGAACTGATTGTCTTGGGGAGAAATTTGAGTCTACATTTCTGGGGTCTTGGATGTTTTTGGAGGATGTTGGTGAATCAAAAGGTTAGTTTTGAGCTGGATATGGCGGCTCACACCTATTAATATGATCCCAGCCACGGAGCAGAAGTGGGTGGAGTCCTGAGGCAGGAAGATCTCAAGCCCAGGAGTTTGAGGCTGCTCTGAGCCATGATCACACCACTGCACTTGTAGCCTAGGCAACAGAGGGAAACCCCCAACTCTAAAAAAAGACATTAGCTTTTTTCCATTTGTACAATGTTCTTACCGTGGGCTTGGTATTGTGCTAGGCATTTTGTAAACATTATCTTCCTTTTTTCATCATGGCGATCTCATTTAAAACCTTATCATAACCCTTTAAGATAACGATAATATAGTAATTGTTATTAACCATGCACTGCACTGCTTTCATGAGGTAGAAAATTAAAAGGCTAAACAAGCCTACAAAACTACCTATCAGGTACTATGCTCACTATCAGGGTGACAGGACCGGTACTCCAAACCCCAGCATCACGCAATGTTCCAGTGTAACAAATCTGCACATAAATATCTGTACCTAACATAAAAGTTGAATTTTTTTTTTTTCTTTTGAGATGGAGACTCACTCTGTCACCCAGGTTGGAGTGCAATGGCACAATCTTGGCTCACTGCAACCTATGCCTCCCGGGTTCAAACCATTTTCCTGCCTCAGCCTCTTGAGTAGCTGGGATTACAGGCATGTGCCACCATACCTGGCTCATTTTTGTGTTTTTAGTAGAGACGGGGCTTCACCATGTTGGTGAGGCTGGTCTCAAACTCCTGACCTTGTGATCTGACTGCTTGGCCTCCCAAAGGGCTGGGATTACAGGAGTGAGCCACCATGCCTCACTGAGTTGTTTTATTTATTTATTTTTTTCAGACAGAGATTTGCTCTTGCTGCCCAGACTGGAGTACAATGGCATGATCTCGGCTCGCCACAACTTCCACCTCCCATGTTCAAGTGATTCTCCTACCTCAGTCTCCCAAGTAGCTGGGATTACAGGCATGCGCCATCACGCCTGGCTAATTTTTATATTTTTAATATAGACAGGGTTTCTCCATGTTGGTCAGGCTGGTCTTGAACTCCCGACCTCAGGTGATCCACCCGACTCAGCCTCCCAAAGAGCTGGGATTACAGACATGA
>NW_016107438.1:2186169-2191361 GCF_001604975.1 Cebus imitator
GTGATCCACCCGCCTCGGCCTCCCAAAGTGCTGGGATTACGGGCTTGAGCCACCGCGCCCGGCCGAATTTTTTTTTTTTTAAAGAAAATTTAAAATAGGCTGGGTGCCAAGGCAAGACTCTGTCTCAAAAACAAAAACAAAACAAAAAAAAAAACAGGACTTTTGTTTGGTTAGTAGAATGCCTTGAGCCACAGTCCCGCCCCTCCCATTGTCTTACACTCTCTGCATTTTGCTCATTGCCAGCCCTTGGGCAAATCTCGTTGCTACTCTCTCCCTGATTTGATTTATTAATTTTGGTTTTAGGTAATTTAGTAGGATAACTTACAGACAGAAGGGTGGTCTTAGGCGGCCGCAAGTTGGGTAGCTCTCCACACAACAACCCCCTGGACTCAGGGCTTGTATGTTGGGGAAAGTATAAGTGCTCTGGAAAGAATGTGTATGTGTTTACAAGCTTCACAGCCTGTGATTTCTGCAACAGCATCAAGGGTTGTTTTGGAGGAAACTTACAGCGAATAAGTGTTCCTACAGAAAGCGTAGTACATCAGATAGACACTTTGGAGGCACTTCTGGGTAAATCAGAAATTACAGGTCAGATTAGGATTTAAAATAAATTCCCTCTTGTGACCACACAGCGCTCATCTAATCCAGCTCATACAGTCTCATGCACGCACCTCTTCCACGGTGGTCCCTCAGCCTGTAGAGAAGGGAGTGCTGCAGTCATTCCCATGGCATGGGTGGACGGGTTGCATTAATTTGTTTTATACCTGTTAGCAGAGGCCACACCAACTATACACACAATGAAATCTGGCCAAGTGACTTTAGGAGTTTTACAGCTGGTCCTGGACCTTGTGTCTTTTGTGGGTTGATGGCCCATCCTGTGGATTAGAGAAGAGCACACAAGGCATCAAGGTGTTACTTTCCCGGCTTCTGGGGTGTCCTCTGTCTTAGCTATGGATCTCCCAGTATATGCAGGTCACAGGGTGACAGAAGCTGCAGCACAGTTACCTGGGCCTCCCAGAGCAGAGGACAAGAAGCAGGACCGTGCTCTGACAGGGGCAAGTAACCCACTCCCTGATTTTTTTTCTTTTCTTTTCTTCTCTTTTTTTTTTAAGAGGGAGTCTTGCTCTGTCCCCCAGGCTGGAGTACGATGGTACAATCTCAGCTCACTGCAACCTCTGCCTCCCAGGTTCAAGCAATTCTCCCACCTCAGCCTCCCGACTAGCTGGGATTACAGGCAACTGCCATCATGCCTGGCTAATTTTTTTATTTTTATTTTTGTAGAGATGGGGTTTCACTAGTCTGGCCCAGCTGGTCTCAAACTCCTGACCTCAGGAGTTTGATCCACCTGCCTTGGCCTCCCAAAGTGCTGGGATTACAAGCGTGAGCCACTGCACCTGGCTGAGAGCTTTTTTCTTTTTTTTCTTCATTTCAGAATGGTAATGTGGCAACACTGTAAGAAGGTTCAAGGGTGGCACATCTCACACATGCCCATGAACACCCAGTCATCACACTCATGCACTACAAAAGGATCAGATCTTTTCTCTACACACAATTTTTTTTTTTTTTAATTAGCTGGGTGTGGTGGCACATGTTTGCAGTCCCAAATACTCCCAGCTTCTCAGGAGGGTGAAGTGGCAAGGCTGCGTGAGCCCAGGAGCTCGGGGTTGCAGTGAGTTATGACTGCAGCACTACTCCAGCATGGGGAACACAGCAAGACTCTGTCCTAGAAAAACTAACAAACAAAACTACAAAAAAACTAGAAGTCTTTCTTTGTCACCAGACTTTAAGCTCTTTGGGGGCAAGGATTGTGTCTACTTTCTTTCTCTCTTTTTATTCTACTTTAAGTTCTGAGGAACATGTGCAGAACGTGCAGGCCTGTTACATAGGTTTACATGTGCATTGGTAGTTTGCTGCATCCATCACCCCACCATCTACATTAGGTATCTCTAATGCTATTCCTCCTCTATCCTCTGACCCCCTGCTATTCCTCTCCAGCCCCCCACCCCCTGACAGGCCCCAATGTGTGATGTTCCCCTCCCTGTGTCCATGTGTTCTCATTGTTCAACATCCACTTATGAGTGAGAACATGCAGTGTTTGGTTTTCTGTTCTTTTTTTTGTTCTTTTTTTTGTTTTGTTGGTTTTCTCTTCTTGTGTCAGTTTGCTGAGAATGATGGTTTCCAGCTTTATCCATGTCCCTACAAAGGACATGAACTCATCCTTTTTTATGGCTGCATAGTATTCCACGGTGTATATGTGCCACATTTTCTTTTCTTTTCTTTTTTTTGAGATGGAATCTTGCTCTGTCACCCAAGCTGGAGTGCAATGGTACAATCTCGGCTCACTGCAACCTCTGCCTCCCGGGTTCAAGCCATTCTCCTGCCTCAGCCTCTCCAGTAGCTGGGACTACAGGCATGTGCCACCATGCCGAGCTAATTTGGTATTTTTAGTGGAGATGGGGTTTCTCCACGTTGGTTAGGCTGGTCTCGAACTCCTGACCTTGTGATTTGCCTGCCTCTGCCTCCCAAAGTGCTGGAATTACAGGCATGAGCCACCGTGCCCAGCCTACATTTTCTTTATCCAGTCTGTCATTGATGGGCATTTGGGTTGCTTCCAGGTCTTTGCTATTGTGAATAGTGCCACAATAAACATACGTGTGCATGTGTCTTTATAGTAGAATGATTTATAATCCTTTGGGTATATATCCAGTAATGGGTTGCTGGGTCCAATGGTGTTTCTAGTTCTAGATCCTTGAGGAATCGCCACACTGTCTTCCACAATGATTGAACTAATTTACGCTCCCACCAACAGAGTAAAAGCATTCCTATTTCTCCACACCCCCTCCAGCATCTATTGTCTCCTGATTTTTTAATGATTGCCATTCTAACTGGCAGATTGTGTCCATTTTCTTCATTGCTGAATATACAGTGTTTAGCACAGCTCTGCCAATATTTACTTTCCAATAAGGGTTTGTAGAGTAAGCAGATGAGTTAACAGATGCAAATAAAAACCATGTTTCCTTTTTTTTTTTTTGGAGACAAAGTCTCACTGTCACCAGGCTGGATATAGCACAGTGGCACAATCTGGCTCACTGCAACCTCTGCCTCCTAGGTTCAAGCAATTCTCATGCTTCAGCCTCCTGAGTAGCTGGGATTACAGGTGTGTGCCAACATGCCTGACTCTTTTTTTTTTTTTTTTTTTTTTGGTATTTTTAGTAGAGACAGGGTTTCACCATGTTAGCCAGGCTAGTCTCAAACTCCTAACCTCAAGTGATCCACCTGCCTCGGCCTCCCAAAGTGCTGGGATTACAGGCGGTGAGTCACCCCGCCCAGCCATATTTTCTTTTTTTTTTTTTGAGACGGAGTTTCACTCGTTACCCAGGCTGGAGTGCAATGGCGCAATCTCGGCTCACCGCAACCTCCACCTCCTGGGTTCAGGCAATTCTCCTGCCTCAGCCTCCTGAGTAGCTGGGATTTACAGGCACGCGCCACCATGCCCAGCTAATGTTTTGTATTTTTAGTAGAGACGGGGTTTCACCATGTTGACCAGGATGGTCTGATCTCTTGACCTCGTGATCCACCCACCTCGGCTTCCCAAAGTGCTGGGATTACAGGCTTGAGCCACCGCGCCCGGCCATATTTTCTTTTTTCTTTTCTTTTTTGACAGAGTCTTGCTCTGTTACCTAGGCTAGAGTGCAGTGGCGCAACCTCAGCTCACTGCGACCTCTGCCTCCTGGATCAAAGTGATGCCTCCTGGGTCAAAGTGATTCTTCTGCCTCAGCCTCTGGAGTAGCTGGGACTACAAGTGACTGCCATCATGTCCAGCTAATTTTTGTACATTTAGTAGAGATGGGATTTTGCCATGTTGGCCAGGCTGGTCTCAAACTCCTGACCTCAGGTGATCCGCCCACCTCGGCCTCCCAAAGCGCTGGTATGACAGGCTTGCACTATCGAACCCGTTCCTTTTTTTTATTTTATCCTAAAAATGGGGTCTCAGGCTGGCGCTATGGCTCATGCCTAAGATCATGCCATTGCACTCCAGCCTGGACAACAGAATGAGACTCCATTTAAAAAAAAAAAAAAAAAGACGAGGGTCTCACTATGTTACCCAGCTGGTCTCGAACCCCTGGGGTTAAGCAATCCTCCAGCCTCAGCCTCCCAGAGTACTGGGATTAGAGGCATATGCCACCATGTCCAGACCATATTTCTTTTCCATTGGGTGGTGCCAGCACATACAGAGATGCACAAAGACAAACATGCCCTGTTAGTGCTCAGTAGTCATTTGAATAAATTTTCACAATGGACTCCACTTATCTCAGCATAGACTTTATTGGTTTGGCTTTTCTTGGCTCCTCCGGAGTGGGGCTGAGGCAGGAGCTAAGTGAAGGCAGAATCCAGTGCTGAGCTGGGTGTGGTCAGAGTCACCGAGACCTGGGAGAGTGGGGAAAGGAGAAGTGGTAGAGAGGAAGGTTGTTATGGATTTGGAGTCGGCCAAGCACATTTCTCCTGGGACCCAGCCACTGTTGAATCCTTCCTACCTTTAAATCACCTTTTAAACATTTTTTATTGTTATCATTTTACTTAGGTTTTTTGTTTGGTTTTTTTTTTTTTTTTTGTAGAGATGGGGTTTTATCATGTTGGCCAGGCTGGTCTTGAACTCTTTACCTCAGGTGATCCGCCCACCTCAGCCTCCCAAAGTACTGGGATTACAGGCGTGAGCCACCATGCCCGGCCAATTTACTTAGTTTTTAAGAGACAGTCTCACTGTGGTGCCCAAGATGGAGTGCAGTGACTAATTACAGGTGTAATCATAGATCACTGCAGTCTGGAACTCCTGGCCGCAAGCAAATGCTCCCATCTCTGCCCTGTCAAATCACCATTTTAATGATAAGTAATCAAAATAATTCACAAAAGTACAGAGACTGTTATCTACCTCCCTACAGAGATTTTTGCACACCCTCTCCTCCATTGATCTGCTCACACTCCTGTCCCTTCTTCCCTTCCTGAGATTCCTGACCCAGATTTGCCCCTTCAGTCACTCCCCAGTTGCTCAGCATCAAAGTCGAAAGCGTTTTGGCGCCGGGCGCGGTGGCTCAAGCCTGTAATCCCAGCACTTTGGGAGGCCGAGGCGGGTGGATCACGAGGTCAAGAGATCGAGACCATCCTGGTCAACACGGTGAAACCCCGTCTCTATT
>NW_016107438.1:2192701-2198975 GCF_001604975.1 Cebus imitator
TCACAACAATCCCTTGAAATGATTCTATACCTCTGATTTTAATGAAAACACTGAGGTTCGGAAAGGCTAGTAATCAGCCAGCACGTGGAGGGGCAAAGATCTGAATCTATGTCTGTTACCGAAGCTCAAGTTAGAACCGCTGTGTGGCACCACGCTCCCCTACCTGAGCCTGCAGAGGTTTGTCTGATCCACCAAGCAGGCCAACAGCTCTTGAATCAGCAAGTCCCGAAGCAAATCTTCATTGCTGGGGTTCTTGGGTGGGGACCTGCAAGGGATCAGCCTCTGGCTGACTATTTGAGCCTGGGCCTCACCCAGAGAGAGTAAACATGGGGCTGGGGCACCGGGGGGGCAGCCACTGGGGGATTGCGGGGGAGCCAAACACAGCTGCCTCTCCATTGGCTCAGCTATGAGATCTGGAGCCTTCTTTCTGCCAGTCCCATCCAGCGCGGCCTGCCTGGGGAATACGGACCCCTCACGCAGAAAGAGTCAAACAGAATTCTGGTGTGAAATATTCCGCCCATCCACCTCTGCAAGTGTTGCAGAATGCAGAGAGTACTTTGGGTACATTCACTCTTTGAAATGACCAGTGCCATGCAGAGAGGGGATAACTGAATGGCACTCACTCAGGGGAGTAAGCCAGGGAAGATCCCCCTTTCTTTCACAAGCAGCCTTCCTGAGGTGGCAAGGCCAGGACCTGAGTCTCTTCTTTCCCAGCCTTCTCCTGACAGGGACTCTGCTATGCATGAAGTCATCAATCTTAGAAACCCTGTCCCTGAAATTCCTCCTAGCACCCCTCCCCTGTTCCTCCAAGGCTTCTTCCTTAAGCTCCGGCTGACCTCCAGGAGTTTGCTCAGTGAAGACCCCTCTTTGAACTCTGAGAGGAAGAGGATGCTTATCACAGGTCCTTGCCCTGCTCTGGGTCAGGGAGAGGGAACAACGAGGTAGGGGTGGGGCGGGAGGCTCGGCTCCCTCCCTTCCCTCTGCGCCCTGACTCACCTCTGTGGCTCCACTGCCTCCTCCTCCTTCCTATTAGCTTGACTGGCCAGCTCTAGTGCCTCCGCCTCCCTCTGCGTGATGTTGTGCTTCCAGCTGGGAAGGTACAGATTAGAGTGGGCGGGCTGCAGAGACTCCAGTCTAGGGACACCTGAATTTTTTAGTACCTCAACCCCGAAAACGGAGGGTACCTTTCTCCACTCAACCCCACACCGCTGGCCTTCAGCTGCCTCTGCCAGTGCAGCGTTTCAAAATCTACCATGCTGGTAAGAGAGGTAGGGAAAGAGACTTGGCATAGAGCGGGGAGAAGGATGAGGGCAGTTGATCTTCATTCTTTATTTTATTTTATTTATTTATTTTTGTGAGACAGGGTCTGACTGTGTCGCCCAGGCTGGAGTGCAGTGGCACCATCTTGGCTTACTGCAACCTCTACCTCCCAGATTCAAGCCATCCTCCCGTCTCAGTCTCCCGAGTAGCTGAAACTGTAATCACACTCCCAGCTAACTTCTGTACTTTTCGTTTACCATGTTGCCCAGGCTGGTCTCGAACTCGTGAGCTCAAACAATCCACCTACCACTGAGGCAGGTGGATCAGTTGAGGTTGGGAGTTAGATACCAGCCTGACCAACATGGAGAAACCCTGTCTTTTTTTTTTTTTTTTCGAGACGGAGTTTCACTCATGTTACCCAGGCTGGAGTGCAATGGCACGATCTCGGCTCACTGCAACCTCCGCCTCCTGAGTTCAGGCAATTCTCCGGCCTCAGCCTCCTGAGTAGCTGGGATTACAGGCACGCGCCACCATGCCCAGCTAATTTTTTGTATTTTTAGTAGAGACGGGATTTCACCATGTTGGCCGGGATGGTCTCGATCTCTTGACCTCGTGATCCACCCGCCTTGGCCTCCCAAAGTGCTGGGATTACAGGCTTGAGCCACCACGCCCGGCCAGAGAAACCCTGTCTTTACTAAAAATACAAAATTAGCCAGGCGTGGTGGCTCATGCCTGTAATCCCAGCTACTTGGGAGGCCGAGGCAGGAGAGTCACTTGAACTTGGGAGGCAGAGATTGCGGTGAGCCGAGATCAAGTCATTGTACTCCAGCCTGGGCAACAAGAACGAAACTCTGTCTCAAAAAAAAAAAAACAAAAAAGAAGTAAAGGATTGGGAATAGCCCTGGTTCTACACCTAGCCTGGACTGCTGCCCAAGTCAGGGTCCAGCTACAATGTCTAACTCCCATCCTTGCCTGGTGAAAGGTGACACCTGGGGTTGTGCATCATGTGGCCCATGTGGCCTATGTGGCCACAGCTGGTGGCCTCCTCTGAACTTACGAAGACAGAGCCTGGCACAGGGAACAGGAGGAGTGCAATTAACTACTCACTCATTCTTCTTCCCCTTTTGGGCCAGCAGCCAGTTCACAAAGTCTTGTTGGTGAATCTTGTCCATGGCAATACTGTAGTCACTGATGAAAGTCCCCTCGGCGTACCTGGGGCTTCGAGGTTGAGGGCTGCTCATCCTAGCATGAGATCCGAGAGGCAGGGAGGGGAGAAGACTGGAATCAAGGGTGCAGAGAAGGGGGCAGAAGTGGGAGGAAAATCACAATGCCAGGGTGAATGACTGTCACTCACTCGAAAACAAACCAGTCTGTTTTTATGGAGACTCCCTGTGGTCAATGTGTCCACTCCCCCCACCCCAGGCTTTATCTTCAGCTCCAGGGTGCACTTCCTATAGCCTCAGTGTGTATGGCTCTGGATTCTGGGCAAAAAGGGATCAGAGGGCTAGGTGAGGTGGTTCAGGCCTGTAATCCCAGCACTTTGGGAGGCCGAGGCAGGTGGATCAGCTGAGGTTGGGAGTTCGAGACTAACCTGACCAACATGGAGAAACCCCATCTCTACTAAAAATATAAAAATTAGCCGGGCATAGTGGCACATGCCTGTAATCCCAGCTACTCGGGAGGTTGAGACAGGAGAATTGCTTGGACCTGGGAGGCAGAGGTTGCGGTGAGCCGACATAACACCATTGCACTCCAGCCTGGGCAACAAGAGCAAAGAGCAGAACTCCATTTCAAAAAAAAAAAAGGGCTGCGCACCATGGCTCATGCCCGTCATCCCAGCACTTTGGGAGGCTGAGGCGGGTGGATCAGGAGGTCAGGAGTTCGAGATCAGCCTGACCAACATGGTGAAACCCTGTCTGTACTAAAAATATAAAAATTAGCCGGGCGTGATGGTGCACGCCTGTAAATCCCAGCTACTCAGGAGGCTGAGGCAGAAGAAGCCTCTCAGGAAAAAAATAATAATAATAACTAAAAATTGGCCAGGCATGGTGGCTCATGCCTATAATCCCAGCACTTTGGGAGGCTGAGTGAAACATAGGGAAACCTCATATCTACTAAAAAATACAAAAAATTAGCAGGGCATGGTGGTGCATGCCTGTAGTCCCAGCTACTTGGGAGGCTGAGGCAGGAGAATTGCTTGAACCTGGGAGGCGGAGGTTGCAGTGAGCCGAGATCATGCCACTGCACTCCAGCCTGGGAGACAGAGAGAGACTCCATCTCAAAAAATAATAATAATAAATAATTAATTAAAAAGAAAAGAAGCAAACATGCATAAATGAATAGTTAAAGCATTCACTGGGAAGGGAGATTCTGTCATCTTCAGACAATTAGCCACGAGGAAGTCCCTCCTGAGAACAACCCACAGTTTTCTCTCAGTGTAACAGTGGCACACAGTAAAGCCTCTCTGGCTCAGTGCTCACTTTGCACTCACACCTCCAGCAGGTATTTCCCTGGAGCTTCCTACCTCTTAGTCTAGATTCCCTCCCTTTCTCACCTCCCCCTTGAAACAAATCTGGAACCTGTCATCCCCCAGCCCCTTCTCTACCCCATCCCTTCCCTCTCACCACTCCTACCTGGAGTGACCCTCTTTCTTCTCTCCTAGTCCCACTGCCAGGAACAGGGACAGCAGCATTGGAGTGAAGGTCTTCATGGCCACCATCTTCCAGGGTTATTTCCTGAGCTAAGACAGAAAAGGGCCAGGCTGTGCTGAGGGAGCAACCAGTGGGGGCTCTGAAAGCTGAGGAGGAGCCAAACCCTGAGGTTTGAACCTTTTCTTTTTTATTTTTTGAGATGGAGTCTCATTCTGTCACCCAGGCTTGAGTGCAGTGGCGCAGTCTTGGCTCACTGCAACCTCCCCCTCCCAGGCTTAAGCAATTCTTCTGCCTCAGCCTCTTGAGTAGCTGGGACTACAGGTGTGTGCCACCACGCCAGGCTAATTATTTTTGTATTTTTAGTGGAGACGGGGGTTTCACCATATTGGCCAGGCTGGTCTCGAATTCTTGACCTCGTGATCCACCCACCTCGGCCTCCCAGAGTGCTGGGATTACAGGCGTGAGCCACTGTGCCCAGCTAGTTTGGAACTTTTCTAAGAGGCTGGGGCAACACCTTGGGGGAAGGTGAGGGGTACTATGCACTGAAGTTAGTGACTAGAAGGGACATGAAACCTAAGAGATGGACCAGGCTGGGTGCAATGGGTCATGCTTGTAATCCCAGCACTTAGGGAAGCCAAGGTGAGAGGATCCCCAAAAGTTCAAGAACAGGCTGGGAAACATGGTGAGACTCTATCTCTACAAAAATTTTAAAGATTAGCCTGGGTGAGGCCTGGCAAGGTGACTCACGCCTGTAATCCCAACACTTTGGGAGACTGAGGCAGGTGAATTGCAAGGTCAGGAGATTGAGACCATCCTGGCTAACCTGGGGAAACCCCGTCTGTCCTAAAAATACAAAAAATTAGCCAGGCATGGTGGTGCGCACCTGTAGTCCCAGCTACTCGGGTGGCTGAGGCAGGGGAATCGTTTGAATCGAAGACAGAGGTTGCAGTGAGCCGAGATCATGCCACTGCACTCTAGCCTGGGTGACAGAGTGAGACTCTGTCTCAAAAAAAAAAGAAAAAATGATTAGCTGGGTATGGTGGCATGCACATGTGGTCACAGCTACTTAGGGGACTGAGGCAGGAGAATCCCTTGAGCCCAGGAGGTCGAGGATGCAATGAGCTGTGGTTGCACCACTGCACTCTAGCCTGGGCAATAGAGAGAGACCCTGTCTTAAAATAATAATAATAACAAATATATATATATATATATGTATGTATATGAACCTGCTTCCCCTCCCCCCGCCCCCAGAAGGAGTTTTTCTCTTGTTGCCCAGGCTGGAGTGCAATGGGTGATCTCAGCTCACTGCAACCTCCTCCTCCTGCGTTCAAGCGATTCTCCTGCCTCAGCCTCCTGAGTAGCTGGGACTACAAGCGTACACCACCACACCCAGCTAATTTTGTATTATTAGTGGAGACAGGGTTTCTCCATGTTGATCAGGCTGGTCTGGAACTCCCGACCTCAGGTGATCCACCCGCCTTGGCCTCCCAAAGTGCTGGGATTACAGGTGTGCGTGAGCCACCACGCCCAGCCTTTGTATTGTTTTTAAGTGCAGTCTGAATAGGGCAGGAGCGGGGGCAATAGGTGAGAGATGCAGGCAGAACAATGCAGAAAAGACCTGCGTGTCTGAGCATCCCTCTTCCCTAGCTCCAGTGGGTAGACATCATAGGCATATGGTTTGGCGAGATTCTCCCCTTAGAATCCCCAAAGTCCGTATTAGCCAGCCTTCCTGCTTTCCAATTAGCTGTTCCTGACATCATGTAGCCCTCCTGCCTGAAATGAAAATCACACACAAAACCGCCGTATTCTCCCCTTTCCCAGGCTTAACCATCTCCACTCAGGACAGGGCTTCCTGAAGTCTGACCTATACCCTTCTTCCAAGGGCTTGACTCATTTCATCTGATGAGTCATCGGTAGAAATGAAGAACAGTGAGGAATCTTCCTCCCAAGCTCTGAAAACAAACCTAAACCTAGAGATAAGTGGGAGGCAGGAGCTGATCGCCTGCTTTGGTCACATGGGTGTTAAAGGAACCATTAGGGCTCACACCTGTAATCTCAGCAATTTGGAAGACCCAGGTGGGCGGATCACTTGAGGTCAGGAGTTCGACACCAGCCTGGCCAACATGGTAAAATCCTGTTTCTACATAAAATACAAAAACTGGCCGGGCATGGTGCAAGCCTGTAATCCCAGCACTTTGGGAGGCCGAGGCGAGTGGATCACGAGGTCAAGAGATCGAGACCATCCTGGCCAACATGGTGAAACCCCGTCTCTACTAAAACTACCAAAAATCAACTGAGCATGGTGGCGCGTGCCTGTAATCCCAGCTACTCAGGAGGCTGAGGCAGGAGAATTGCCTGAACCC
>NW_016107438.1:2199116-2200661 GCF_001604975.1 Cebus imitator
GCCTGTAACCCCAGCTATTCAGGAGCCTGAGAGACAAGAATCGCTTGAATCTGGGAGGCAGAGGTTGCAGTGAGCTGAAATCGTGCCAGTGCACTCCAGCCTGGGTGACAGAGCGAGACTCCATCTCGAAATAAATAAAATAAATAAAGGAACCATCAGCGCTGCCTTCTCATTTCTCTTTCTCTTTTTTTGAGGCAGGGTTTTGCCCTGTCGCCCAGGCTGGGGTATAGTGGCACAATCGTGGCTCACTACAGCCTTGACCTCCTGGGCTCAAGCAATCCTCTCACTTCACCCTCCTGAGTACCTAGGACCACAGGCATGTACCACCATGCCCAACTAATTTTTAAAATCATTTGTAGAGATCAAGTCTCCCTCCATTGCCCAGGCTGGTCTAGAACTCCTGTGCTCAAGTGATCCTCCTACCTTAGCTTCCCAAAGTGTTGGGATTACAGGTGTGAGCCACCGCACCTGATCTTCTCATTTCTCATATAGAGGAAGAGAAAGTAAGATCCCAGGGCTGCTGAGCCTCTCAGAGTTGCGGAGATCCACCTCTCCTCAGGTCATCTCACCCGTCCCCGTCTCCACTTCTCTTACCAGACTTCCTTTCCAGCTCTTCCAGAAGAAGGACAGATAGGGGTCTCCTTCCCCTGCCTCCTGGACCTTCTTCTTAGCCCGCTGAAGAAATCAGGCCCCAGCTCCTTTATATCAGGCATAGACCTGCTGATTAGCCTAAAAGCATCTTATCTCAAGAAATTAAGCCCACAGCTCCTGCCACATTAAGTCCATTTTACACATAATAGAGTTGCCCTTTCCACCTGAACTCTGCTAATTGGTGATTAACATTTGGCTATCTCCAGCTGCTGTCTGAGGCCTGCCTGTGGGCAGGGTACCCTAAGTACCCCCTTTTTCTCCCCCCTCCTCCCTTCTGGGAACAGGGCCCACTACTATTCTTCTATGCCCTACTTCCTTTATAGTTGCCCTCAGTTAGAAAGGGTATTGGTAGGGCAAGCACAATGACTCACACCTGTAAACCCAGCACTTAGGAGGCCAAGGTGGGCAGATCACCTGAAGTCAGGGGTTTAAGGCCAGCCTGGCCAACATGGTGAAACATCATCTCTACTAAAATTACAAAAATTAACCAGGCATAGTGGTGCACGCCTGTAATCCCAGCTATTTGGGAGGCTGAGGCAAGAGAATCACTTGAACCTGGGTGGCGGAGGTTGCAGTGAGCCAAGATGGAGCTCACTGCACTCCAGCATGGGCAACAAAGCAAGACTCTGTCTCGAAAGAAAGAAAGAAGAGGCCAGGTGCGGTGGCTCACACCTGTAATCCCAGCACTTTGAGAGGCCGAGGCGGGTGGATCACTTGAGGTCAGGAGTTTGAGACCAGCCTGATCAACATGGTGAAACCCCATCTCTAATAAAAATACAAAATTAGGCCGGGCACGGTGGCTCAAGCCTGTAATCCCAGCACTTTGGGAGGCCGAGGCGGGTGGATCACGAGGTCAAGAGATCGAGACCATCCTGGTCAACATGGTGAAACCCC
>NW_016107438.1:2201671-2205800 GCF_001604975.1 Cebus imitator
ACCATCCTGGTCAACATGGTGAAACCCCGTCTCTACTAAAAATACAAAAAATTAGCTGGGCATGGTGGCGTGTGCCTGTAATCCCAGCTACTCAGGAGGGCTGAGACAGGAGAATTGCCTGAACCCAGGAGGCGGAGGTTGCCGTGAGCCGAGATGGCGCCATTGCACTCCAGCCTGGGTAACAAGAGCGAAACTCCGTCTCCAAAAAAAAAAAAAGAAATTTAGGAGCCCCTCTCCTCAAATGTACTACTCTCCTGTACAAGAAAGTATGTCATCCTGTCCCATCTACCAGAGTGAGGACCCTGGAGTTATGCTGTGCCTCTCTATTATACTGGAGCCCCTCCAAGCTAGGGGCTTTCTGTCCCTGATCTGCCTGGGGGCTCTCTGAGAGGATGAGAGCTGGAGGCGATGTCCCCCCAGCACACTGAGGCTTTCTGAGGCTAAGGGCTGTGTCTCCTCCTGAGACTGGAGACTCCCTGGGATGTTCCCTTTGCCTTTCTCCAAGTACTTAGCACGTGGCTCTGTCCACAGGGGTTCTCAGCCTAGAAGAGTGGGGCACAGATTGCATTTTTGGCAGATCTCCAAGGCCTTCTTTCCAGGCTCCTCCTCTGCTGCCGCCATGGGCACTTGGAACCATAAACAGCCAAGTTCATGCTCTGCCTATTAGCTCCAGGTCCTAATAAGGCCACTTTCCTTTCCAGGTGATCTAGGAGCAGATCCAGCATGAAATTAAGTGTGTGTGTGGGATGAGAGGTACCTGGACTAGGAGGGTCACTTACCTCTGCCTCCTGGAAACGTCCTCTGCATACCCATCCATTCTTCACTATCTAGAAAAACTCCTCCCCTAGCAAGCTCTCCAAATTCCATCTCCCAGCGACCATGGGGCAGAGATGAGACATTGATTCAGATGTGACCTCCAAGGGAGATGTGGGGGCTGCTTGTGATCTTGTTTCCTGCTCAGCAACACAGTTAATGAGCTTAGAAGGGCTTGTGTCCAAACCTGCCTCCTGCCTGGAGGCAGCGGTGTCCAAGAAAAGTGGACAGCATTCCCTGGGAACCCTGAGTCTGCAGCCAAACTAGAGTCAAGGAAGATTTTTTTTTTTTTTTTTTCAAGACGGGGTTTCACCATGTTGGTCAGGGTGGTCTTGACCTCCCGACCTCAGGTGATCCGCCCACCTTGGCCTCCAAAGTGCTTGGATTACAGGCGTGAGCCACCATGGCCGGCCAAGGAAGGTTCTATGATGGGTTCCAGGAGCCATGAGCCCCTGCCTTGTACTCTGTGGATTTGTTTTGGAGGTGGGCTGCTCTGAAGGCCAGTATACTTTATTTATATTTATTTAGAGACAGAGTCTCACTCTGTCTCCCAGGCTGGAGTGCAGTGACATGGTCTCGGCTCACTGCAACCTCTGCCTCCCAGGTTCAAGCAATTCTCCTGCCTCAGCCTCCCAAGTAGCTGAGATTACAGGCAAGCACCACCACACCTGGCTAATTTTTGTATTTTTAGTACAGACACTGTTTCACCATGTTGGCCAGGCTGGGTTTGAACTCCTGACTTCAAGTGATCTGTCCGTTTTCGGCCTCCCAAAGTGTTGGGATTATAGGTATGAGCCACCACGTCCAGTCCAAGCCAGTGTACTTTAAATCCCCACCCCACCCCCTCTCTGCAGCCCCATCCCAATTTCCCTTTGATCTTTGGCCCTCATGTCCTGCAGTGGACAGACAAGAAAGAATATGGCCTGGACCCTGTAGGCAGGGCAGGGCAGGGCAGGGCAGGCAGGAACAGGGATTGTGGGGAGCCCCCAAGCCCAGAGTTCCTGCTCAAGTCTGCAAGTTGCACACTCCCCAGAAGCAACAGAACATGTGGGGAGGATCAGGGGAGATCAGACATGAGGCCAAACTCCTAGGGGGTTCCACAGCTCCCCCAAAAGGCATACTGGGAGGCAGGAAATTGAAAAGATGACCCTGGGAAGTTTCTTTTTTCTTTTTTTGAGATGGAGTCTCTGTCACCCAGGCTGTGGCGTGATCTTGGCTCACTGCAACCTCCGCCTCCTGGATTCAAGCGATTCTCCTGCCTCAGCCTCCTGAGTAGCTGGGATTACAGGCGCATGCCACCACGCCTGGCTAATTTTTGTATTTTTAGTAGAGATAGGGTTTCTCCATGTTGGTCAGGCTGGTCTTGAACTCCTGACCTCAGGTGATCCACCCACCTTGGCTTCCCAAAGTGCTGGGATTACAGGTGTGAGCCACCTTGCTTGGCCTCTGACCCTAGGAATTTTCTGAGGATTGGAAGGGTCTGCTGGACTTGGTCAAAATCGTTCAATAAATGCAACTGGCAGTTCAGCCAGCCTGTCCACAGCATAAAAAGAAGTACCCTGGTATGCAGAGTTCTGTGCAGGTTTGGGGCTAGGGGCGTGGAGGAGGAGTCTTTGGAATTAGCAGAGCCTCTCTCTTCCCATTTCACTATGGAGAATTCCTAGCATACGAGGAGTCAGAAAGAACATAGGGGATGGGGGCCAGGAGGACACCCCAACTGGCCCAATGCCCACACAGGTAGAAAGAGTGTGTGGGGTTGGAGTTTTCTGAGGCATTACAGGGGCTAGGCAATCAGCAGAGTGAGATTCAGAGAAGGGGTGATGGGCAGTACCATGGCAAGAGAAACCCGGGTCCCCTTTCCCAGCCCCTCCTGGGTTCTGTGTTGTGATCTCAGGAATGAGAACTGTAACAGCAGAAGAGCATTTGGGGTTTGCTGGCTCTGCCCATCCCCACTGGTGACTCACCGCCACCCCCACCACCATCCCCATCCTCCTCGACAGCGCAGACATTCCAGCCCAGCTCTGCAGCCAGGTCAGGGTGACTCAGAGGGCTGGCTGCTACCTCCCTGCCGGGGACCTTGCTTTTGAAGTTTTTAGTCTTCAAACGCACGAGCTGACTGAGAAAGCTGACTTCCCTCTGACTCCTCTCACACCAGTCAACGCATTTCTTCTTCTCGGGCAGAGGAGGCAACAAGAGGTGACTTGATGCCCGACAACTTTGTCAAGTCCTCTCTCTGGTGGATCCTGACGCCTGGAGGGACTGTCTCCATCTTTTCCCCGCAGTCACTTCATACAAACAGTTGTGCTCCCAAACATTTTTGTGGACACCATTTCCCTTAGGTCATGACAGATACTTTCCAGAGGGGTCTTCAGGAAGAATATACAGCTGGGCGCAGTGGCTCCCGCCTGTAATCCCAACGCTTTGGGAGGCCAAGGCGAGTGGATCACTTGAGGTCATGAATTGGAGACCAGCCTAGCCAACATGGTGAAACCCCATCTCCACTAAAAACACAAAAATATACCAGGCATGGTGACGGGCCCCTGTAATCCCAGCTACTTGGGAGGCTGAGGCAGGAGAATTGCTTGAACCCAGTGGGCAGAGGAGGTTGCAGTGAGCCGAGATTGTGCCACTGCACTCCAGCCTGGGCAACAGAGTAAAACTCTTCCCTGTCCCCCCAAAAAAGAATATACTGTCTATAGCCTTTTCTGGCCATTGGCTACAAGCAGTTTGAAGCAGATTGGAAGTCCTCGCTCAGTTCTAACCCCAATCCCTCTTGCTGTTTTCAGAGGCTTTTGTTTGTTAGGTAAACAGCTCAAGCCCTTAGTAGTTGCTGCCTAATCCAAGGGGGGGGGTGTGCTGCAGTGAAGAGCTGGAATGGAAGAGGGTGGCCACAAGGTTCTCACTTCCAAGGAGTCCTGCTGGAGGGAAGAAATTGGTGGTGCGTTTAAGATGAAAGGCCAAAGGGGTTGGGCCTCCCTGAAAGAGCAGAATTCCTAAGCTCCTTTGTTTTCCTGGCAGGAGCACATCCCAGGGAAAGGAAGGCCTGTGAGAAGGGAGGGTTTTCTTCCAGAGTCCCCAGTGGAACCTCCCCAACCCTTGCGGCCCCTCCTGCCCCTGGTACCCTAGTCCTATAATGGGTGAGTGGGTGGGTGAGGCTTCTGCAACTTCAGAAAACATATACCTCATTAATTAGATTAAGGGGCAGCTTGGTGGGGCAGAGAAAGAGGATTAGACTGGGGTTCAAGCCCCATGTCCACCTGTACCCTACTACCAAGGTTATATTTGGCTTTGGGCAAAGCTCTTTTTTTTTTTTTTT
>NW_016107438.1:2210990-2212385 GCF_001604975.1 Cebus imitator
TTTTTAGTAGAGACGAGGTTTTACCATGTTGACCAGGATGGTCTCGATCTCTTGACCTCGTGATCCACCCGCCTCGGCCTCCCAAAGTGCTGGGATTACAGGCGTGAGCCACTGCGCCCGGCCCTGAATGTTTTCTTAAATTGAACACTTATTGATCTTCCAGATATCACACTTTGTCAGAACTCAAGGGTTATGAATGGCTGGCCCTTGACATACTGATGCTTTCTGATTGAGCTCCTCTCTACCTGGAATATAAGAGACCCTAAAAGTTAGGCAGGAATACCATTACCCGTATTCAGTCTGAAGAAGTTACAGAAGATGGTTCTTTGTCCCTCTATACCCTTAGAATTAAGGGTTCTGGCCAGGCGTGGTGGCTCATGCCTCTAATCCCAGCACTTTGGGAGGCCGTGGCAGGTGGCTCACCTGAAGCTGCAGGATGTGTTTATCTGGGCCTGTGAACCAAGCTATCTTGGCTTTGGAATGTGGTCAGAGAGTGTGGATTTGATCTTTGTCCCCAGTCTGCCTTGGCCATAGAGACAGCTCACTAAAACTGGTTCTCAACAGTGGCTGCATGTTAGACTCACCAGGGAGCTTTAAAAAATCCTGAGCTAGGCTGGGGGTGGTAGCTCTTACTTGTAATTCTAGCACTTTTGGTAGGCTGAGGCGGGTGGATCACTTGAGGTCAGGAGTTCAAGACCAACCTGTCCAATATGGTGAAACCCCATCTCTACTAAAAAAACAAAAATTAGCCAGGCATGGTGGCACACTCCTGTAATCCCAGTTACCTGAGAAGCTGAGGCAGGAGAATCAATTGAACCTAGGAGGCAGAGATTGCAGTGGGCCAAAATCACACCACTGTACTCTAGCCTGAGCAACAGCAGGAGACTGTGTCTCAAAAAATCCCTGATGTTGCTGGGTGTGGGTGGTGGCTCATGCTTGTAATCCCAGCGCTTTTGGAGACCAAGGTGGGCAGATCACTTGAGGTCAGGAGTTTGAGATCAGCCTGGCTAACATGGTGAAACCCCATCTCAACTAAAAATACAAAAAATGTAGCGGGGCATGGTGGTGCACACTTGTAATCCCAGCTGCTTGGGAAGCTGAGGCAGGAGAATCCCTTGAACCTGGGAGGTGGGTGTTGCAGTGAGCTGATATTGAGCCATTGCACTCCAGCTGGGTGACAAGAGTGAAACTTCATTTAAAAAAAAAACCAGCCGGGCGTGGTGGCTCAAGCCTGTAATCCCAGCACTTTGGGAGGCCGAGGCGGGTGGATCACGAGGTTGAGAGATCGAGACCATCCTGGTCAACATGGTGAAACCCCGTCTCTACTAAAAATACAAAACATTAGCTGGGCATGGTGGTGCGTGCCTGTAATCCCAGCTACTCAGGAGGCTGAGG
>NW_016107438.1:2214095-2215382 GCF_001604975.1 Cebus imitator
ATGTTGACCAGGATGGTCTCGATCTCTCGACCTCGTGATCCACCCGCCTCGGCCTCCCAAAGTGCTGGGATTACAGGCGTGAGCCACTGCGCCCGGCTTTTTTTTTTTTTTTTTTAAGGAGCGGTTGGTTCACCCCACCTTAGGCAATCTGGTGGTCCCCTGCTCTGGGGAGGTCACTGTATTGATGCTGAACTTATCGGCATAGAACTCTTAGGCTCAAGCAATCCTCCCACCTCAGCCTCCCAAGTATCTGAGACTACAGGCATGTGCCACCGTACCCGGCTATTTTTTTTTTACTTTCTTAATTGCTTTCACTTTATTGTATTGATTGATTGATTGTTTTGTGATGGAATCTTGCTCTTATCACCCAGGCTGGAGTGCAGTGGCACAGTCTTGGCTCATTGCAAGCTACTCTTCCCGGGTTCAAGCAATTCTCCTCACTCAGCTTCCTGAGTAGCTGGGATTACAGGTGCCCGCCATCACACCTGGCTAATTTTTGTATTTTTAGTAGAGATGAGGTTTCACCATGATGGCCAGGCTGGTCATGAGCTCCTGACCTCAGGTGAGGCACTGCGCCCAACTTCCTTCCCTCCTTCTTTCCTTCTTTCCTTCCTTCCTTCCTTCCTTCCTTCCTTCCTTCCTTCCTCCCTCCCTCCCTCCCTCCCTTTCTCTTTTGTGATTTCTGCAGTGAGAATGTCTTTCATGATACTGTAATTTTTAACAGTGCAGACCAGTCATAGAATGTTTCTCAATTGGGTCTGTCTAATATTTCCTTCCGATTAGGTTCAAGTTAGGCATTCTGGCTAGAATATTAGAAAAATGAAAGTGTATCCTTTTCAGAATATCATACCTGGTGGAATACGATTTCCATCTGCCCCTGAGTAATCATAATCATGACCACCCAGTCAAGTCTTTGCTTGATTTCCTCACTGTATAGTTACTATTTTTCACCTTATAAAGAATAAGCAGTTTATAAAGGAAACATTTACCCATTCCTCATCAGGCCTCCTTATGAGATTTAACCGCCATTGATGGATGCTCCTTGAATCCATTTATATTATGATGTTTGAAAATGGTCATTTTCCAGGTCAGACATGGTGGCTCACACCTATAATCCCAGCACTTTGGAAGGCCGAGTCAGGAGAATCATCTAACGCCAGGAGTTCGAGACCAGTCTGACCAACATGGTAAAACTTCTTCTCTACTAAAAATACAAAATTATCCAGTCATGGTGGCACATGGCATTACAGACATCTGTAATCCCAGCTGCTCAGGAGGCTGAGGCAG
>NW_016107438.1:2217243-2220696 GCF_001604975.1 Cebus imitator
GAGTGCAACGGCGCAATTTTCGCTCACCATAACCTCCACCTCCCAGGTTCAAGTGATTCTCCTGTCTCAGCCTCCTAAGTATCTGGAATTACAGTCATGCGCCACCACACATGGCTAATTTTGTATTTTTAGTAGAGACGGGGTTTCTCCATGTTGATCCGGCTGGACTTGAACTCCCGACCTCAGGTGATCTGCCTGCCTTAGCCTCCCGAAGTGCTGGGATTACAGGCATGAGCCACTATGCCGGGCCTGAATAACATCTCTTAATTCCTAGGGTCCCCAGATTCAGAGCTCTAGGAAGGAAAGAAGGTAGGGATAGTAGCTGGGACTACAGGTGTGTGCCACCATGCCCAGCTAATTTTTATATTTTTAATAGAGACGGTGTTTCCCCATATTGGCCTGGTTGGTATCCAGCTCCTGACCTCGTGATCCACCTGCCTCAGCCTCCCAGAGTGCTGGGATTACAGGCATAAACCACCACAGCTGGTCTTTCTTTTTAGAGATGAGGTCTCCCTTTGTTGCCCAGGCTGGAGTGCAGTGGAGCAATCATAGCTGGCTGCAGCCTCAATTTCCTGGGCTCCAGAGATCTTTCTGCCTCCGCCTTCCTAGTAGCTGGGTCTATAGGTACCGGCCACCCTGCTTTTTTTTAATTTTTAGTAAAGATAAGATTTCCCTATGCTGCCTAGGCTCATCTCAAACTCCTGGGCTCAAATAATCCTCCTGCCTTGGCCTCCCAAAATACTGGGATTACAGGCATTAGCCATAATGCCCAGCTGTACAAACTCTTGCCACTTACACAATTATAACAGGCATAATTTGTTATTACTTGATCAATGGAATTTTTTGATAGGCAACATTTTTCAAAACATTGAGCTCATGGAGAAATAATAAAGGAAATGCTAGGTGATGAAAATAATGGAAACAATTCACTTAGAGAAATGAAGCAATATGGGCTGGATGCAGTGGCTCATGTCTGTAATCCTAGCACTTTAGGAGGCTGAGGCAGGTGAATTGAGACCAGCCAGGGCAATCTGGCAAAACCCTATCTCTACTAAAGCTCAGGAGCTTGAGACCAGCCTGGGCAACCTGGCAAAACCCCTTCTCTACTAAAAATATAAAAAATTAGCTGGGTATGGTGGTGCGTGCCTGTAATCCCAACTACCAGGGAAGCTGAGGCAGGAGAATCACTTGAACCTGGGAGGCAGAGGTTACAGTGAGCCAAAATCATGCCATTGCACTCCAACCTGGGTGACAGAGCAAGACTTTTTACCAAAAAAAAAAAAAAAAAAAAGAAATGAAGCAATATGAATCTTGCCCTGTGGTTTCCAGTTTGTTGTAAGACATGATCCCATAGCAAGAAGCTCTCAGATTGATGAGAAAGAAGTGGGCTTTATCCATAGAGATTTCCAGTCAATGAAATAGAATGTGCTAGCTTGGCAGTGGAAAGATGCAATGTGTCTGCAGGATTCAGGACAGATGGGCCAGGTGTGAATCTGAGTGCTTGCTTGCTGCTTGTTTACCATGGTAGTCCAAAGTTTCAGCACATGCCCTCTCAATTTGTTATGAATACATGCACAATTAATCAGACCTTTAGTTAAAGTCAGGCCACATCCCACGATGGATCAGGGTGAGTTGCAGCTAACCCTTGATGCCAGTTGCTAATGGAAGAATTTCTGGTGGTATTAAATCTTGGGGCAGGAGATCACCCAAAACTATCCCCTATTTGGCTTATACAGGTATTCTGGGATGATTCATTCAAATATTCATTTGACTTTTGAATAATTTGCTATATAAAAATATAATAGACACAGTCTAGAAATGTTGAAAAATATGAGTCAAGAGGGAGAAAAACACAGAGGGGAAAAAGAGAGAACATTCGTGTTCTCAAAGCCAAAGAGAATTACTGTTTTGTTTTTTTTTTGAGACGGAGTTTTGTTCTTGTTACCCAGGCTGGAGTGCAATGGCGCGATCTCGGCTCACCACAACCTCCGCCTCCTGGGTTCAGGCAATTCTCCTGCCTCAGCCTCCTGAGTAGCTGGGATTACAGGCACGCGCTACCATGCCCAGTTAATTTTTTGTAGTTTTAGTAGAGACGGGGTTTCACCGTGTTGACCAGGATGGTCTCGATCTCTTGACCTCATGATCCACCTGCCTTGGCCTCCCAAAGTGCTGGGATTACAGGCGTGAACCACCGCGCCCGGCGAGAATTACTGTTAACAATTTCTTCCTAAACTTTTAGTTATTTTAATCAGTGTTTTTGTTTCTTTGTTTTGACAGTTTCACTCTTGTCACTGAGGCTGGAGTGCGATCTCAGCTCACCACAACCTCTGCCTCCCAGGTTCAAGTGATTTTCCTGCTTCAGTCTCCTAAGTAGCTGGGATTACAGGCATGTGCCACCACGCCCAGCTAATTTTGTATTTTTAGTAGAGATAGGGTTTCTCCATGTTGATCAAGCTGGTCTTGAACTCCCGACCTCAGGTGATCCACCTGCCTCCGCCTCCCAAAGTGCTGGGATTACATGCTTGAGCCTCCATGCCCAATCTCAATTAGCTTTTATTATGAAATATTTACACTTAACAAACATAATTTCCATAATATCAAATGTATATGCTTTTTTTTGTTCTTTTTTTCTTTCTTTCTTTTTTTTTTTTTTTTTTTGAGACGGAGTCTTGCTGTGGTCACTCACGCTTGAGTGCAATGGCGCCATCTCAGCTCATTGCAACCTCTGCTTCCCATGTTCCAACAATTCTCCTGCCTCAATCTCCTGAGTGGCTGAGATTACAGGCACCTGCCACCATGCCCAGCTAATTTTTTTATTTTTAATAGAGACGAGGTTTCACCATGTTGGCCAGGCTGGTCTCAAACTCCTGACCTCAGGTGATCCACCTGCCTCAGCCCCCCAAAGTGTTGGGATTACAGGCATGGACTACCATGCGCAGCCTTTTGTTTTGTTTTTTGAGATGAAGTCTTGCTCTTGTTGCCCAGGCTGGAGTGCAGTAGCGCAGTCTCAGCTCACTGCAACCTCTGCCTCCCAGGTTCAAGCTTCTCCTTTGTCAGTGTCCGGAGTAGCTGGGATTACAGGCACCTGCCATCACGCCCAGCTAATTTTTGTATTTTTAGTAGAGATGGGGTTTTGCCATGTTGGCCAGGCTGGTCTCGAACTCCTGACCTCAGGTGATCTGCCTGCCTTGGCCTCCCAAAGTGCTGGGTGGGATTACAGGTGTGAGCCACTGCACCCGGCTGGTGGGCAACAGAGTGAGACTCAGTCTCAAAACAAAAAAAAGATAAAACAAATACTGTGTAGTTGCTACATGGATTAAGAATCAGAACATTGCTGGGTGCGGTGGCTCACGCCTGTAATCCCAGCACTTTGGGAGGCCGAGGCGGGTGGATCATGAGATCAAGAGATCGAGACCATCCTGGTCAACATGGTGAAACCCCGTCTCTACTAAA
>NW_016107438.1:2221266-2223012 GCF_001604975.1 Cebus imitator
TTTTTTGACAGGGATTCCCTCTTGTTGCCCAGGCTGGAGTGCAATGGTGCAATCGCAGCTCACTGCAACCTCCGCCTCCCAGGTTCAAGCAATTCTCCTGCTTCAGCATCCCAGAGTAGCTGGGATTACAGGCATGCGCCATCATGCCCGGCTACATTCTTTTTTTTGTTAAAGTGTTACCTTTTCTTAAAAAATAAAAAAAAAAAAGTGTTACTTTTTTTGAATGTATACCTAAACAACACATTGTTTAGTTTTGCATATTTTTGAACTTATGTAAACAAAACCATAATGTGTATATTCCTCAGTTCTAGACGTTTTGTTTGTTTTGCTTTTATCCTCAAACAATTTTTTAAAGAGATGGAGACTTGTTATGTTGCCCAGGCTGGACTCAAATTCCTTGTCTCGAGCAACCCTCCCTCCTCGGCCTCCTGCATAATTGGGACTACAGGTGCCCACCTTTGCTTCCTAGTTTGTTTAGGTCAACACTGTGAGGCTTATCCATATTGGTTTGTGTTGCTGAAGTTCATTCATTGACACTGCTTATTAGTACTTCACTGCATGACTATACCAGGCTTTATTATCTGTTCGCCTATGGATGAACGTTTGTATGGTTTCTAGTTTTGTTATTATAAGCAATGCTGCTGTGAATATTCTTGTACGACATGTCTCTGGGCACCAATGTGCACGAATTTCTGCAGGGTAATTTCTAGTCTTTTATGCACATGTAGTTAATTTTTTTTCCAAGATGAAGTCTCGCTCTGTCTCCCAGGCTGGAGTGCAGTGGTGCTATTTCGGCTCACTGCAACCTCCACTTCCCCCTGGGTTCAAGCCATTCTCCCATCTCAGCCTCCTGAGTAGCTGGGATTACAGGTGCATGCCACCACGCCCTGCTAATTTTTTGTATTTTTAGTAGAGATGGGGTCTTACCATGTTGGCCAGACTGGTCTTCAACTCCTGACCTCAAGTGATCTGGCCACCTTAGGTTCCCAAAGAGCTGGGATTACAGGCATGAGCCACCGAGCCCGGCCTCATGTAGTTAAAATTTTTTTAAAAAGGTTCCAATCATATAAACTACATGAACACAAATACTGAATTTTGTGTTGTGCTTTTTCTGTTGCCTTTTCCTCTAATTTTTCTAAACCCTTTGGAGCATATTTCAAGTGCCTATGCTAGGTGTTACTTGAATATTTCTCTTTTAATATTTATATTGTTAAAAGTTTTTTCCGTTCTTTTTTTTTTTCTAGACACAATCTCACTCTGGAGTCTAGGCTGGAGTGCAGTGGCACCGTCTTGGCTCACTGCAGCCTTGATCTCCTGGACTCAAGGGATCCTCCCACTTCAGCCTCCCAAGTAGCTGGGACAACATGCATGTGCCACCAAGCCCAGCTAATTAAACAACATTTTTTGTAGGGACGATGTCTCATTGTGTTTTCCATGCTGGTCTCGAACTCCTGGGCTCAAGTGATCCTCTGGCCTCAGCTACCCAAAGTAGGGGGATTACAGGCATGAACCACTTTGCCCAACTGGGTTTCTTTTGACAGTTATTAATAACATGTCTTTATTCATTGTTTTTTGTTTGTTTAGATATTTTAACCGCCCCCCCCCTTTTTGTTTTTGCCTTGAAAAAAAAATCATGATATCATGCCTGCAATCCCAGCACTTTGGGGGGCCAAGGTGGGAGGATCGCTTGGTGCCAGGAGTTCAAGACCAGCCTGGGCAATATAGTAAGACTATGTCTCTACCAAA
>NW_016107438.1:2223182-2243353 GCF_001604975.1 Cebus imitator
GTCTCTTAAAAAAAAAAAAAAGAAAAAATATACGTAATAAAATTGACAATTTTAACCATTTAAAGCATAAAATTCAGTGGCTTTAAGTACATTCACACTATTGTACAACCATTATACTACCCATCTCATGAATTTTTTCATCATCCAAAATTGAAATTTTATACCAACTAAGAATTTATCCTTTTGCTTTGGCTTATTTTACTTAGCATAATGTTTCCAAAGTTCATCCATGTTGTAGCAGGTATCAGAATTTCATTCCTTTTTAAGGCTGAATAAATTTTTTTACATACTAGATTTTTGGTAGAGAGGTTACTCAGTAATGTAATTTCTAAGTGAAAGAGAAATGCATTTTTAAAGGTTCTTGTTGCCTTAAAATTGTCCTCCCACACAGCCATATGGAAAGTTTATTTCACTATATTCTTGCTAGTAATGAGTATTATATATTTTTTAAAAACCACAACCTTATTATTTTCATGACCTGCTTAGTTTTTGTTTTAATTTAGCCTGCTATAAAAACTGGTTTGCTTTCTCCTTGGGTGTTCATAGCTGTATGGATAGGTAGGACATTCAGTGAACATCTGCTCTGCCTGAGGAGCTATAACGGATGATCTGGGGACCAATGAGAAGGGCTGTATTGAGGTGACATTTTTACTTTGGATGATGTACAAAGTAACAAATCTTTATGTATGTAGTTAGTGGGGTGCTAGTTACACTTCCAGAAGGAAGACCCTATGAGAGCTCTTGTCAGTAGGTGTATGTGGGCTACCTCCTTGAGACTGTCATCCTGGCTGTGTGGCATTAGAGGATATCAGAACAGCAAAGGGGTCTGCAACTAATTCTCATGGCTGCTGTGAGCCTCTGTGACCAGACACAGGGGAAAGTGGTTGCTGACACTGGTACTTACATGTACCCAGACATGAGCACAAAACTGTTATGGAAACACAACCAGGGAGCAACAAGCTCAAGCTCTGAGATGCCCCTTGGTTGCTATTTTTTATGTAGACCAATTAGCCTTTTAAATGACTGCATTTAATTGTATTTCATCTGATTGTGTTGTATTTATAAAAAAAGAAAAGGCGCTTACAGGCTGAAAACAGCATCTTATCTGATTACAATGATCACATCTTCTCAGATAGTATCAAATATACTTGTTCAATAGATTTTTATTGGACATCTGTCAGCACCGTTAGACACCCTGGGTGGTACAAAGTCTTTGCCCTCAAGTATTTGATACATAAAATGCTAATTACAAATTTAGTTATAAGCAAGGTAGGACATGGAAAAATGACACAAAGAAATAAAAGTGTCTGACGAATGTTCAGCCAACAGAAACTGGGAATACTGGAGCCGAGTTGTTCTGGGACATGAATCACCCTGAGGTTCTCCTCAAAAATGTAACAAGTTTCCCTTTTTGGTGTATAAATTAATTCAAGCATCTCTGCATTCTTCCCTTTCACCAGAAATAAGTTTGAATAAGAACAAATTAGTGACAGTAGGAGAGGGAGAAGAGAAAGGACAGAAAGTTTGGATAGGTATATTGATTTAAAAGAAGGAAGAAATGAGTGAGAGGCAGAGGACCAGAAGGATGATAAAAGGGGAAAGAAAAGCAACAAAGAAAAAGAAAAATTGAAAAGAGGCTAAAGGTAAAAGGGGAGGAGGAAAGGAACTGACAGTGTCCGGAGCGGGAAGAAAAATGGAGGAACAAAAGGAGAGGGGGAGGAAGAGAGAGGGGAGGGGCGGGGGGAGGGGTAGAGAGGAAGAGGAAGGTAGGAAAAAAGATGGATCAGGAGCCTCATTTTAAAGCAATTTAGAAATAACTCTATTTTTTTCCTATACACTTTATAAACACATTTTAGAAATGGAAAGAAAATTATAACAATGTATTCACTAATTTATTATATAAATGCTCACCAAATATTTTCAGGTTGTGTTTAAGAGTGGAAATTAAGTTGTGTTGATAATAATTCTTTAAAAAAAAAAAAGGGGGTGTTTATAGGAGAGCTGGGTGAACCAAAATTCTTTTTTTTTTTTTTACATGAGCAAAGATTTCAAAAATCAATAGATTCAAAATTCTTTGTAGATTGTTAACTCATGAAAATCAGAAGTCACTTTCAGAACTGTATCTGTTTAGCCAAGTAACTATTTAAAACAAAAATGCAAAACTATTAGGCTGAGCCTCCTTTCTTTGTAAATCTGGTTTGTATATCAAGACAAATTGAACTGTTTTAAATAAATTTTTTGGTGATGAAATACTAGTGAAATAATGTCTTAACTTTTTAAACTTAAAACAAAAACAACAAAATGCTCCAACATAGCATTATCCCTTAATAACTTTTGTGGCAGCTCTTGAACAACAACAAAAAATTCTAAACAGGAACAAAGTCAATTAATCTAATCATTAGGGGTAAAATTTTAAAAAAGGCAAACGAAAATAATTTGCTGTTGAGTTAAAAAATTATTTTAGTTTTACAATGTATAGATGTGTAACTAATATTGAAACTTCATGCAGTTTGACATTGTAACTGATTCATTTTGAATTAAAATAATTTAGATACAAGATATGTTGATTTCAAATACAAAATTGTGTCATTACTATTTCAACCTTAATATTTATATATGGATTCCTTCTCTTTTGTTGCTTTTTACAATTCGGTTTATTTTGAAAAATAACATTTATTTCCTTGTCTTTTCTTGAATCATACAACTCCCCCCCAAATGAATCAGTGATCTATTTTGTATTTTGTGCTGTAGGAACCAAACAAAATTGTGCATTATCTTTTACTCAAATGACTTTGGAGTAAAAAAAATTGCAAAAGGGTAGTAAGAATGTAATGTGAAAGATGTTATTGACCATTTCTTTTCCATATGTTAATAGGGGCTGGGTGGAGTAGTTTAACTTAGTAACAAAATGAATTTGAAAACATCTCTTTTTAAAGTTAATAAATTAAATGATTCCCTCCTTCCCTAAAAGTTTCTACATTGCAAACCTGAACCAAAACAAAAAATTGAGAGGTTTTGTCAAACACACTGTGTAACCCATAGAAAAACAAACGGTTGTCCTTCAGTTCTTTTTTCCCCTTGAGCCTCTTCTGTCTCTGGAATACATACATTGCTTTCTCAGGTCTTCAACACTGAACACTTTTGAATGAATGATAATTTGAAGGAGGAAAATTTCCTTTTCTGCTTAGTTTGCTTACATTTTATGAGATACCCTAAACACATACTTATTTATTTGACAGGAGAAAAAGCTGCATGTGCTTTTAAACTGGAACTAATTTACACTTTCTCAAAGTTTATAGGCGTTTAAAAGAACCACAGTAAGACTTTAAGTTGTAGGAAGAAACAAAACATCCCAAAGTGGTAACAGTAAAAAAAAAAACAAGCAAGCAAAACCAAAAATAAATAAAATAAAAACCCACCAAACAAAAAACAAATTTCTTTAAAAAAGCAGCAATATATCAGGAAATGTGAGCTTTTCTTTTTCTATATTTTGTAGCAACCAAAATTTTATTCCAAAATTGATTGATTCATCAGAAAATTAAAAAATTGTATTTTAATGTATTTCTCTCCTAGCTGCTTTCCATTTGTTTGTTCTTTCTTTTGTAAAACATGCTGAACTTTAAAAATAGAAAAGTCAGTAAGTGTTAGATATAAAATGCAATATATATTCTGGGGATTTATCCAAAGGAGCTAATCCAAAAAAGGAAAAGTTATATTCCCCAAAATATCTATTCAGCACTGTTTACAAAAGTAAAAAATTTGATGTAACATATATCTAAATATCATGGTTAATGATTTACATATATAACTGTACTGAATTGATAGTCATGAAAACTTTAAGACAGCCTGGGGAAATACTTATGGTACAAAAACAAGTAAAAAATTAAGATATAACAATGACAAAATTTGAAACTAGTATAAATGAACAAATGCTGAAAAATAAACATTTAAAAGTTAAATTAATTTTCTGTGACAATGGTGAAATTATTGATTTTTAATTCTATTTTTATTTTTCACTCTTTAAAATTTTTTTTCTTTCCTTTTTGTTTTCCTTTTTTAACTTGGCTTATTTCTCCAAGAAAAATATTCTTTTATTTTAAATCTTTAAAAAAGTTGTTTTATTCTCTCAAACTTTTTTTTCCTCTCTGCATGTTTTTGTATGTTCACACTGGAGGAAAATGGATTAGAATCCTATCTTTAAAATGGAGTCAAATGTCAGTGTTTCTGAATTCAGATAATTAAATTCCATAATTAGACCAAACTGTTCTCCAGAAAAAATAAGGAAGAGGAGGAAGGGGAGAAGAACAAGAATCGGAAGAAGCATAACAGTATTAACATTACCATATAGAATATACAGTATATATCATATAGGATATGCATTATAAAGGATAATAATTATTAAAGAGAAAAAGAACATTTAATCCTGTAGCTGTATTTTTAACTCTTAAACAAGTTAAATGTAACTCTGCACTAAATATTTATCTGTCCCAAAGAAGCAATGTAGAAAAAAATTGAAAATAAATACAATGTTTGATAGTAGTCTTTAATATTCACAAAAACAAAGAAAAGAAATATGAAAAGTTATGGTACCTCAAGTATGCCCATTTTTATCCCTAACCTAGGAATGTCAGTCTAGACAAGAAATAACCCTTCTTTCAGGTTAATTTGAGTGCTGGGCTCATTCAGAAGGGAGAGATGAAACACCAATCAACATGATTTAGTTCCCCAACCCTAGCCTGAAATGGCCAGGTCACTGAGGCAAAACTGATTTGGGGGCTAAAAAGATCTGTATTTCACCCCTGTTGTCTCCTCTCATATTCTTGCAGCCTTTGCAGCTTCTAACTATACACACATAAGCCCTTTTTTTGGGGGGGTGGAGAGGATTCGAATTAAGTAAAACAGCTGATTTTTAAGAAAAGAACTAACCAGTTTCAATTTAGCAATCATTGGTAATTTTTAATTACATAATTTAAAATGATTTTCAAATAGCAGATTGTTCAAGTGAATTTATATTTTCTAATATTAAATACATTTAAACTGATTCAGCTAACACTTAGCTAGTGTTAGTGAGTGATTTTTACATGGAAAAAAACCTAAAGGTGAGCTGAATTCAATGATTATTTAAAAAAAAATTGTTTCCCATTGAATCTAGGATGGTAAAAAGTTGATTGCATTTTACAGGAGTTTAAGAGGTCTGGATGGAGATTTTTGTGGGGTATAACTTGCTTTTGTTTTAGGCACACAGAGATAGCATATTGGATATGTCCCCCAGGGAGAAAAATCTGAGAAGTACTTTTATTATCACCTAAAGATTCATATTAAATGAAGGAAACAGCACTTAAAGTTTCTAGGAACTGGGATGCTCTGCCTAGTTGCCTTCCTCCTTGTTCCCCAATCTAACAGAAAAGATTTAGGGAGATTGGGGCTCCTCTTTAGGAAAAGGCCAAGAAATACAACAGCCTTTTGGAGACCATCTTTTAGCCCTTTCAAAAGTCCACACACATCACCAAGAAAAGTTCCTGGGCAACAGAATCACACATTCTGACCAAGATAATTTTTTTCCCTCTGGACTCTAATTTTCATGATTCTCTTTGTTGTGCTGTTTGTTTTAGCTTGTTTTTCATTTAAAAAATGTTTATTGAGTGCCTACTATGCGGCATGCACTGTTTCCAGCTCACTGATTTGTTTTAAAATAATGCTTGTGATCAAGAGCTAACTATTAAGAGTCAGATAAGCGGGGAGGGTCAGAGGTGTGTGTGTGTGGGTGAGACACAGATGTCTCCCACCTTCTTGGGCAGAAAATATTCTTTTTCTACTCAACAACAAATAGCTTATAGTATTTTAATTCCTGTTGTTCCATGGGGGAAAAAATCTCAAAATCAAAAATCCGAAAAACACGTGGCTGGGTAGAACAAAACGCTCATTGGGGAGGGTGGGCTCTAAGGTGCTGGAGGAGATAGAGAAAGCGAGTTGTAAGCCCTCCCCCGCCCCCAAGTCCCAACCCTATGTCTTTTCAGCGCGCCGGGAAAACGGGGAGGGGGACAAAGGTGCTACATGCTGTCTTTCAACTCCCGACTTTTTGAACGGCTGCAATCATCCAGCAGCAGAGCGTTGAGCAGAAGTAGGAGTCAGCTCAGACTCTGCAAACGAAAAATAATAACAATAAAAAAATTTCAAGGCATTCATATCGGTGTAGTCAACACGTGTTGCGGAGTCGGCCCGGGCCGCAGGCGACTGAGACAATGGGGTCGGGGACTGGGGAAGGGGAGTGACCCCCTTCCTCACCTGCCCTCCCAGCACGCGTACCCCCGACAGAATTATCCTCCCTCCTGCAGAGTCTGGAGTAATAACCCAGTTTCCGCCCTGTTCAGGGGGACTCCAGAATTTCTGGGGGTCGACCCTCGCTTTTCCCCGTTCCCTAAGCGAGGGGGTTCCATAGTCTCCCGGCCGCGCTCTCCGCCACCCCTGGCGCCATCCCAGCCCCCGCCGCTAGAAACTCGTTGGCCTCGCTCGCCGCTCAGCCGTGGAGTCAGGGCTTGCGCGTGGACCGCGCGTCCAGCTCTCAGCCGCGTATCCGGGACTCCGAAACGCGCGGCTAGCCGCCCCCTCCCCCACCGCCCAGACGGGGTGCGACCGCCCACGTGTCGCCCCTAGCCCAGTCCGGTCCTTCCCTCGGGCTCCCAGAGCCAGAGGATCCGGAATGAGTTGGTTAAAGCCGAGGGAAGGGACCCGGGCGGATCCGCTTCCCCCTCCCCAGGAACGGAGGAAGGGGGGAGGGGCTGCCGCCCCCTCCCCTAAGCTCCCGCCCCTCGCTTCCCCGTGCGCGGAGCGGAAATTACCCCCTCCCCCCGCGGGTCTGACCTGGGGACGTGGGCGGGGCTTCGCGCTTAGCCCCCCGCCCTCCGTCCCTCTCCCGCCTTCCCGCCGGGAACGGAGTCCTGCACCCCAAACAAAGTTAGGAGACCCGAACCTAGGGCCTAGAGAGCTGCCGGCGGTGTCTGGGTGGTGCGAGCTCTGGAAACTCCACCTGTCTGTCCCCGACTCAGGGAGGGAAAAGGGGACAATTCAAATCTCCACCCGGTCACTCCCTCCCTAAGACCTCCCCCTTCGGTTCGCTCGGGTTAGCTCTAGCTACCACCCCTCTTCCTTCTTTCCCACCGTCCTCCTCTCCTGGGGTCATCTCCGGCCAGTTCCGCGCGTTCCCCCTAGGACCCCGAAACGTTATCATTTAACAGCCGGACCCCGGGTGCGAACCATCCTTTCTCCCGTGGGGATCTCGAAATATGATTTCCTGCGGCTTCCTCGTTCTCAACTGGGATCCCCAGTGTTCCCAGCTACTCGGTCCCGCGCTTGTAGGGTCCCCCGGTCCTGCATCCCCGGAGGCGGGGGAGTTCCAGGGGGCTGGGGTGGGGAAAGCGAAGACCCCCCCCCCATTTAAACATCTAGGGAAAAGGTGCCTTTCTTTTTAAATCACCAGCTCGTGCGACCCTCTCCTGAAGACCCCAGAGTCTTCGGCTTCTCTTTGTCTATCTCGGCCGTCCCTTGCTTGTCAGTCGCTAGCAGTTAACGGGGGTGGGGTGAGCAACCCCGCCCGGCAAAACGAATAAAAAATAACCGTACGTTTTACCCTTTAAGACTTGGGAGATCTGGGCTGGACCATCCTCCCCCAGTTCGGGCTGGGGTAGGGGGATGGGTGGGGGCGGGGCGCATCCCTAGAGGCCAGGTTCTTGCAAAGGGGGAAGGGGCGAGTAGAGCCTCGGGGACTGTGCCCCACGGTCCTAGTTTACCCCGGGGGTGAGTTGAGTTACCCACCCTCAGGCGGGAGATTATTGGGTTTGGCCGGAGGGCCGAGGGGCCCTGTGGCGTCGGGGGTCTTCCCCTACAGAGTGGGTGGGGGCTGTCACCACGTGGCTTCTTCTTTTTTTTTTTTTTTTTTTTCCGCTCCATTTTTTTTTCAAGTCGATTTTATTTAGAGGCGGCGCCAGGGCGGCCGCGGAGAAACGTGACACACCAGCCCTCTCGGAGGGGTTTCGGACCGAAGGGAAGGAGCCGCGCCGCGTCGTCCGTCTCCCTGCGCGCCGTGGGCACTTCTCCTGGGCTCTCCCCGAACTCTCTCGCGACCTCTGCGCGCCCTCAGGCCGCCTTCCCCGCCCTGGGCTCCGGACAACTTCTGGGGTGGGGTGCAAAGAAAGTTTGCGGCTCCTGCCGCCGGCCTCCCCGCTTCTCGGCCTAGGAGGCTCGCCGCCCGCGCCCGCTCGTTCGGCCTTGCCCGGGACCGCGTCCTGCCCCGAGACCGCCACCATGAACAAGCTTTACATTGGCAACCTCAACGAGAGCGTGACCCCCGCGGACTTGGAGAAAGTGTTTGCGGAGCACAAGATCTCCTACAGCGGCCAGTTCTTGGTCAAATCCGGCTACGCCTTCGTGGACTGCCCGGACGAGCACTGGGCGATGAAGGCCATCGAAACTTTCTCCGGTAAGAGCACAGCCATCTCCCGGAAAAGCCACAACGGGAGCCCCGAACAACGGAGACCCGCACCTTCCGGTTCCTCTCCCGCCAACTCCTCTCTTCCCGGGCCTGCGGGGCTTGGCCTCCGTACCCACCCTCGACCTACCCGCTTCGATGCCCCCTCCCTCGCTCTGCACCACCCCCACCCCCGCGCAGAAATATTCGGGATTTCTTCCTAGCCTGAGATAAGAAGCTCTGGCTTCCCCCATCCCTTCTCCCCACCGACGGGGCGGGAGCCCCCAATGGCAGTAGTGGGGGGTGGGTTTAGGGACAGGGAGATGACCCCCGGCTAGGCGTTATTTCCACGTCCAGCCCCTCCTTATCCGCCAGTGGACGGTCCCCCAGCTGGAAAACCCCGGCTCCCCTTCCTCAGTCTTAGGCCTTTCCAGGCGTGGAAGGGGTCCCCGCACCGCGGGCAATCTAGCCGCTTCGCATGGGCAATGCAGCCCTCCAGGAGGACTTGCAAGGGAGGGGTCCCGCCTCCCGCCCAGGGCCTGGGGCTTGAGCCATTTTGATTTGAAAGTGGGGCGTGAGCTGGGTGGCGCGGCGGCGGCGGCGCCGGGTCGCCATGCTGCTTCCCGAGACGCCCAGGCTGGGCCGAGAGCCGCGCGCGGCGGCCGCGAGGGACCCTCCCCGCCGGGCCCGGCTCTGCTCCCCCAGGTCCACCCTTTCCCAAACCAGCCCCGACAGGTGACCGCTCCGCGGTCCGAAGCCTTTCTTTCTGGCCAACAGAGAAAAATAAAGTTTAGTTCTGCATAACGCCTCCGTCCCCCGCCCCACTTTCTGTGGAATGGGGAGCCCTTTCTCTCCCCGCTTCTTCTCCCCACATCTGGGAGCTCTATAGGCAGCGCACCCACACAAATAGACTTGCACCTTTACCAAATCGGGCTTCCAGAGCGACCCACTACAAGCCTCAGTGATTACATAAAACAAAAATTTAAAAATGAATAATAACGAATTTATAGATTCCACCATTCGTAGAACAGCCTTTTTCCCATCCTGCTATGGAAGCCACTGCCTGGATTCCTAGGAAGATCTCGAAATCCCAGTAACTCCTGAATTACCCTGGTGTCTTTCCCCTTCCTCTTCCCACCCCCAGCCCCTGTTCACACTCTTATAGTAATTTTTTTTTTTTTTTAATTTTTAGGGAAAGTAGAATTACAAGGAAAACGCCTAGAGATTGAACACTCGGTGCCCAAAAAACAAAGGTAGGAAAGAGCTCTTTTCTCGGGGTGGGGGGCGTGGGGGTGTGCTGAGAAGCTGTGTTGAGGGGGTCCATAGCGTCTCCAGTGGAAGAAACCCATTACTGGTCTTCCCACCCCCAACTCCGGATGTTGGGGGCAGGGAGGGAAGATTGGCCAAGATCTTGTAATGGGTGGTTTACAGCTTGTAAAAAAAAAAATAAGTTGGAGCTGGGGTGGGCTAAAAGATGTTAGTTGTAGAATTAAAGGGGAAAGAAAATCAATAGGGAGGAACCTTGTGGAGTTTAAGCGGTGGGGCCGTTTTTTTGTGGGGAACCTTAAAATCTTTGAAGAGTTCAGACTCATGGCGATTTCTGCAACTTCGTAGCAGGCCTCATTTTCTGTTTTTCTCACTCTTTCCACACCGTAATTCTAAAGTAGATTGCCCTTCTACTCCCTAATCGGAGTGGAATGAGTTTTCCGTCCCCCCAAAAATTCCCTTTTGCTTATACTTTATATTTCTGCAACAAGCAAAGACTTTATTTCCCATGGACCCTCCCCTCCCCCATCCCCAATCCCTCACATCTCACATCATCCTCCTCCTCGACTGGATTTTCCAAAGAATATGCCTTGGCTGTACTATCCTTTTCGAGCCCCCCTACCCCCACTCCTTCAGCCCATTGTTACAAGGGGACCATCTGGGGTGAGAGCTTTGTGTTGAGGCTGTGAGCTGGGGCTCTTTGGAGGGCCTAGAACTCCGTGGATGAATGGGGGTGTGTGTGTGTGTGTGTGTGTGTGTGTGTGAACTCCGTGGATGAATGGGGGTGTGTGTGTGTGTTCTAATACCCTATACCCTCTGTGTGTGTGTTCCAATACCCTGTACCCTCCGTGTGTGTGTGTATATGTGTGTGTGTGTGTATTCCAATACCCTATACCCTCTGTGTGTGTGTCTGTTCCAATACCCTATACCCTCTATCCTCTCTCTCCGGCAAAATGGGGTTACCTCCATCATGTTTACTGAGAATTCATGGTAGATTTCAAATCTTCCATTGAACTTTGAAATCTTTCCTTGAACTCTGGCTGGGAAGTATACGGGCAGTCTTTATACTTTCTCAAATCAGACTTTAAACATGTTGACAGTGTAGAGTTTGCTTTCATGTCCCTAGTTGGAAAGCAGCCCCCAGTAAGTCTTTGATCCTCCTCACCCCCCCCATTTCAGCTGAAAACTTGGTGCATTTCAGAATAGTCTCTCTGGCCTTTTCTGGGTGGGTAGGTGGGGGGTGGTGACTGCTTTTTTTTGGGGGGCTGTTGAGAGGGTCTAGAAAGTTCATGTGAAATGATCTATTTAGTGGCTTAGCTTGGTATTTAAGTAACTTGGAACTATTGTGTCTGTAGATCAATATGGCTTGTTACTACGTTGATAGAGCTTGCGATTTAACTTCAGATGTTTGAAATACCGTGTTATTGGAAAGGCAATTAGAGTTAGGAATAAAGTGGCAATAAAATGGGAAGGAAGAAAATAAGTCTTGTTATTTTAAAACATTTTTTGGAACATACACTGACACTAGCAGGTTTATTGAGAAGGATATGAATATTTGAACTGAAAGCTGAGTGTTGGTGAAAAATATCCAGAATAAGTAGAATTATAAAATATATGGATTTTTTCTTTTGCTCTTGAGGATGGATTAAATTTTAGGGAATAAAATGAAAAACAAGAAAAATAGCAAAATGTGATGAAATGGCACTCAAAACATTTATATTTTAATTTTCATGGTGCCCTGTATTTATGGATCTTTTCCCCCAAGCCATCTGCTTGCTTTTAAGCCATTTCTAGGCTCCTTCTTGTTCCCTCCAAAATGCATTACTGAGGGCTCTTTTTTGAGTTGGAAGGGAGAGGGGGTTTGTGAGAAGACTGGGTTAAAAAAAAAAAAAAATCTGTCCACACCCATATTAAATTAGATGTTTTGTGTGTTCTCCCCCTTCCTGAAATAATTTTTTTAGCCTAAACATTGAGTCACTTGTGTTTTCTTTGCTTTTTTTTGGGGTGGTGGTGAGAAGGCATTTCATTTTTCTAGAATGAATCAATTTTTGAAGTCTCAGGATTTAAAAAAGAAAGTTTGTTTTCATTAAGTCAGTTCGCTCTATCATTTTGTGTCTTTGAGGAAGTATGTTGTGGTATGTGTCTTTACTCTGTGTCTGAAAAGTATTTCGTCAGTTAGGTTTGTTACTGACTTTTTCAATCATTTCATGGATGTATAGAACAGGAACAAGTTAATTATGAGTAACACATTCTGAGTAAAATGAACAACTACACAAATGATATTTTGTGTATATATACTCTTGTATTTTTCTTATGAACTTTTCTTGAGGCATTCAGTTGCAAATGAATTATGATTTCAGTTTCTAAGATAATTTATAAAACCCAACAACTAAAATTTTTTAAGGGGGGGAAATCAAACAAAAGATATGCTATAGCAGTACCTCTTAATGTATTTTGTTCTCACTTTGAGTCTATTTGCTAAATATAATTTGTACCTTTTTAAGGACACAAGAGACTGAACACTGTGCATTTGAACTGAAAACAACAATTAGCTTGAATTTTTTAAATGAGGTGGTATTAAATTTCTCAGAGATCACCTTCTCAAACCCCCTTTTAGTGTTGGAATTTGGTTAACAATTTGTGCTTTTTTGTTGAGAATTTGTATATGTTCACTGCCAGATACCGGGACAAAAGGAAAACCAAATGCATTAAAAACAGTTGTGGAAAGGGCTTGTGTATGTTTTATTCTGAGAGACTTAGGAGTAGTTGAGGTAAAGGGGTATCATTTTAGTGTGCCTTGATTACTTTTGAGACATAATTTGCTTTTTAAGGGAATTAAACCTTTGTTACACTTGCCACTTTGGTGTGCCTTTTTCTAGAAGAATGTGACCTAAAGATAGCATATTCACCGTCAACTGGTGTCCTCAAAATAAAAGGTGTTACTGTTGAATAAGAAAACAATGAAAGAGAGGCACTGAATTCTTTTTTTAAGGTGAAATGTGTTCACATTAAAGAATTCTAAGTTTGAAGATTTCTTTAGGCAGATTAATGGTCCTTTCCTCTAGGTTGACTTAAAATGAGGTGGGCTAACTTTCCCTTAAATTTCCACCTATTAAACAACAATTAGTTTTATAAGCCATTCATATAAAAATGAGAACTCTGAAAAGAAAGTGTTGCAATTTGATTCTTAGTTTTACAGTTTAATTTTTTGAAGTTAGCAGCTTTAAAAATCTGTGAAGGCTGTCTTATAAAATGGCAAAATATTTTAAATTTATTTTAACAAAATGATTTGTTGAGGGACTGAAGAAATCATTGGATCACTACATGTTTTCCAAACAACCTAAAAATTGCTTTCAGAAATGGATTTGCACTTACGGAAAGAAAACAACAAACCACCTTGTACTTTGGGGCTGAAAATGAATTAAGAGGGGTTAAAAAACAAAGGAATGAAAACTACTAGAGTGGGAGGGTTTTCAGGCACTTTTTACTTTAATGGTTGTAATTATGGATTAGTATCCAAATAAAAAAGAAAGTTTTTAACTCATACAAGGCAAAAGATACATGTGACTACTATTTAAGAAAGCTTGAAGTAGAAACAATTGATTACCCCTTTAAAAAGATTTTCTTATTAGGTTAGAATTTTTTGTTTTTCGCTTTACATAAGTGAAAAAAATGGTTGAATCTGAAGTTTTTGTGCACTGTTTGGAGGAAAGGTGGAAACTGGGGTATGTTCTTTACCTATTTTAATTTCCACCTAACTTTACAAATTCATAAATTATGTTTCCTTCACTGCTGGTAGAAATCCTTAGCTATTCTCATTTGGGTGGTCAGTATTTCAAGATGAGACTTTCCTAAGGACAGTGTTAGCTGACTGTCCCTTGGAAGAACTGCAGGTTTCCAGAACCCCTTATTTTCTGACCCAAATTAAAAAGATGAAATTTTACCCTAATGGCTTCTCAGATGGAGAACTTTTTAGTAAAGAAGGGGAAGAATTGCAGTTCCCATTACTAATTTATTCAAAGTATTGTTAACTGTTCAAAAGGTAAAGTTTTAATGGCACAGCTTTTGGTGGAAAAAAAAATTCATAATTATGTTTCAGAGATGAAATACATGACATTAGCAGTTGGAAGAATCTTGATTCAAAGTTCTGAGCTTGTAATCTTTTAAAATTACCTTAATATGTATCATTTTAATCTATGTGTGTGGGTACTTTTAAGGCTTACTTTTTAAGAGTGTATTTATACTATAATGTATAGCAGCCAGTTGACAAAGATACTATTGAGATACTCTAGTGAGCATACAATTTTAAAACATTTTAAAATTCAGGTCTGATTTAGTTGAGTGAGAAGTGGGGAACAGCAAGTGCTTGCTGTTTGTTGAAGTTTAAAGGTTTTGTGAAGAGTTATTTATTGGTTAGATCTGTTGATTTTTGTGTGTGGCGTGGTGGTGGTGGTAGTGGTGGTGGTTGGTGGTGGTGGTGTTGATGGGGTTATTAGAATTAATGTATGAACCAAAGGCATTTGAAGAACGGACATTTTCCCAGCTGTTATAATTTAAATTAAGTCGTGTTCGTTCCCCATCCTCTTTTAAGAGTCTTGAAATGTGGCTAATGTCTTCCAGAACTTGCAGCTTAGAATTTGGGATGGGAGTGTTTGGGAGAGAAAAGGGGAGGAAAAAAGCAGCAGGGGAGACTGGAGAATCAGACCAGTTAGTCCCGGCTTGGAAATTCCAGACGGGGAGGGGGAAGAGAAAGAGGGAGGGAGGGGAGATACGGGGTTGGGTGGATTTCCCGCTTCCCTTTTAAAGGGGAGCGACTGGAGGCTCACGGCTACCCCCGGGAGAGGGGTCGGAGACGGGTGGTAGACTTAGCGCAGGGCAGAGCTGTATTTGCTTTTGGAGTTGCCTGCCTTCCCTTCCCCTTTTAAAAAAAAAAAAAAAAAAAAGAGAGAAAGTCTCAGCGGCACTGGAGGCTCTTCCTGGAGCGCTGGTCCCGGCCCGCCGGCTCTAACCTTCCCCGTCCGCCCCCGCGCCAGTCCCAGTCCCAGCCCCAGCCCCGGCAATCTCAGCTCGGCTCGCTCTGAGGTGGGGCTGCCCGCCTGCCTTCTCTTAACAAGCCCCTGACCGAGAACATCCGCTGGCCTGGGTCTCCGAGGAGGACTTCCCCTCCAGATCCCTGAGACCCCGGGAGATCCCAGGCTGTTTGTGGCACGCCTTAGTCCTGGGAACCCGTAGATTGCAAACCTCGCAGCATGTACCCCACGAGAAGCCCCCCCCCCCACAGGCTTGTGGCCTGTAGACCCTTTCTAGCACCTGGGCTGCCTCGAGCTCTCCATTCTAAGGCACAAAAAACCAGTGGGTAAATGTGAAGTAAAAAGGGGCAAGGAGAGAGGAGTGGGTAAAAGGAAAATAGGATGAGAGAGTTGGGGAGAGAATAGAGGTGCAAGCAGCTGTTGCTCTCCCCCAGTAGCTGGGGTCTTGGGTTGTGAGTAGAACCTTAAAGAGTTAAGTGTCAATTTAAGTAACCAGCAATCTTTACAAAATGAGCAGTTTGTGTCTGTCCACAGGTTCTGAAGGCTGACCAAAACAATAACAGAGGCAGTAATAGTAGTCAGAGATTCTATCCATGGGTTTATCTTGTAAAAGAGAGACAACAGGCCTTCCGGTTGGCCACTGGCAAGGCTCTGAGGATCTTTTTCAGGGTCTCAGCCAGTGTCTGATTCCATTTTAGTATAAAAGTTTTGCACCCCATCCATTTCCACCTTTCCTCTTCTCCCCTATACCTTTTTAAATGCCTGTCAAAACAAACTGGAAGGAAAAGTCTCCCAAACCTGTACTCAAGAAAGTGTATGCTCATTTGGTTATTGATAGTTTGATTTGGTTAAAAACGATCCTGTAAGATAACACCTGATACACACCATTGCAAGGAGGTAATGCCAACAGAAAGCTGTTTAGTCCTCAGGTAGTGACTTCATTCTACTAAGAGGACTTGGATGGCTCTTCAGATTTTGATCAGAGGGGACTGTGTCCTTAATAGTGGATAGAAGGGGGTGGTCATCCTATTATCAAAGTTTATTGCAGAGCCAGCTTTGTAAGCCCTGCTTCCTACCTTGCAGCACTGTAGGTTTGCAATAATACAACAGGCTGGAGCAAACTTTTGCCCTAAACACAATTGACTGACATAATATATGTGTTGATTACAGGTAAATCACAGAAAAGTAGATCTGGACCTTATACTTTTAATACAGTTGGAAAAAACCTGATTGCAACACCCTGAAATGTAACTGTGGCAGAACAAACACGATCAGAAATGCAGTTCTTTTGCAGAAGTCCAGGCTCCCAGGAGCATGGCTGGTCATAAGCAAACTGCTTTTGAATGAAATACAGAGCAAACAGCTAGATGACTAAAAGAAGTTTTGAGTGGATTGTGCAGATATTTTCGATACCCCTTAGGACACATCTGGTTATTAGACAAGTGGCATTTTGGTGGCTGGAAGGCACATAAAGGATGTGTCTGAGATGGGTTGGCTGGTAAATTTTGCTTATAGTTTGGAGGAGGGCTGTGGACAAAAATCCCATAATAGAGGAGGCAGGAGAAGAGGGGAAGCTCTCCATTTTCTCTTTCCCTTTCTACCACGTCTGGTTAGTGGATTCTAGTTAATCCTTTCTACATTTCCTTAGGAAAAGAGGGTTAAGGGATCCTACCCACGCCCCCCCCCCCCACACACACACAAAGAGGGTTAAGGATAACTTCAAATTTTTTATTTCATTTTGAATTAATTTCAGTTAAAAACTCAATTACTCATTCAGGCCAGGCACGGTGGCTCACACCTGCAATTGTAGCACTTCTGGAGGCCAAGGCAGGCAGGTTGCATGAGGTCAGGAGTTCAAGATTAGCCTGGCCAACATGGTGAAACCCCATCTCTACTAAAAATTAGCCGGGCATGGTGGTGCAAGCCTGTTGGCTACTCAGGAGGCTGAGGCAGGAGAATTGCTTGAACCTGGGAGTTGGAGGTTACAGTGAGCTGAGATCACACCACTGCACTCCAGAGTGAGACTGTGTTTCAAACAAAAACAAAAACCAACTCAATCACTAATTCAGATGTTTTGGCCACTTGAATTGGAAAACAATAATTCTGAGTGAAATTTGATTGGATAGTTTAGTTTACTTGATTGGATATAGTTAGAATCTTTAAGTGGAGACATCAGATAATTCAGAAATATATGTGTAGTGGTTGTTTGTGTGGTCCGAGCTCTTTGGCAAAGAGGAATGAGGAGGAAAGGAATAATTCCAAATTCTTAAGGCTTCAGGAAGGAAGAAGTGCTGTTAGAGTCTTAATGACCTATTCTAGGTCCCCCACTCATCCTTTACGGGGGTTTGGAGGAAAGATCTTCCCAGGAGAATTCAGTGTTTAAAATCTTGAGCTCAATTTCTGTAACTGTAAAGAAGTGATCCTAATAGTAGTACACAATAGCTCTTATTGTTACTATTTTGTTGTAGATATTGACTTCTCTCCCTCCTGCCCTAGCCACTGTTTATCCTCCTTTGAAGCTTTACAGTTCCATGCTACCCTGCCCCATAAAGCTGTGGTTAGCTCTGTATTAGAACTGATCAAGTGTACAGATGCCCAAAAATGTGTCCACGAGAGGTTGTCTTTGAACTGTGTGTCAGCTTGGGGTATATATCTAAGGCACTAGAAACAGTGATGGATAAACAGTGATGGATCTGTGTGTAGGGTGCTTTGGTAACTCCACCTATATGTTGAAAGGAAAAGCCACCTCTTAGTGGAGAGAGATGAAGCTCACCAGGGCAACCCCACAGAGTCCCTAGATTATGGATTCCCCCAGTATATTCTCCGAGACAGAAGGCTTGGAGAGATGAGGCAAGCATGGCGGATAATGCTGCTAATTGTTCATTAGGGGAAATGGGCCATTTATGCCCTGAACTTGGTCCAGGTTCCTAGCTGAAATTTCACACTTCAGTGCTACTGTCAAAGGTACACGTAGAGTAGGGACATTAGTGAGAGGGGAATTACCCTAACTCCACATATAAGGTAGGTGCTATAAGAATTCAGGACGAAGGGGACTGTATGGATCCTCTTGGGGGTCTGAGGAAGGAGGAAATGAGAGCAGCCTCCCCTATCTGCTGGAATGGCTTCATGTCCTGCTCTTGGTAAGCTCACAAAGTAGGCATTCAGAAACTGGGAATCCCTAGATGCCCAGGGGGTGACTGCATACATTGCTCCCTACTTCTGCCCCTGTAATGTACTCACATTCTCTCCCTGGTTCCTTGGTCTGGAACCAGTCCCCAAAGATGCACTCAGAACCCACCTTTATTCCCATTTCTTCATTTCAGCCCTCTGCTCAAAGGCTGTGTGCCATAATTCAGGCACATGGATGGGTGCATACACATAGATACACACGTCTACAGCCCCAGCCCTGGGAATAAGAATTGAAACTTCTTACTGGGATGGGGAGGAAAAGGGCTTCCCATCCGGATGTGGTTTTCAGTCTTTTAACAGGCTTGTGACTTTAATCAGTTACTATAAAGGATTTTACAATTAGTTTATGCAGAATGATGTGTGTTGCCTCTTTTCTGGAGTGGCATTTGGGATCGCTTGGGGCTCGTCAACTTTCCATTAGGGACTCTGAGGAGGAGAAAATGAGGGGAGACAGGAACTGAAATGGGAGCTGTTGGGTGGAGGAAACTTGTTGAGGATGTCTATTCAAAGTTCGAAATATTTATTTTACTTCCTCCTTAAGGTCTCTAAGTTACTTGGGAGGAGAACTCCAACTGTAATAGAGACCAGTTGCTTTGGCAGGATTTGGAGATGAAGTTCTAAATTAAAGGGCAGGCCGGGTACAGTAAAGTGACTCACGCCTGTAATCCCAGCACTTTGGGAGGTCGAGGCTGATGGATCACCTGAGGTCAGGAGTTCGAGACCAGCCTGACCAACATGGTGAAAACCCGTGTCCACTAAAAATACAAAAATTAGCTGGGCGTGGTGGCTGGCGCCTATAATCCCAGCTACCCTGGAGGCTGAGGCAGTAAAATCCCTTGAATCCAGGAGGTGGAGGTAGCAGTGAGCAGAGATGGCGCCAGTGCACTCCAGCCTGGGTGCATCTCCGGGGAAAAAAAAAAAAGTAAAAAAAGTAAATTAAAGGGCAAAGATAATTCTTTACAGAGAGACTTGGCTGTTCGTGGCTGCAGCCAGTGTATTCCAAACAAGGACTAGAAGTACTAGGATGTTGGCTGAGGAATCAGCTAGATTCAGAAGAATGCACTCTGGTTAAGAGTCTTCCTGCAACTTATTTAAACTTATTTAAAATCTAGCAGACTGAGATCATGTATAGGATTTTCTTCCTCTCTATATTATTACCATTTGGGTAAGATAACGCTGCTACTGCTGTTGGCTTTCTGGAATAGAGTGGAGCGATTCCTGTCCTGAGTGAGCTCTGGGTGTAGGCAGGAGGTGGAACAGAATGATCTTCGCAAACCTAGTATTTCTGTGAGATAATCTTTGTTCCACTCTGCTCTTGCCCCTCTTGCTGGCCACCTTGAATGAATAGTTTCTTTTAAACTTCTAACTAGATGAGGAACGATGTCTGTCAGAACCCCATGGTTAGCAACCTGTAGCCTGGAGTGTGTGAGGGGTCCTTAACACTCAGTCACTAGCTGTTTGCAAAATAACTTAAAAATAGATATTTACAATGAAAAGCCATGGGAAAAAAACATTTAACAAGATGCTACAGGCTTCTCTGATAGCTTGCATATTGCTGCAAAGATTGGTACCTCTAATGTATTCATCTATTCATGCATGCATTCATCCAGTTACTTTTATCTATTAGGCGTCTGCTATTGGGTGTTATGCCATTTGCTAGGTATTAGAAATACAGAAAAGACCTTGATCTTTCAGTGCAGACTGAAGGAAATATATACATATATTTTTTTGTTTTGTTTTGTTTTTGAGATCGAGTTTTGCTTTGTCACCCAGGTTGGAGTGCAGTGGTGCAATCTTAGCTCACTGCAACCTCCGCAATGTGCCTGTAATCCCAGCTCCCCAGAGGCTGAGGCAGGAGAATCGCTTGAACCTGAGAGGCAGAGGTTGCAGTGAGCTGAGATCTTGCCATTGCACTCCAGCCTGGGTGATAAGAGCGAAACTCTATCTTAAAAACAACAACAACAAAAAATCATTTTTAATTGTAAAATGCACAAAAAGGTAAGGCCGGGCACGGTGGCTCAAGCCTGTAATCCCAGCACTTTGGGAGGCCGAGGCGGGTGGATCACGAGGTCAAGAGATCGAGACCATCCTGGTCAGCATGGTGAAACCCCGTCTCTACTAAAAAAAAATACAAAACATTAGCTGGGCATGGTGGCGCGTGCCTGTAATCCCAGCTACTCAGGAGGCTGAGGCAGGAGAATTGCCTGAACCCAGGAGGCGGA
>NW_016107438.1:2243413-2244379 GCF_001604975.1 Cebus imitator
AAAAAAAAATGCACAAAAAGGTTAGCCATTTTTAAGTATATAGTTTAGTGACATTAAAATCATTCACGGCTGAGAGCAGTGGCTCACACCTGTAATCCCAGAACTTTGGGAGGCTGAGGTGGGTGGATCACCTGAGGTGTCAGGGGATCGAGACCAGCCTAGCCAAAATGGTGAAACCCTGTCTCTACTAAAAATACAAAATTAGCAGGGTGTGGTGGCATGCACCTATAATCCCAGCTACCCAGGAGGCTGAGGCAGGAGAATTGCTTGAACCCAGGAGCTGGAGGTTGCAGTGAGCTGAGATTGCACCACTGCACTCCAGCCTGGGCAACAGAGTGAGACTCTGTCTCAAAAAAACAAAACAAAACAAAAAAACCCCACAAAAAACATTCATGTTGTTGTGCAACCATCACCTTCATCTATTTCTAAAACTCTTCATCTTGCAAAACTGCAACTCTGTACCCATTAAATAATAACTTACCCATTCCTCTTTTCCTCTGGTCATTCCAGTAAGTAGTGCTAGGATTCAAAAAAATGACCATTTTAAAACCATTGTCAGTTTTACTTTTTCCCACATGGTGGTCACCTGTTCATCCTAAAGAAAATGGAAGCCTTTGTGTGTCCCCTTTTCTGCATTAACTACTGATTATTTGCTGAGTTTTTACTTAGCATCTATTGGGTCTTTTCAGGTGGGGAAGTGAGACATAGAGGTGGAGAGGACTCCCAAAAGAGGGAGGTACAAGGCTAAGTCTCTGCCCTCCAGCATTTTCACTTTAAATCCAGGAAAAACTGAAAGTACAGAGTCCAGGAGTCCATGCACTAAAATGCGAGGCACACAACCTCAGGAACGAAAGTAAAGGAGGGAGGCTTAGAGCTAAGCTGGGTTTTGGAGGCTAGGCAGAAAAAATAGAGTGGATTAAGAAGAGCATTGCGCGGCCGGGCGCGGTGGCTCAAGCCTGTAATCCC
>NW_016107438.1:2244633-2251496 GCF_001604975.1 Cebus imitator
AAAAAAAAAAAAAAAAAAAGAAGAGCATTGTGGAGTAGCCTGGCTAACATTGAAACCCCGTCTGTACTAAAACTATAAAAACTAGCTGGGCGTGGTGGCAAGCGCCTGTAATCCAAGCTACTTGGGAGGCTGAGGCAGCAGAATCGCTTGAACCCGGGAGGTGGAGGTTGCAGTGAGCCGAGGTTGTGCCACTGCACTCCAACCTGTGTGACACAGTGAGACTCTGGATAGACTGGGAGCTGTTTTTGGGCAAACCATTCATTCACCTAGAAGAAGGAGGCATTCAGTGATGATTCACAGAAATGAGGCTCTCAGTAGGTAGGGCAGCCACTCCTGTCTATTTCCCTTATTGAGCATCTTTGCTTCTGAACAATGCGAGGCAATGAGGGTCAAAAGATGAGTTTCTACTACAATTACAAGAGCATTTATGGAGTATCTACTCAGCTCACAATGTCACTTCACCGAATTCCCCAAAGAACTCTGAAGGTATTATCTTCATTCTACAGAATAATCTGAACTAAGGTCACACCGTCAATAAGTAAGAGTGCTGGGATTTCAAATCCAGGCATTTCTTTTTCAAAGCTGAGCTCTCTTAGAAGTTGGGAACTCGGGAGGTTGAGGCAGGAAGGTTGCTTGAGCCCCGGTGTTTCAGGTTACAGTGAGCTATGATGGTGCCACTGCACTCCAGCCTGGGCAACAGAATGAGACCCTGTCTCTTAAAAAAAAAAAAAAAAAAAAAGTTGGGATATCCTCCAATATTTAGAGAGGTTGAGGTTTTCTTGAGGTTTTTTTTTGCAGGGGCTAGAGGGTGGGGCATAAGCTTAGCAGATAAAATTTCTCTTTGCTCTGAGTCTCCATCCTCCCCAGGCATTTCATACATACCTTGCATTGTATTTTCCTGTCACTGTTGAGATTTTCAGATTATCTTGAATGGTTGAAGAAAACTGTTGTTTTTTTTTTTTTGGAGATGGAGTCTCGCTTTGTCACCCAGGGAGGAGTGCAGTGGTGCAATCTTGGCTACTGCAATCTCTGCCTCCCAGGTTCAAGCGATTCTCCTGCCTCAGCCTCCCGAGTAGCTAAAGGTATGTGCCACCACACCTGGCAAATTTTTGTATTTTTAGTAGAAAAAGGGTTTTGCCATGTTGGCCAGGCTGGTCTTGAACTCCTGATCTCTTGTGATCTGCCCTTCTTGGCCCCCCAAAGTCCTCGGATTACAGGCATGACCTACTGCGCCCGGCTGGTTGAAGAAAATTGAGATGGATGGGTCCAAATTTTCTCCCCTTGTCTGGGCAGCTAAGATGGGAAATGGTTATTCTGTTGGAATGAAATAATGCACTGAGAGGGAGCTGAGCAAAGCAGAAGAAAGATCTGAGTGGTTAGAACTTAGGTGTCAGCCTCAGCTTGTCCTTTTGCAGATGTGAAAGGTGTGGGATCTGGGATCACTCTCTCTTTTCCTGGGAATCTGTTTCCTCACCTGAATCCTCCCTATCTCCAGAAGCCTCATAAAATAAGAGGAATTAGTATTTTGAGTTCTAGGAACCTCCATCCTTCGACGCTTCTGGAAGGTACCAAGGGCTGGAGCTTTTGGCTGATCCCCCCCCCTCCTCTTTTGTTTGGGTTCAACCCAGGGGAAAATGGGAGCTTGGGGGGAAGGGCAGGGATTGAGATGCTTCCCTTCCCCTCCTCCCCCTCCCCCCGACTCCCAGCAGGAAGGGACAAAGAGTTGACCTTTGTTACATACAAGTCTACAGAATCATAATTCATAGTTCATACATGTTAGTTTCTTTTTTCTTTCTTTAGACAGGGTCTCCTTTTGTCGCCAGGGTGGAGTGCAGTGGTACAATCACAGCTCATTGCAACCTTGACTTCCAGGGCTCAAGGGAGAGCCTGAGCCTTCCAAAGTGTTGGGTTTACAGGCACCAGCCACGGAGCCTGGTTTCATACATGTTAGTTTCTAAAAAACAGTAATCCAGTTACCTTTTTTTTCCCTGGCAAGCAGGAACAGGCTGCACAGTGTAGTGACACTTGCTGGCCAGTGTCACCTTGACCTCTCTGAGCCCGTTTTCTGACCTGCAGAACGGAAGTAGCAATATTCTCAGTCTCCCCTGGTTGTTGAGAGGCTCAACTTGTGGTAGTTCCAGGTTCATAGTGTGGGCATAAAGAAGTACTTTGTGAACTCTAAAGCACCATGCAAAGGTGAGTTACTAACAAATCATTCATCGATGACACCCCTAAAGGTCTGAAAGGTCATTCTCACCCCCAAAACAAACGTACTACTCTGCATGGGTGCGAGTATGACTTCTATTGTGACTTGGCTGTGGAGCTTCCCAGAAGGTCTTCTGTGGGGACTTGCCTGGGAGGAGAGTTATTTTCTCTGCGGCCCGAAGGCTCCAGGTTCCGTGCCCCCACCCTGCTCCCAGGCCTCAGTTCCTGGCCTCTCAGTGGGAGGCCTCCCGCCCCGTCCCGTCGCCTCCTGGGCCATTTTCTCCCCTCAAGCCTCCGCGGCCCCACTTCCAGCCTCTCCCCGGCTCCCCACCCCCAACCGGTTGCCACTTAAATGCTTGCAGGCCTGGTGCAGGCGGGAAGCCCCCTCCCCCACAGGACCACCTCAGTCACAGCCCAGACCACGGGGAGGTCGGGTCTGGATTTACTAAAGGACCCCAGAGGGGGAGCCTGCCCCTCGCCGGCTGCCTGGCTTCGCCACGAGGTCGGGTTTCGACTGGCCGGTGGCTCTGGAGAGAGACAAAGGGCAAAGTCCTGGTCCCCACCCCCACCCCGCAGCCCCTGCCGCGGGTCCCCTCCCCCCTCGGGGCCCAGGGCGGGTAGCCTTGGGCCGCTTGTCTCCGCGGGACAGGTTTGGAGCGAGTCGAGTCGGGGCGCCCGGGGGCTCTGGCGGTAGAACATTCGAGACCCGGAGACCCGGAGCCGTGTGGTGGAGGGGCTGGGGGCTGCTCTGTCCCCCTCCTTGCGCTCTGCGGCCTCAGCCCACCCAGAGGCCGGGGTGGAAGGGCGAGTGCTCAGCTTCCCGGGTTAGGTGAGAGGGGCTGGGGAGGGGGCGGCCCGCCCCTCAGCTGCGCCGTCTCAGTTCTCAATTGCCCGTTCACCAGGGCGCCCCTCCCCCGCCTCAGCTGCCGCCGCCTTTCCCAGGCACCGTCCCCCTCAGTGGTTCTCCCCTCAGTCTCCCCTCAGTCCCCGTCCCCCTCAGTGGTTCTCCCCGCAGTCCCCGTCCCCTCAGACTCCCCGTCTGTCTCAGCCCCCCCAGTCGCCGTCCCCCTCAGTGGCCCGCTCTGCTGCGCCTTCCCGGCCCTGCCAACCACCGTGTTCTCCGCCTAGGTCCTCTTGGCTCTTGAAGAGCTACCCCTCCTCCTGGTCAAAGATAGGCGGGAACCATCTTGGAAGGCACTCAGCTCTCCCAGGCAGCATCCGTGGTGGTAGGGCATTCTAGACCGTGGGGAGCCCTGGGGAGGAAGACCTCTGCAGAGAGGGCACTTGAGGGGAAGGAGGGCCACGCGGGGCCGTGCAGGGACTGGCTGAGGAAGCCCCGCCAGGAGGAAGCCAGCAGTGGTGCCGGTTTCCCACCAGCAGGTCGTTGTTGCCAGCTGGGGGGGACGCGGATGCCCGATCCCTGAGGGCTCCTGCGCAGCGCTGGCCACTGACGGGCACGCACACGCTTGTGGGGCTGGTGCCCAGATGCTTGTCCATCCTCACCAGGGGTCACTAAGGACCCCGAGGAGCACGCGGAGGCCCGCTGGGCCCTTCTCACCGTGCAGTGGGGAAGCTGCCGAAGTGGGATTGCTATGGAGGCTGGTCTGGTTTCCTCTCTGCTTCTGAGAGGGCTACCTCGGTTGTTGCCTCTGGAGGAGAGAGCGGGACTCTGTCTCTTTCCAAGGCACCTCTCATGACGCCTTCCACTGGGCGCCAGCTCCATCCTCGGCCGGGCCTCTGAGCCGCCGAGGGCCTGAGCGTGCGCTGTGTCGCCCAGGCTGGAGTGCAGTGGCGCCATCTTGGTGCACTGCAGCCTCCGCCTCCTGGATTCAAGCGCTTCTTCTGCCTCAGCCTCCCGAGTAGCTGGGATTACAGGCGCCCGCCACCACACCTGGCTAATTTGTGTATTTTTGGTAGCGACGGGCTTTCACCATGTTGGCCAGGCTGGTCTCCAACTCCTGACCTCAAGGGATCTGCCCACTTTGGCCTCCCAAAGTGCTGAGGTTATAGGCAGACGTCACCGCTCCCGGCCATGAGCGTGTGACTTTTAAGCTTTCTGGAGAGAGGCTGGCATCTCCAGCGGGGATGAGAGCTAAACCATCATCTCCAGGGAGGCGGGCTGGGCTGCAAATGGTCTTCTTGCACCCCGCCACCTTTCCCTCTGTCGTAGCTTAGTGAACTTAGTAACCTTCCCGACCTCCAGGGAAGATTCTGGAAACTTCCCTTCCCACTGCCAGTCTGAGAAGGATGGTGAGCAATGTCCTTGAGGGGACCTCTCTCTCTCTGCTTCTAGCAGGAAGGCTCAGTTGCACAGCTCCTGTTGGGTCACCTCTTTTACATTTGTCCTCACACTTTAGGTTTGTCCTGATGGTTTTTTCTCCACATCCCTCAGTCCACCCCTCGGGTCCCCTATTCTCTGTGCTCCTACCTGACCAGCTCCCCTTTGGGAGCCACTCAAGGTTGGGGAGAGGGTGGCAGGTGGCCCAGGCTGATGTGGAATTTGTCTGGAAAGAGCTGGGCTGTCCCGGAGCTTCTGTTTTGGCCTGCTCACCGTCGGCTGCTCAGATGGGTTTCTTGTCAAACTGTTTCCGAGATAGGCGAATTGAGCAAAGTATTCATGCTGAGGTTGGCTTGACCCCACTGCCACTTAGCACCTTCCACAAGCTGCTTCCTTCCTCCCCCAGACCAAGATGACATTTTGTGTGGTAGGAATTTTTGGTGAGCACCCTTTCACCCTGTTAACAAATCTCCCTGAAAGCTATCCAGCCGTATTATAGGGCACTTAGCTCTTCTGCGAGTGAAATCCCGTGCCCAAATTAGAGCCGCATGCGGTAAAAGCCAGTTGGCATGCACTTAACCATACAGAATATGGGCACCTTTCCTGCTCCTGACGTCGGGGCTGTTCAGACTTCTGCTGTATTAACACTTGTCTTCAGAGAGAAAGTAGCACAGTTTGGTGCAGTGAGCACAAGCAGCCTACAAGTCCTGCCTCCAAGTTGGCAAGTTGATATCCTTCTCTGAGCCTCAGTTTCTCCATCTGTGAAATGAGGGTGACTGTTTCACATCCTCTCAGGCTTCAGAGGCTTACCCCCTTTCCTTTCTGCCTCAATGTATGAATCTTATGTTTTTCAACTGGAACTTCTTGGTGACAGGTTAAGATGTGTGTATTGTGGCCGGGCGCGGTGGCTCAAGCCTGTAATCCCAGCACTTTGGGAGGCCGAGGCGGGTGGATCACGAGGTCAAGAGATCGAGACCATCCTGGTCAACATGGTGAAACCCCGTCTCTACTAAAACTACAAAAAATTAGCTGGGCATGGTGGCGCGTGCCTGTAATCCCAGCTACTCAGGAGGCTGAGGCAGGAGAATTGCCTGAACCCAGGAGACGGAGGTTGCGGTGAGCCGAGATCGCGCCACTGCACTCCAGCCTGGGTAACAAGAGCGAAACTCCGTCTCAAAAAAAAAAAAAAAAAGATGTGTGTATTGCATGTGTCTGTGGTCATGTGTGTGGTCATATAGGCTGAGTGATTCTCTATGTCTGTCTTTATGTAAGCTGAGTGATTCCCTTGTCTCCCCTAAATATGGGTGGAAGAGCCTTCCAGAGTGGGAAGAAGGGTTCAGCCCAGAGTAGCTCTTGGTGACCTGCTTTTCCTTCCTACTTTTCCCCAACAAGTGATGTAGGAAGGAGGCAGTGCATGTATGCCACATACATTAAAAGACCTTGCTCATAGGGCGACAGTTGCATTCCAGTGGTGTCCTTGCCTTCCAGTCCTCTCACACTCTGGCTTTCTTTGTGATGGTGGCATCTGCTCTGGCCAGTCCCACATCTCCTAGTAGGTCAGTGTTTTCTGGCCCCTACCCCTGTCAGCCTGCCACCCGACAGCCTGCCCGCCTGCCTGTCCTCCCGCCTGTCTGGCTGCCCTGCCTCTGGATCAGCCTGGCACAGAGCCCTGGGCTTTTGGCCAGCTCCTCCTCCCTTCCCCGCCCCCGCCTCCTTTCTCTGCTACTGCCATGCTTGAAGCGTGCCAGGTCCGCCCCCTTCAGAAGTTTTCTTGGACAATTTTTTTTTCACCACTTCTTTACCCTGTAGGGATGAGGCGGGGTGGGGAGTAAGGACTGAGTCAGTAGTGATTTTCTGGAAAAGGCAGAGGTTGGCACCTTAGGGCAACTTCCAGATGGGAGGGACAAGTGGGAGAGGGGCCAGCTTTGGGAGGGGGCTTCTACTCTGGTGTCAGCCACATGGAATCCTCTTGTTGAAGAGTCAGCAAAATCACCTACTTCTGAAGGGGTCCAGTAAACAGCCCTCCCTCACCCCCAAGTTAGCTTTGTCTATTCTCTTATATCAAACCAAACCAAATCAAACCAGGTCCTCTGCTGCACTGTTAACCCCATGAAAGCAGGGACCATGCCTATCACTGTATGTTCAGTACTGTAGCACAGTGCCCAGCACTGTCCGATAGAAATGCAGTGTGAGCCATATATGTAAGCTTTTATTTTCTGTGAGCCATATTAAAAAAGGAAATGTATTAAATTTAAAGATATTTAGGCCGGGCGCGGTGGCTCAAGCCTGTAATCCCAGCACTTTGGGAGGCCGAGGTGGGTGGATCACGAGGTCAAGAGATCGAGACCATCCTGGTCAACATGGTGAAACCCTGTCTCTA
>NW_016107438.1:2251741-2255094 GCF_001604975.1 Cebus imitator
TTTAACCCAGTATATAACAAATTATTTCAACATGCAGTCAATGTAAATGATTATTCAAGAGATATTTAATCTTTTTTGGGAAGGTGTTCAAATTTTAGAAATCCAGTATTCTAAACTAGATTAAAATTATTTTATTTTAATTTATTTGTTTTTTGAGTCAGAGTCTCACTCTGTTGCCCAGGCTGGAGAGCAGTGGCATGATACCAGCTCACTGCAACCTCAGCCTCCTGGGTTCAAGTGATTCTCAAACCTCAGCTACCTGAGTAGCTGGGATTATAGGCGTCTGCCACCACACCAGCCAATTTTTTGTATTTTTAGTAGAAACGGGGTTTTACCGTATTGGCCAGGCTAGTCTCAAACTCCTCACCTCAGGTGATCCACCCACCTCGGTCTTCCAGTGCTGGGATTATAGGCATGAGCCACTGTGCCTGACCTATTTTTTAAATTTTTTAAATTAAAATTATTTATTTTACTTTGAGATGGAGTCTTGCTCTGTCGCCAGGCTGGAGTGCAGTGGTATGATCTCAGCTCACTGTAACCTCCGCCTCCTGAGTTCAAGCGATTTTTCTGCCTCACCCCAGTAGCTGGGACTACAGGTGTGCGCCACCACACCTGGCTAATTTTTTGTGTTTACTGAGATGGGGTTTCACCATATTGTCCAGGATGGTCTCTATCTCCTTGCCTTGTGATCCACCTGCTTTGGTCTCCCAAAGTGCTGGGGTTACAGTCGGGAGCCACTGTGCTTGGCCAAAATTATTTATTTTGAGATGGAGTTTTGCTCTGTCACCCAGGCTGAGTGCAATGGCATGATTTTGGCTCACTACAACCTCCATCTCCCAGGATCAAGCAGTTCTCCCTGCCTCAGCCTCCTGAGTAGCTGGGATTACAGCACCTGCCACAACGCCCAGCTAATTTTTGTATTTTTTAGTAGAGAAGGGATTTTGCCATGTTGGCCAGGCTGGTCTTGAACTCTTGACCTCAGGTGATCCACCTGCCTCAGCCTCCCAAAGTGCTGGGATTACAGGCATGAGCCACTGCGCCTGGCCTTACTAAAATTATTTTATTTTTATTTTTGAGGCAGTCTTGCCCTGTCACCCTGGCTAGAATGCGCAATCTCAGTTTACTGCAGCTTCCATCTTCATGCGATTCTCCTGCCTCAACCTACTGAGTAGCTGGGATTACAGGCTTATGCCACCACACCCAGGTCATTTTTGTATTTTTAGTAGAGACAGGGTTTCATCATGTTGGCCAGGCTGGTCTCGAACTCCTGACCTCAGGCAATCCGCCTGCCTTGGCCTCCCAAACTACTGGGATTACAGGAGTGAGCCGCTGTACCTGGTATTTTTAAAAAGCCTACAGCACCTGGTATTCTCAGGTAGTCTCCCACCTAAGTACTAACTGGGCCCAAATCTGCTTAGCTTATGAGATCAGACAAGATTGGGTGCATTCAGGGTGGTATGGCCATAGACTATATTTTATTTTGTTTCAAGTGATTCTCCTGCCTCAGCCTCCTAAGTAGCTGGGATTACAGGTATCTGCCATGGCGCTTGGCTAATTTTTATATTTTTAGTAGAGATGGGGTTTCACCATCTTGGCCAGGCTAGTCTTGAACTCTTGACTTGGTGATCCACTCATGTCGGCCTCCCCAAGTGCTGGGATTACAGGTGTGAGCCACCCTGCCTGGCTGTATTTTATTTTATACTTAGAGCACATTTCAAATTCAGGTGCTGGGTTTTGACTGGAAACACTTTGATCTGTTTTTAGGTTTCGTAAAGTTTATGGTTGAAAAAGTTAAACACTTAAAAAAAATTTTTTTTTTGAGACAGAGTCTTGCTCTCTTGCCCAGACTGTTCTGTCGCCCGGGCTGCAGTGCAGTGGCATGATCTCTGGTCACTGCAACCTCCACCTCCTGCGTTTAAGCAATTCTCATGCCTCAACCTCCCAAGTAGCTGGGATTACAGGCCGGCCCACGACGCCTGGCTAAGTTTTGTATTTTTAGTAGAGACAGGGTTTCATCATGTTGGCCAGTCTCTTCTCAAACTCCTGACCTCAGATAGTCCGAAGTGCTGGGATTATAGGCGTGAGCCATTGCATCCAGCCTAAGACTTAAAGTTATAAAATTAAAAATCCAGTTGCTCAGTTGGACTGGCCACATTGCAAGTGCCTCAGTAGAGTAGCCACATGTAATTAGTGGCTTTTGTAGTGGACAGTGAAGGCCCAGTGCGAAGTAGCTGTCAAGATAACAAAAAAAGAATGGCTCTGAGCAGCTAGACTTTTACCAGAAACCATGAGGAAAGTCATGGTAACTAGCTTTTTGACTTCTGACATGAGTGTTAAACCTCTTTGTTGCTTACTCTTTTCTGGCTTCCTGGGAACCGCAAACCGGCTCCCAGTCTAGCTTTGTTTTCTGGTTGCCTCAGGCGGATTCCTTCTCCACATTTTGAGATGCCTGCAGGCGTGACTGAAGACTTAGATATCATTGGGGTGAAGTTAAATGTGTTAGGTGGGATGGAAGTTAGGGAGTATATCTTTACTGTGGGGTTATGTATGGATTCCAGAGTCTTCAGTAACTCCTGAAATCTTGAAGTGGTGTGCATAGGGTTTGCATTTTTCTGTTGGAGGTTTCTTGCCTTTTATCACATTCCTATTAGGAACTGTCTCAAAAAAAAAAAAAAAAAGAATCAGTTATTCAGACTGTTAGGACACAGAAAATCCCTCTAATTAATAAGGTGTTTCCTTATAGGTAGATAGGGTTGACTCCTGTCTGGGGACACAGGACCCTCTAAGATGGACTGATCCTACTCTTAGTTTCCCATTTGTGAGAAACTAAGGTCCAGAGTTGAAGGCTTGACTGTCCAAGACCACACATGGAGCCGGAAGCTTGGCCTGGGGGAGGGGTGGAGGTGAAGTTTCTAATCTGAAGATCCTGGTTTAATCCTACTTCTTTGCTGGAGATGAAAGTCCAGGCTTGACTCAGGACAGAGGTTCTAGGGGAATTGGGGCCCCAAACTTGAAAGATTCCAAAACCTGTTCCCCACCTTGTCCTCTTTCCCTTCTTCAACTGGCTTGCCCCACCCTAGTTAAAAGGCACTCCTCCCCCTAGGGAGGGGCGAGGGAGGACATAAATATGTTTGAAGATGGAACCCTGCCTTCTGGGTATGGGGGCTGAAAGAAGGAGCAGGTTTGCAGAGGATTATGGAAATCCCATTCCCGGAGCAGTTTTCAGCCTCCCTCTCTGAGACCTAGTTCCTATTCACACTGTGCACAGTGCTCTCCTTGGAGGCCTCATTCTGAGACAGTTTCATCTGGTGTGCTTGCTCTTTCCTCCCTGGGACTCCAACCCTTTGTCTCTT
>NW_016107438.1:2256074-2261741 GCF_001604975.1 Cebus imitator
CTCAGCCTCCTGAGTAGCTGGGATTACAGGCACACGCCACCATGCCCAGCTAATTTTTTGTATTTTTAGTAGAGACGGGGTTTCACCATGTTGGCCAGGTTGGTCTTGAACTCTTGACCCCGTGATCCACCCACCTCGATCTCCCAAAGCTCTGGGATTACAGGTGTGAGCCACTGTGTCTGACCCTAACTTCTACTTTAAATGAAGGGAATTAACATGCCAGACTCTCAGATTCATGATCTCACACCATCCTCCCTACCCACTAAGGTGGTATCAACGGCTATTTTACAGACCAGGGCACTGAGATGGGGAGGTTGGGTATCTTGTCTAAATCACATAGCCAGCCACACAGAGCCACAACCAGAATTTGAACCCAAAGCCTGTTTGAATCCAGACTCTTTACACTGTCCCTTTTTGATGACATAAAGGGGACAAAAAGCCTTTGCCAAAGTAAACTCACGTTAGGCTGGAGGGCAAAGTAAAAAACACTAAGAGTTCACATGACCCAGTGAACAGTGGGTCTGCGCTGTGGAATTGGCACTCTGATAAATCAAAACATCCCATCCATAATTCTTTAAGCTATTAACTTGTTTTTCCAGCTGCCTATTCCATAGTTAATTGAAAAGTGATTCTTGGGCATATTGAATATTGTCATCAAAAAATTATTGTGATTTGGGTGCAGTGGCTCACACCTATAATTTCAACACTTTGGGAGGCTGAGGTGGAAGGATTGCTTGATTATAGGAGCGTGAGACCAGCTTGGAAAACATAGTGAGGCCCTGTCTCTACAAATTAAAAAAAAAATAATAATTGGAGCCAACCGTGATGGCACATGTTCCAGCTGCTCAGGAGGCCGAGGTGGGAGAATCACTTGAGCCTGGGAAGTTGAGGCTGCAGTGAGCCAAGATCCCACCACAGTGCTGCAGCCTGGATGAAAGAGCAATACCCTGTCTCAAAGAAAAAAAAAGTATAAGTTAGGCTCTTCCCAAATTGAGAACTGCTTTCTTTTCTCTTTGGTCTGAATCAGTGACACTTCTCTGAACTCTTGAGGTATGAAAGGATGAGAACTCTCAGCCCAGGGAGAGTTCCCAACCTCATCTCCCTCCCAGGGGCCCTGCTCCCTGTCCTCCCAGAATCTCCTACTTCCTACATAGCTTAAGCTGTTGCAAGGATGCTCTTTCCCTCTGTTTCCTCCTGAATGGCCCCCCCATGGGTTTCCAAAGAATGGTCACTCAATCTTTGTGGCTCTTATGCCCCCTTCTTGGCCCAGCAGCCTTTGAGAGGCGAGTCCTCAATAGTTGCTGTGTATCTGGCAAACTGACTACCACAACCCCTGCCACATGCCCCATCCCTGACCCAGGACCTGATAACTGCTCTGTAGGTCAATGCAGGCAGAGAGCACCAGAAGCCACAGCATGTTGGCACCCAAGAAGATAGGCTGGTGCAACTATTGCCTTTATTGCCAGGGACTGGTTGCTTCACTCTTTCGATCCACAGGTTTATCAGCTATAGGAGGGTGGAGGAGGGTGGGGGGAATTAATGAACTCAGCATTCACTTTCCTTTTCTGAACAATGGATGTTCATCGGTTTAGGCAATCCAGGCATATAGAAGATGCCCAGGAGATACTACAAAGATAGGGCAAAGGCACTGCTCAACTGCTCTGGTAGAAGCTGGTCTACTGGAGTACCGGAGTGGGTCTCTGGTCCCTGGACCCTTTTATTGGGAAGATGGGGGAGTTGGGGGGGGGGAATCTAGGCAGTGGTATTTTTCACTATTTCCCCACCAGTGCAGAAATAAAATCTTAATAATTATTACCATTGTCAACCCTACCTGCCCGCTAGTCTTAAAACTCTAGTTCCCTGGGACTGGGGACTTGGACATGGATTGAGTGCTTACTACATGGCAGGCAGCTTGTTTTATACACTTTTTCTTTGAAGTCTTCATAAAAACCTTATTCAAGTTTCATATAAGGTAACTAAGGTTCAGAGTGAAGAAGTAACCAGTTAGGGTGCGCTTAGCTTTCATCTGGATCCCCCAAGTTCCCAACACACTGCCTCAGCTCAGCCCACACCAGGCCTTCTGTAAGTGTGTAATGAATGAGACTGGAACCAAGGAAAAGGAACACAGGTTATAGTTCTCAGCAATGCCCCATGTGCTTTGGGCCTGAAAGAAATTAGGTAGCACCATACTTTAATAGAAACCAAGCCAAAGGCTTAAAAGACAAAGGTTGTTCGTGGCCTCTGTGTCTCCCTGCCTGCCCTGTTGTGTTTTAATCAGGGCTGGGGGCTTTGCTGAAAGGAGGCCTGGAGGGGCCTGGAGTGGGTTCCCAGGGTGGGGTGTGTGCCCTGAAGGGCTGGGTGAGCCTTTGCTGGTTCGGGTGGGGGAGGGCTGCCAGGATGTCTTTTCTTTCATTGGTTGGGTGGCCCTGCCCTCCTCCCCCTCCCTCTCCTGGAACATTCCAGACATTCCAGACGATCTGCCTGCCATTGCTTTCAGGATATGGATTAACATCCCAGCAGAGATTTGATTTCACCACTGCCACCCTTCTCCCTCCCCCCATTCCCTCCGTGAAAGAAAGCCCCTAAAACTAGGAGTTTGAAGTGATAGGGAATTTTGACCTTTGACCTTAGATTGTACTAAGGGACCCTCTTGAAAGAGCACACTTTAAAGTGGGCTCCTAAGCTGGGGTTCCCTTAGGCCCTTACTGGTTTGAGTACCCCCACCTCTTTGCCCTTCATCCAGAAGTGTTCTCTTGAGGGGGTTCTGGTCCTGGTCCTGGGTAATATCTGTTACGGGTGCTAAACTGGGTATGTGTTCTCAACTTTTCAATGGCATGGCCATTTCTTTTCCTCATTTCTCCAGCAATTTTGCTTTCATTGTGAGTGCTTCTACATTTTCAGTCTGTCTAGTTGGTCATCAAATGAGTTGTGGGAAGTTCTTCACAAGGGTACATGTGGGGGTTCCCTCTTGGCCCATGAATTGAATCACAAAATGGTGATCTAGTAGCATCTGGGGAACTGGATTTATATCTTACTGTTTTGTCCTGCTATAATCTGACCTACTCAGGTCAACTTCATGAACAAACCAAAGAAGAGAGCCGCAGACAGAGATTCTCTTCAATACTTATTTCCTTCATTCCCCATTATTTCATCCCTGGGAGAGATTACCTTAATGTATTTTATGGATGAAGACTCTCCACATTTAGAATCGCAGGTTAGAAATGATCATAAAGACCTTGCTGTACCTATTGTAAAGCTGGAGATACTGAGGTCACAAGGGTGGAGTGAGTGAACTGGCCCAGGACAGCCAAGTTCAACACTTTCATAACTACAGCTTAGAATCCCTTTCCCCGGCCCTTACGTTTTCAACACCCCTTCGCCCAAGCTTGGCAAGGGCTGGTACTGTCCCCATTGCTTGTCAGGTTGGAATAATGAGGTCTGAAGCTTAAGAGAGGCTTAATGAGAGGAACAGCCAGTCTGGGTGCAGGTTAAGGGCTAGAACTGGACTTTCTTACTTTCTAGTTAAGTTTTTCTTCAAGCCACTAGAATTTTTTTGGGCATTGTCCCTGAACTAAGAGTTTGTGATCAAGGATAAACAAAGATATAAATGGCAATTGACCAATATATCAAGTCAATTTAAAAGTCTTAAGCCCAGGGATTAGTGCATTGATTTGGGTGGTGAGCAAGTGATCTGGGAGTCCCTGAACCTGAAAGCCTTCCTCAGGGAAAATGACTTTTTTTTTGAGTTTCGTTCTTGTTGCCCAGGCTGGAATGCAATGGCACCACCTTGGCTCACCGCAGCCTCTGCCTCCCGGGTTCAGGCAATTCTCCTGTCTCAGTCTCCTGAGTAGCTGGGATTATAGGCATACACCACCACACCTGGCTAATTTTGTAGTTGGTCAGGCTGGTCTTGAACTCTCAACCCCAGGTGATCCACCTACCTCAGCCTCCCAAAGTGCTGGGATTACAGGCGTGAGCCACTGTGCCCTGCCTTTTTTATTTTTTATTTTTAAATGGAGTCTTACTCTCACCCAGGCTGCAGTGCAGTGGTGTGATCTCGGCTTACTGCAACATCTGCCTCCCTGGTTCAATCGATTCTCCTGCCTCAGCCTCCCTAGTAGCTGGAATTACAGGCATGTGCCTTCACACCCTGCTAATTTTTTTTTTTTTTTTTTTTTTAGTAGAGAGGTTTCACCATGTTGGCCAGGCCGGTCTCCAACTCCTGACCTCAAGTGATCTGCCGCCTCGGCCTCCCCAAGTGTTGGGATTACAGGCGTGAGCCACCATGCCCGGCTAAAAATTACATTTTAAAGATGGGAAGAAGAAATTACCTAGGCATGGTGGCCATGTGCATACGGTCCCAGATATATAGGAAGGTGGGGGCGGGCTTGATCCCAGGAGGTCTAGGCTACAGTGAGCTGTGTTTATGCCACTGCATTCCAGCTTGGGTGACAGAGCACTTTACAAGATTGTTAATAATAGTAATGATAATAAAGACGGGAAGAATAAAGTACTGTATACTACTTACTGGGAGAAGGGAAGGTAGTGGTCATTATGCTGACTTGTGTATGTGTTAATCACTCCCACCTTAGTATTCTCAGATGCATGTATTGTTACACGTTAAGTACTTATATTTTCTAGCATCACCTCACCAACCTGTGAAAAGGTATTATGTCTGTTTTACATAGGAGGAAACAGCCTCAAAGAGGTTAAACAGTTTTGTAAAGGTCAGTACTAGTAAGTGGAGCATAGGTTTAAATCCATATCTGTGCCAAGGACTTAATCACTGCACTGTATCCTGCTGTGATTTGTTTGAGTATATCATTTCACCTAATAAATTGTGAACACCTTCAACCAGGAAGTTTGTCTCTTCTGTTTATTTCTGTGTCTCCAGCATCAATAGTACATAAAGTGTAGGTATCAATTAAATAGTTGTTAGATTAATTAATAATAATGTCTTGGGCCGGGTGTTGTGGCTCACGCCTGTAATCCTAGCACTTTGGGATGCCGAGGCTGGTGGATCACCTGAGGTCAGGAGTTTAAGACCAGCCTGGCCAACATGGTGAAACCCTGTATCTACCAAAAATACAAAAATTAGCTGGGCATGGTGGCGGGAGCCTGTAATCCCAGCTACTAGGGAGGTTGAGGCAGGAGAACCTGTGAGGCAGAGATTGCAGTGAGTTGAGATCACGCCACTGCATTCCAGCCTGTGTGGCAGAGCAAGAGTCCATCTCAAAAACAAATAAAAAATAATATCTTATTTAGCTTTGCATTCCTGGTGCCTGAAACATAGTCATGGTAACCTGCTTACTGAATAAAGGAATGAGCAAGAAAGTAGTGAGATAAACAAAACGTTGTGATTTTTTTTTTTTTTTTTGGTGATGGAGTTTCCCTCTTGTTACCCAGGCTGGAGTGCAATGGCGCGATCTCGGCTCACCGCAACCTCTGTCTCCTGGGTTCAGGCAATTCTCCTGCCTCAGCCTTCTGAGTAGCTAGGATTACAGGCACATGCCACCATGCCCAGCTAATGTTTTGTATTTTTAGTAGAGACGGGGTTTCACCATGTTAACCAGGATGGTCTCAATCTCTTGACCTCATGATCCACCTGCCTCGGCCTCCCAAAGTGCTGGGATTACAGGTGTCAGCCACCTCGCCCGGCAATGTTTT
>NW_016107438.1:2262486-2265721 GCF_001604975.1 Cebus imitator
TTTTTTTGAGATGGAGTTTTGCTCTTGTTGCCCAGGCTGGAGTGCAGTGGCGCAATCTCAGCTTACTGCAACCTCCGCCTCTTGGGTTCAAGCCATTCTCCTGCCTCAGTCTCCCAAGTAGCTGAGATTACAGGCAAGCACCACCAAGCCTGGCTAATTTTGTATTTTTATTAGAGATGGGGTTTCACCATGTTGATCAGGCTGGTCTCAAACTCCTGACATCAAGTGAGCCACAGCGACTAGCCTCATCCTTTCTTAACCCACAGCTCCACCTTTTGGGTTGTCCCTGTGGTGAGAGGCTTTAGGGAGGTATATGAGTGTTTCCTGAGCCCTAAACTTGGTAATGGCAGAAGATAATTTAGGGACTCAGGCAGCTCTGGTCTGTTTCCCAAAAGGCCCTTAAGGCAGAACTTAAGTACAGTCCTGCAAAGACACCGCATCAGCATTGGCACCCCAGAAAGGTCACACTGGACAGATAATAATGCTGAAACCCTACTATGGCTCTCCCTATTCCCCATTGCTTTGGGATGCAGGGTGTCCAGTGGCTGATTTGCAAGGGTCCTGTGACTCTCAGAGTAAGTACCCTTCTTCTCTTCTTCATGCTCCTAGGTACTAGACAGCCTGCTGGCTCAGTATGGTACAGTGGAGAACTGTGAGCAAGGTAAGAGTGGGCCGGGCATGGGGTGGTGCTCATGGTGGGGGCTGGAGGAGTTCGGTGTGTCTGCTCTGTTTCTCTTTCCATGAGCGAATCTACATTGCAAACCAAAAGAAGAAAGATAGAATGTGTTACCCAGTGAGTTACATTGGATTGGGGGCCTGGACTCCTGGCCTCGGCCTTGGGTCTTGGTTATCTGTGGAACTGGGTTTCTTTTCTGTTTAGCAGAAAGCTTGAACAAAGCCACTCCTTCCCCACATGGAGACTCCAGGCTCTTAGGGATCAACCAAAGTAGAAATGGCTATTCTAGGATTTTAGAAATAGTCTTAGAACAGAAATCTTGCATTCAACCTGAGTTCCTCAGCAGCCATTTTACTTTAAAAGCTTCATGTTTTCTTGTTTTTGGCTGGAATAATCAACTGATTGTCTGTTTTTAGAAGGTCCGATTGGTAGCAACATATGTCTTTGGTCAATTAAAATAAAAGGCAGAGGATTTATGACTTAGTTAATATACTTAGTTTGCTAGGTAAGCAAAATCTTTTGAAGAGTAGGCCTACAGAAGGAAAAATGATAAAGAATTCTAGGTCATAAAAAGTTTACCAGCTGGGTGCAGTGACTCACACCTGTAATCCCAGCACTTTGGGAGGCCAAGGTGGGAGGGTCTCTTGAGCCCAAGAGTTTGAGACTAGCTTGGGAAACAATGAGACTCCATGTCTACAAAAAATTAGCTGGGGGTGGTGCATACCTGTAGTCGCAGTCACTATGGAGGCTGAGGCAAGAGGATTGCTTGAGCCCTGGAGGTCAAGGCTGCAGTGAGTTGTGATTGTGTCACTGCACTCCAGCCTGGGTGACAGCAAGACCCTCTCTTGTCTCGAAAACAAAACAAAACAAGTTTTGTCCATTTAGTAATGGAAAAAAGTTTCTCCATTACAAGGGTTATAAGTTCTTTTCTAAGGAAATGATTTTAAATAAAATGAAGTGATTTTGGTTGGACATAAGGTAGTTTTTAGGTAGATAAGATACTGGGTTAGGTTTGGAGATCTTCAAGAAACAAATAGATCATCACTTGGTTTGAGATTTAAATGTTCCTCTGCAAATTATTTGTGGAAAGGGGCAAGCTATAAATGATTACAAATGATGAAAATCTTTACCCACCCAAGAGTAAACTGCTAAATCTATCAAACAGGTTCTAACCTGCTCTAATCCTGTAGCTTGCCTTTTATCTTAAATGCCAGGATACAACAGGACTCACTGATAACTACTGCCCAGTACTGTTCACAGTTTAGACTAATGAATAAATTACTCCTGGACAAATAGAGAGTAAGATTGAGCAGTGGCTTGGGAGCAAGTGCATGGTGAGTTCACTAAGAGGCGTATAAGGAGTCAACACTAGTTTAAATTTATCCAAGGCTCACCAGGGAGTGGTATCTGGAAAGGATATCTGCTACCTGGAGAGAACAGTATGGGAAATGTTTGACTTTGTTAGACAATAGAGAAAGTCCTTGAGTCTGCTCAAAAGTCACTTTCTGAATGAGGTCCATTCTTTTCACCCATCCCATCTTCTTTCATCTGATTTATATTTCTCTATAGCAGTCAACACTGTCAAATATTCTATAGAATTTGCTTATTTATTATGCTTATTGTTGTTTCTCTCCATAAGCTCCACGAAGGCAGAGGTTTTGTTGGTTTACTAGTGTATTTCCAGTCACTGGAAGATTGTTCTTGCAGAAGCTTCCTTACCACTGAGGAGGGAGAGACCTACTGATAAAGGCCAAAGCAGTTAAGAGTGGTCTGGGGCCAAGTGTGGTGGCTCATGCTTGTAATCCCAGCACTTTGGGATGCTGAGATGGGAGGAATAGCATTAGCCCAGGAGTTAAAGTCTGCAGTGAACTCTCATCACGCCACTGTACTCCAGCTTGGATGACAGATTCTTTGAACTGAAGTTTGTGGCCAAGTGCCTTATCTGTCCTCAGTGTTGTGGGGGCAGAGGCTTGACTTAAGTCAGGGTCCCCCACCCCATGGTTGAGCAAGTCCGGGGACCCAAATTCACAAGACATTGATACAGGAGAAAGGTTAACTTTATTTATTTTAGAGACCAAGTCCAGCTCTGTCTCCTAGGCTAGAATACAGTGTGATCATAGCTCACTGTAGTCTCAAACTTCTAGGCTCAAGTGATCTCCTGCTGCTTCAGCCTCCCAAGTAGCTAGGACTACAGGTGTATACTACCACACCTGGGTGACTTTTTAAATTTTTGTAGAGACAGAGTCTCCCTGTGTTGCCAGGCTGGTCCCAAATTCCTGACCTCAAGTGATTCTCCCACCTCAGAAGGTTAATTTTAATAATTGTAAGTGAGAAATATGTGTTCAGACTACTTGGGATTCTAATGTCAGCTTGCCAAACCATTCTAGTTAGAGCCAAGAACTTTGATGGGATCAATGGCTAGCATCCTGAGGCTACAATGGCCACATCCAAGACAGGAAATCTTTTCCCCTGGAAAACATGCAAATTCTTTTATTTTCTTTCTAGACTTCTACAGCCACTCCTGTCAGTCCATTTAGCTGGATTTTTTTTTTTTTTTTT
>NW_016107438.1:2266131-2282448 GCF_001604975.1 Cebus imitator
TTTTTTTTTTTTTTTTTTTTGAGAGTCTCCCTCTGTTGCCCAGGTTGGGAGTACAGTGGTGCGATCTCGGCTCACTGCCACTTCTGCCTCCCAGGTTCAAGCAATTCAAGCAATTATCCTGCCTCAGCTTCCCCAGTAGCCAGGACTAACTGTGCCACTACACCCAGCTAATTTTTGTATTTTTTAGTGGAGACAGGGTTTCACTGTGTTGGCCAGGCTGGTCTCCTGGGCTCAAGCGATCCATCTGCCTCGCCCTCCCAAAGTGCTGGGATTTGCTGCCATGAGCCACTGGGCTTGGCCTGCCGCTGTCTTCTTGGTCCCAAAATGTGGAAAGCTGGAGCTGGGGATTCATTGGTTGGACCTCCGGATTTCCCTGCTCTGACACTGCCCTCTGTTTTCTCTGCAGTGAACACCGAGAGTGAGACAGCAGTGGTGAATGTCACCTATTCCAACCGGGAGCAGACCAGGCAGTGAGTGGGCTGGAAAGTGGGGCTGGGGGTGGTGGTGGGGGCTCTGGGGGGGATGGTAGGAGCTTGGTCCCTCTTTACTCAGGGGTCTAGGCAGGCTGGGGTCCCCACCGGGGGTTCTGATATTATAGCCCAAGTCAAACCCACACTCTTGCATAAAAGGTTTCTTCAGGGGGTTTCCGTCATGTCCTTTGTTTCAGGGATCTCAAAGGCTCAGAAATATCAGGATTGATAGCAAAAATACGTAGAAGGGAGGGATCCAAAGTCCTCCTAGAGAAGTGGGAAATCCCTTGCCGAGAAAAGGTCCACTGCTGATTGGTCTCTGGTTGCTCCAGCACCTTAGAGTCCTTTGCTGTGTTCAAGGCGCCATCTAGTGATAATAGCGAGGAACTTCGGGGTTCAAAAAGATTCCTCAACATTGGGATGCTGGAACAGACATTTTACTGCAGTGATGGTCGTGAACCTAGTTGGTGATAGCTGTAGGATCCTTTCATTCCCATCGCACCCACAATTTTAGCTCCTAGCCCTTTGGTTGAGCAATTTTGCTTCTCACCTGCATTTACAGACAGACTACACATTTTGCACATTATTCATTTATATTCATACCTGAGCCTGTTATAGGCTTTTCCCACATTTTGCTTTGGGCCTTCTTGCTTCTTCAACATGCTGCCTTCTCCAGTCTAATAATACTTTGTAAAATCCCATCTCTTCCTCAAATACCTACTGTTTTCTTTTAGATACCTCCTGGGTCCAGAATTTTCTAGAGGTTCCTGCTGCCTCTTGTGGCCACCAGGGCCCTTTGGCTTTAAAGCTCATGTCAATGTTTGCTCTCTCCTGCCTATTGTTGCCTTGTTCTTGGTTTTTGGGGACAAGTCTCACTCTTTCACCCAGGCTAACTGCAGTGACATGATATCGGCTCACTGCAACCTCAATCTCCTGGGCTTAAGCAATCTCCTGCCTCAGCCTCCTGAGTAGGTGGGACTACAGACATGCACCATTATGCCCTGTTCATCTTTGTATTTTTTGTAGAGATGAGGTTTCACCATGTTGCCCAAGCCGGTCTTGAACTCTTGGGCTCAGGTGATCTGTCTGCCTTGGCCTCCCAAAGTGCTGGGATTACAGGCTTGAGCCACCTCGCCTGGCCTTTGTTGCCTTGTTAACAAGCTCCTGAGTAGCTGGGACTACAGGCATGAACCATCATGCCCAGCTGTTTTTTAAAAAAAATTTATTTTTAATTTTTTTTTTTTTAATTAAGATGGGGTTTCACCATGATGGCCAGGCTGGTTTTGAACTCCTGACCCCAGGTGATCCACCCACCTCAGCCTCCCAAAGTGCTAGGATTACAGGCTTGAGCCACCATGCCCGGCTATTTTTAAAACTTAATTTAATTTTTTTTGAGATGAAGTCTCACTCTGTCACCCATGGTGGAGTGCAGTGGTACGATCTCTGCTCACCACCTTCCAGGTTCAAGTGATTCTCCTGCTTAGAGCTCCCAAGTAGCTGGGATTACAGGTGCGCACCACCACAGCTGGCTAATTTTTGTATTTTTAGTAGAGACGGGGTCTTGCCATGTTGACCAGGCTGGTCTCAAACTCTTGACCTCAATTGTGGCCCACCTCAGCTTCCCAAAGTACTGGGATTACAGGCATGAGCCACCGTGCCTGGCCACCTTGTTAACATTTCTAACCAGCATCAGCCTTGGGAATGGCTTATGCTTGTGCCCTCTCTTTATTCAGCCCCATTTTACAGGCATACCAAATATACTGAGACTCTAGTCTACAAGTGGTAAGCAAGCCGTTCTGTCTCTAATTCCTACATCTTTGCCACAGTTTAAAAAAAAAATTATTTTTTTGAGACAGAGTCTCTCCCTGTTGCCCAGGGTGGAGTGCGGTGTTCCGAACACAGTTCATTGCAGCTTCAACCTCCTGGGCTGAGACGATCCTCCTGCCTCAGCCTCTGAAGTAGCTGAGATAACAGGCATGCACCATCATGCTGGGCCAGTTAAAATTTTTTTTTATATTGAGATGGGAGTCTCACTCTGTTGCCCAGGCTAGTCTCAAACTCCTGGCCTCAGTAATCTTCCTACTTCAGCCTCCCAAAGTGCTGAAGCCTCCCAAAGTGCTATATCATGTTTTGCCAATTAAAGTTTTTTGTTGTTGTTTTTTGAGATGGAGTCTTGCCTAGGCAGGAGGGCAGTAGTGTGATCTTGGTTCACTGCAGCCTTCACCTCCTGGGTTTAAGTGATTCTCCTGCCTCAGCCTCCCGAGTAGTTGGGACTACGGGACTACAGGTGCCCGTTACCATGCCCGGAAATTGTGTGTGTGTGTGTGGTTTATTTTTATTTTTTTTTAGAGATGGGGCTTTACCATGTTGGTCAGGCTGGTCTCGAACTCTCGACCTCAGGTGATCTACCCATCTCGGCTTTCCAAAGTGCTGGGATTACAAGCATGAGCCACCACGCCGGGCCAATTTTTTGTATTTTTAAGTTGAGAAAAGGTTTTCCAACATTGGCCAGGACCTCAGGTGATCTGCCCACCTGAGCCTCCCCAAGTATTGATAGTCAGGCATGAGCCATTGCACCCAGACTTTTTTTTTTTAAATCTCATAATCTTTCAAAATTTGGTTGGGCTCAGTGGCTCATGCTTATAATTGCAGCACTTTGGGAGGCTGATGCAGGGTGGGTTGCATGAGCTCAGTAGTTCAAGACCAGCCTGGACAATGTGGCGAAATCCCATCTCTAAAAAAAAAATACAAAATATTTGCTGGGCATGGTAGCATATGGCCAGCAGGTTGAGGTGGGAGGATTGCTTGAGCCTAGGAGGTGGAGGCGGAGGTTGCAGTGAGCTGATTTCATGCCCCTGAATTCTAGCCTGGGTAGCAGAGTGAGACCCTGTCTCAAAACAAAACCAAACCAAAAAAATCCCCAACAAAACCAAAACCTTTAAAGATGGACTCCACAGAGGTGGATTCAACCAAAGGAGGTACCAGACTTAATAGGTGTAAAAACGACAAATCTCTTAATTTATTACTATTACATACTTTCACTTGTGATTGTCACATAAAATCCTGTGAAATAGGCAGTTTTGGCTGACATCGACAAAAATGATCATGAAGAAATGCAAGGGACCCAGAAAATCCTTAACCGTCTTGATTTTAAAACTTACATCAAAGCTACAGTAATCAAATTAGTGTGGTACTGGCATCAGGATAAACATACTGATCAACGGAATAGAATTCAGAGCCTAGAAATAAGCCTTTATGTTTATGATCCGTGGGTTTTTCTTATTTTCACACAAAGTGCTAAAAAGACAATTTATAAGGAAAGATAAGGTGTTTTCAACAAATGGCGCTGGGGCAATTTGATGATATCCACGTGACAAAAGATGAATTCGGACTTCTACCTTACACTGAACACAGAAATTAATTCAAAATGGATTACAGACATAAATATATTACCTGTAAGGTAGGCAGAGCACAAGTATCAAATTTCCCTTTACAGTTGATGAGACTTAGTTTTAGACTAGGTTGTAAGCTTCCTGCTTCACTTAACTAGTGAGCAATAGAACTGAGATTGGAATACTGGTGTCCTAACTCAGTTATCTTTGCCCTGGGAGCCTGTGCGTATGGGGCGCCGGGAGTGGGCAGCGGTCTGGGCCAGCAGCCTGCGGCTGGTTGGCTGGTTGGCTGAGACCGCGCAGCCTCTCTGCGCGCACGGGGCCCCAGCATGTGGCGCCTCCCTGAGGGCGTGCCCCTGCAGCAGTGGCGGTGGCTGGGGCACCATGGGTGGGCTGGGGCGCTTGCGCTGGGAATGGGGACGCCCTGCCCTCTGAGGTCGCCTCCAAGCCGCCATCCGTGCCATTTTTCGAACTGCTGGCCTTTTAAAAGTTACTGCAGGAAGCTGACCCGGGCCCCCGCCCTGACCACTTTGCTGGAGGTGAGCCAGATTCCAGCCAGGATACCTAGCAGCAGCTTGGTGGCAGGCTACAGGAAAATGGTCAAAAGCCCTAAATGGCTGGAAGGCAAGTCTAGGGGACAGATCTCTTTGCGGGAGGGCACAGGACTGCACGAGGCGGTTGTGGAGGCTCCAGGCTGGTCTCGGCCTGGTAATAATTTCACACCGCCAGCGGGTTTACTAACTCAGTTATCATGGCGGCCGCATCGTCCCTCTCGGTCAACTGGTGTAGGTTTGACCCGATGCGACTGGCGTAGAGCTTGGCAAGTATATAGCAGGTAGTAAATGGCTGCCAGGAGACTTAGTAATTTTGAAAGTTGGCTTTGTGTTGGGTTTGGGCTGTGGCATCTGCTGGTGGCACGTGGTATTAAGGTCAGTGCTTGCGGACCCCCTTGGGTTGGGGCAGGTTGTGAGATTGTGGCCCCAGAGTCAAGTGGGCGGTTAGGGGTTCCTGGAGACTGTGGAAGGAGAGGTAGCACAAAAGACAATGGGGTGTTCCAGCACATATACTAAAATTTGAACGGTACAGAGGTTAGCATGACTCCTGCGCAAAGGCGGCATGAAAATTTGTGAAGTGTTCCATCAACAAAAAGAAAGAAAGAAAAAGACATTGGGAACCGCAGAGGAACTAAAATTTCGAGACTGCATTTTTTTTTTCTTTTCGGTAAGACCAGAAGCTCATTAGAAGAGTTCCTCAATTGCTGCTTCTCCACCCGCTGCGATGGCACTTGACCCCGCATATAAATTTAACAACTTTCTGATGAGTTGCCCTGAAATTTGAAAAACAGTAGCTTAAGCAAAGACCACAGAAAGGAGAATTGAGATCAAAGAGGAGTGTGTGCCATGGCTGTGGAGAGGTTTCAGTTATGATTCATGAAATGTTGTGTAAACCATTTCAAGGAGTTTGAATTTTGTGTCAGAAACAAGGGGAAGACACTGCAAGCTTTTAAAGTAGCATCTCAGACATGTCGAAAAAGATGTTTTGATCCCTAAAATAATGAGGGAAAAGGCCAGAGAGAGGTGTTCTGAACAAGCTCAAGATTTCACCAAATATTGCAATAATTCTGGAATCTTGATGGAGGAAAATGCTGGAAAGAAAATTCTGCATTGAAAGAATGTCTAACTCCTCACTATAATGGTCCAGACTTTTATGAAGAATGCAAAATGGAATACCTGAAGGAAGGAAGAATTCAGAAAAACTGGAATTTCTGCAAAGAGAAGGCCTCAGAAGCTTTCCCATAAGCCTGTAGGCAAATATTCAAATGACATTTAGGATCTCTGACATTCATGGAAGTTATTTATAGTATAAGTCTCCTTAAATAGTGGACTCAGGAATGTGTGTATGCTTTATCTTAATTATGGAAATACTAATTTTTGTCTGAAATAAAGATCTTTTATTTAAAAAAAACTTTCATAATTAAGGTAAAGCAAACACACATTCTTGAGTCAATCGAATCTCACACTTCATTAGGATATGCCAGAGCAGGATTAACATTTGAATTCTACATGTATACGTTTCATTGTTCTTTGATCTTGGTTTCATCATCTCTAAATTTAGGATTAATTATGTAGTAGTTAGCAGTTGGTTTCTTCACCTTGTGGTAGGGATTTCTCAATCCAGAAAGTCTATGTGTCAGTTTCGTGGAGCCTCTTCAGGTCTGTGGTATGCTTTCCAGTTGGCATGGGAGTACTTCGAGATCAATGGCTTGCTCTTCCTTTTTAGGCTGGCAGAATTCTATACTGTCTATTGTACTGGAACCCCATTTCTCTGATTGTTCCAGCAGAAGGCGTTTGTGAACAATAAATCCCAACTAAGTGTTAGGGATCACTGTATTTATGTGCTTTTCCTTTGAAGTTGTTGATGCTATTTAGACTGGAAAGTTCTGGAAGATGAAGGTGGGGGTGGTGGGGCAGGTAGCTATCTCGTTTTCTTTCTTTCTTTTTTTTCTTTTTCGAGACGGAGTCTCTCTCTGTCACCAGGCTAGAGTGCAGTGGCCTGATCTCAGCTCACTGCAACCTCTGCCTCCAAGGTTCAAGCAATTCTCCTGCCTCAGCCTCCCAGGGGACTACAGGCGCGTGCCGCCATGCCTGGCTGATTTTTATATTTTTGGCTAGAGATAGGGTTTCACCACATTGGCCAGGATGGTCTTGATCTCTTGACCTTATGATTTGCCTGCCTTGGCCTTCCAAATTGCTGGGATTACAGGCGTGAGCCACCACACCCAGCCTCTCCTTTTCTTTAGTGTGTTCCAAGCTGTAATGTATTAGAGTGCTTTGACCAAGAGAGCATATGGTTTGATTGGCATGGATTGGAATGACCTGTAGGTTCTTACTCTGTCCCTAGAGCCATCATGAAGCTGAACGGCCATCAGTTGGAGAACCATGTCCTGAAGGTCTCCTACATCCCTGATGAGCAGATAGCACAGGGACCTGAGAATGGGCGCCGAGGAGGCTTTGGCTCCCGGGGTCAGCCCCGCCAGGGCTCACCTGTGGCAGCGGGGGCTCCAGCCAAGCAGCAGCAAGTGGACATCCCCCTTCGACTCCTGGTGCCCACCCAGTATGTGGGTGCCATCATTGGCAAGGAGGGGGCCACCATCCGCAACATCACAAAACAGACCCAGTCCAAGTGAGTCTTGGCTCCTAGGGAATGGAGGCTGGGTGCTAGAAAACAATGGTCAGTACCTAAAGAGGCCTCCTGGAAGCATGCTGGGGACATCAACATTTACCTTTTAGGAAATATTGCCTGGAGCATTCAAGGGGTCACTGCTTCCAATCCCAGCCTTGTGGGAAAGGGAGGTCAGATGGGCAGGGAGAGTGGGTCTGGGGTGCTGGGCCATACACTCTTATTAGCAAGAGGTTCTATAATTTCTCATGTTAAGTTCATAGAAAGTTTCCAGGCAAACCTCATTTTGATATGTCAGCCACTCCTCAGTGCTCTGTGATTTAATGACCGCTTAGTGTGGTAAGAGGGCTGGCCAACCTGTCCAAAGTCAGGACCCTCATAATTGTGTCCCATCTCCCATTCTGCCACAGCCACCTTCATTCTCTTTATAGCTGATCAGTGTACTCATCGGCAAAGAAAGGTCACATTATGTCCTTATCATAGTAAATCTTGTTATTTACTTTGAGTTTGAGGCACTGTCTTCTCTTTATATTTGTTTCAAGCAGAAATGCAGCTTTGGAGCCGTGGGCTGGTAATTCCCACTGCTGCATTTGTGTCATAGGCTGTGTTCTTCTCCCTAACCACCTTTTTTTAAAAAAAATTATTTTTATTTTTTTATTTTATTTTTTTTACTTTTTTGAGAGAGCCTCGCTCTGTTGCCCAAGCTGGAGTGCAATGGCATGATCTCAGTTCACTGCAACCCTGGCCTCCCAGGTTCAAGCAAGTCTTGTGCCTCAGCCTCCTGAGTAGCTGGGATTACAGGTGTGTACCATCACACCCAGCTAATTTTTTTCTATTTTTAGTAGAGACGGGGTTTTCCCTTGCTAGCCAGGCTGGTTTCAAACTCCTGGCCTCAAGTGATCTACCTGCCTCAGCCCCAAGACGTGCTGGGATTATAGCTGTAAGCTACTGTGCCTGGCCGCCAACCACCTCTGGATGGAGACATTGCTGGTCTAAGACAGAATCCAGAGTAACAGATGGGTCATGTTTCTCCAGTCCTCTCATTGCTCTTCCCAAATTTGTAGTTGCTTGACCTTGTTCCAAGAAGAGCAGTTTCTGTGCCTTTGACTGAGGAGTGGTGGTGGGGGGGCGGGAGCCTGAAGTACCGGTATCACAGGGGACAACTAACCAGACTTGTCCTTGTGACCCCCAGGATTGACGTGCATAGGAAGGAGAATGCGGGTGCAGCTGAAAAAGCCATCAGTGTGCACTCCACCCCCGAGGGCTGCTCCTCTGCCTGTAAGATGATCTTGGAGATTATGCATAAAGAGGCCAAGGACACCAAAACGTAAGGCTCTAGCTTTTTTCTTGGATCCTCAGGGGCTGCCAGTCCAGTTGAGCCTCCCCAACTCAACTTTTCATAGCAGTAATACAGACATACAGGAAATACAGTCAGCAATCGCACAAAAAGATGTGAACTGAGAAAATCTTCTTAACAGGGCTCTGTCACTTAGGCTGGGGTTTAGTGGCATGATTTCGCTTACTGCATCCTCTGCCTCAGCCTTCTGAGTAGCTAGGACAGCAGGCATGTGCCACCATGCCTGGCTAGATTTTTGCAATTTTTGTAGAGTTGGGAGTTTTGCCATATCACCCAGGCTGGTCTTGAACTTCTGGACTCAAGTGACCGTCCACCTTGGCCTCCCAAAGTGCTGGGATTACAGGTGTGTGCCACCACACCCCACCCCTTCTTACTCCTGTTGTATAACCTAAAAATTCTGTGCACTCACAGGTATGTGTATGCATGCCTACATGTGTGCACATGAGTTTTAGCTCAAAGAGAATCACACTGAACAGGCTGTTCTATACGTTTTTTCATTTTCTGTATCAGCACATATATTAGTACATATGGACAGACCTCATTGTTTTTATAGAGAATTCCACCGTATAGCTGTCCATAGTTGAGGTAATGAATCTCCTATTTCTTGATGGGTATTTAAATTGTTTTAAATTTTTCCTCATCAGAAAACAGTAATGGAAGGAATCTGCTTACAGATGCTTCTTTATACACGTGTGCTGTTTAAAATAGCTTTATTGGCTGGGCACAGTGGCTCATGCCTCTCATCCCGGCACCTTGGGAGGCTAGGAGTTCTAGACCAGCCTGAGCAGCATAGTGAAACCTCACCTCTACAAAAAATTGAAAAGTTACTTGGGTGTGGTGGACAATGCCTACAGTCCCAGGTACTGGGAAGGCTGAGAAGGGAGGATGGCTTGACCCTAGGAGGTCAAGGCTGTGATGAGCCTTGATAGTGTGCCAGTGTACTCCAGCCTGGGCTATAGAGTGAGACCCTGTCTGAAAAAATAAAATAAAATAAATTGGCTTTTTCTTTTTTCTTTTTTTGAGCAGTTCACTGCTAAAAATAAATTGGCTTTATTGATGTTCAATTCATATATAATTCACACATTTTTTAAGTATGCAGTTTGATAAGTTTTGAGATGTTTTACTTGGAAATGCCAAATGTGGGGGTCTGGAGTGGCATGGTAATTGAATTGAGTCTTCATGATGGCCACAATTGAAGGAGCTTTTGTCTTCTACTTCTTCCCTTGTCTTCCCAAGGGCTGATGAGGTACCCCTGAAGATCCTGGCCCATAATAATTTTGTGGGGCGTCTCATTGGCAAGGAAGGACGGAACCTGAAAAAGGTGGAGCAAGACACCGAAACAAAAATCACCATTTCTTCGTAAGGCTCTCTTCTGTTTCCCTATTTATGAGTGGGGGATGCATGCGGGCCAGGGTCAGTATTTCATCATGGAACCTTGACGTGTGCTCTTTTAAAATTGATGCTCCTTCTGCCTCTTGAAGAAAAATAGTCGAAGTGGTAAAGAGTATTTTAAAAATCTCTGTATGGACTGGATCTGCCCATTTCCACTGCCATATGGGGTGGGGGTGTTGTAGAGTGCTGCCTCTGTAGTCCATGTCCAACCACATCGCAGCCCTGTTTCCCTGTGGCTCCAGGACAGCCTGCAACTAGGAGCTAGGGACTCAGGGCTTTAGGCCTGTCAGTATGAGGAGTGACTTTGGCCCTTTTCTGTCTGTGGTGGGCTGCTGCTGCAAGCAGTGTACCTGTTCATTTCATCAGAGACTAGCCTGTGGGCAAAGTAGTTGCTCTTGTCCAAAAAGGTATAGAACATGGATTGTGTAGAATCAGTGGAGAAACTTGGCGGCACAATTCTCTTTCCTGTTTGACCAGCAACCATAATCTGTCTGTGATTGGATCCATTTGCTAACAGAGGGGTTTGAGCTGGGTGTAGTCATCTCCCTCCATCTTACCCCCGCCCTGGTTACAAACTAGGGACACCAAATACCGGAGATGGAGAGTTGTTTGCCGGAAGTTGAATAGCCTGCAGAAATCGTAGGCCTGTGACTCAGCTAGCCTCTTGTCTTTGTTCCTTCCGGGGCCTGGTCCTGGCCTGCCAGTGAAAGGACACGGCTCTGCTCTTCCTGCCAGGTTGCAGGACCTTACCCTCTACAACCCTGAGAGGACCATCACTGTGAAGGGGGCCATTGAGAATTGTTGCAGGGCTGAGCAGGAAATAATGAAGAAAGTTCGAGAGGCCTACGAGAATGATGTGGCCGCCATGAGCGTGAGTGCTGGGCTAGTATCCTCTGGTTATCCTTTCCTGAGTCTTAGCAATAGCAGCTTGTGGGGTATGGGGTGATGGATACGTGCCCTGTGCCATGTGGCCTTGAAGCTTTAGTTGATGCTTTTGGACCTTGGCAGTCAGAAATAGGTTTTTAAATTGTATTTAATTAGCAGGGATTCTTCACCTGGTTCCTAGGGTAGGGGTCCAATCTTGGGCTTTGAGTCCTGTGATTCCAAGTATGTGTACAATTTGTGTTTGTGTGCACTTTAGTGAAATGGGGAGGTCCATCATTTTCATCTGAATTTTATTTTATGTCTTTTTCATTTTGTTGAGACAGGGTCTTGCTCTGTTGCCCAGGTTGGAGCACAATGGCACGATCATAGCTTACTGCAGGCCTTGACCTCCTGGGCTCAAGGGATACTTCTGCCTCAGCCTCCCAAGTACCTAGGAGACTACAGGTGTGCACCACCATGCCCAGCTAATTTTTAAAAATTTTACTTTTTTGAGGCAGAGTCTTGCTGTGTCACCCAGGTTGGTCTTGAACTCCTGGGCTCAAGTGATTCTCCTGCCTTGGCCTCCCAAAGTACTAGGATTATAAGCATGAGCCACTGCATGCAGCTTATCTAATTTTTTAAAGGAGACTTGGGGTTGAGGTACAGACCGAAAATTTTTAGAACCGGAGTCCTAGAAGTCAAATGGAGCTCTGTTTCTGTACCTTCTTCTTATATAGGGGCATTATAGTAGAGTGTCATGAGTCTGTTGTCTGTCTCCAGCAGTCTAAACAGCCAGAGAGAAAGGACTTCTGAGGTTGTGTAACTGTTTGGCATTTCTGATTGCTGTTGCTAGCCCTTAGTCCAGTGAGAACATCATATCACTTAAAATTCCACACCCGAAGTGTGCAGGTGAGAGTGTATGAAAAACATAAAGTATGCTTTTGTGCAGAAGCATGTAATTTCATGTTTTTGGCTCATTTACTCTGGGGCTACTTGCCCTTCTGGTTCAGCCAGGGCCACACACAAGGGACTACCAGGCCCTGTCAGGGTATGCTGACTCCTCCTCCTCACCTTTCTTCCACAGCTTCAGTCTCACCTGATCCCTGGCCTGAACCTGGCTGCTGTAGGTCTTTTCCCAGCCTCGTCCAGCGCAGTCCCGCCACCTCCCAGCAGTGTTGCCGGGGCTGCTCCCTATAGCTCCTTTATGGTAGGTGGAAGCTCTTAATTACATGGGGACCCCTGGGCCCATCTGTAGCTTCCTTTAATAGGGGGGCCCAGCACCTTGTGGGAGTTGAATGCTTGGCAAATTTGCAGGCAGAGGGAAGGAAGGGCTCAGGGGCGTCCCTCCTCTCAATTGCTTCTAGCCATTGGCTCTGAGGCTCCCAAGTGTCTGCCTAGAATGCCGCCCAGGCACAGGCAGCAGTGTTCCCTCACTCTTTCCTGGCCTTTTCCCTTTACTCCTTCCTCGTTGAGCGAGGATGCAAGGCAGGGGAATGGAGGGTTTCTGGGCCCTGCTCCTTGGGCCCCCAGCTAATAACACCCTCTGTCCTGGCAGCAGGCTCCCGAGCAGGAGATGGTGCAGGTGTTTATTCCCGCCCAGGCGGTGGGCGCCATCATCGGCAAGAAGGGGCAGCACATCAAACAGCTTTCCCGGTTTGCCAGCGCCTCCATCAAGGTGATCTGCTCTGTGGGTCTTCCTGTTTCTGGAAAGGGAGGGGGCTCTGCTTCTATCACTCTATACTTTCTCCCAGATTCCCCGTACTCATTTGAGAATTCCATGTCTCGTGAGGGGCCTTTCCTCCATGGAATTGTAGTCCTCTTTGTTTTTGACTTTGCATGATCCCCATGGAATGGCTTCGGTGCTTCTGGGTTTTCAGGCTGGGTAGGGCAGGGTTATAACATAGAAAGAAAACTTAGGTTCTAACACAAATAGACTTGGGTTCAAATCCCAGACCCACTTTATCACCCCTTCCCCCAATACGCTATGTGATCCGAGCCTCACTTTCCTTATCAGTACAATATTATGAAGCTATGCAACCAAAGCCTTTGGCTCACATAGTTACACCAAGTGTTGATTATTTGTCACCTTCCCAGGCCAGTGTCTAGGGGAGAGAGAAGGGAGATCTGTCATAGTGAAACAAAGGTACTGTTAATTTTCACAAACTAAACCCAGTCGCTTCAGTTGTCTTAAAGGTGTTGGGCAGAAACCTTGATTGTTCTCCAGTGGAGGTGCAGTCACTGTCCTCTATCCGTTGGTCATTTTATTTGTGTCCTTACCTGTTGGCAAGACTCCACTGAAACCTCTCTGGGAGATCGGGAGATTGGTAGGTGGAGGGGGCAGGAGGTCCTACTTAGAAAATGTTGTCGAAGCCAGTCCTTCTAACTGACCACCTCTGTACTCCTAATAATTCTGGTGTGCAGGGGTGATGATGTGGGCTTCAGGGTCTTTGTTCTTCCTTTCCTAAGTCTTCAGAATGTAGTGCGAATAAGGGTGGTAAAGGGGAACTGGATGAAGTGGATATGGTGGGGGGTCTTCCCATAGCAGGTCCATCATTGATTAGTTTTTTTGCTCTTTAGATTGCACCACCTGAAACACCTGACTCCAAAGTTCGTATGGTTATCATTACTGGACCGCCGGAGGCCCAATTCAAGGTTTTGGTCTTTATTGTTTTCCAAGCTGAACATGGGAGGAATTGAGGTTGGGTATTTCCTCTGTGGTAGGAAAAAGGCTGGGGCAGTTTGCTGTTAGCCGTCAAGCCTCATCATACCTTTAAGCCTTCCCTGCAGGATAAAGGGCTGCAGAGCTATTTTCAAATTGACGTAAAACTCAATTTCTGTTGACTTCCACTTCCCTTTTTAAAGTCAACAGAAGAAGATGGGAAGGAAGGAAGTCTGAAGGCATCTTATTTGCACTCTGCCTTCATTTCTAAGGAAGGCCTTTGATGCCAGATTCTCTTCTTTTATGTCCCCACTAAATCCTAAGGCTCTCGAACTTCTGATCAGACAGCCAAAAAATGAACCATCTATTAGCTTAACTTAACCTATAGAGGACTGGGACAGCTCTCTGGGCCACTGGAGTGTCAGGCAGCCCTGCCCTCTGTGTGACTTGATTAGTTGCCATTTAGGGCCTTGAAATGCTGGTCAATGCCATGTCCAGATAAATGTAATCATCCCAGACCCCATAGGTCTGGTTTGTAGCTTGTGAATTACGTTCCTCTGGGAAATATTTTTTCCCTTGGGAAGTGTTTATTCGCTTACTCATAACTCATAATCTCCACCCAGGGTCTCCAGTGTGATAGCTAAGCAGAAGAAATGCTGACAAGCTGCCCACCTGCGCCTTGCCCTTCAGCTGTCTTAGATGGTTGGCCTGCCTAGGATGGGGAGGGCCTGTGGGCCAGAACTTGGGGGCTATACTTCCTTTTCCCCACTTTTCCTTTTTGTCACAGATACACATGATCCACTGATTAACAATTACCTCCTCTTCCCAGGCTCAGGGAAGAATCTATGGCAAACTCAAGGAGGAGAACTTCTTTGGTCCCAAGGAGGAAGTGAAGCTGGAAACCCACATACGGGTGCCAGCATCGGCAGCCGGCCGGGTCATTGGCAAAGGTGGCAAAACGGTGAGCTGGAGGGCCAGGTTGAAAGCCCTGGGCCTTGATCTCCAATCCCAGCAGCTCTCTCTGGGCTCCTGCGCTGCTCAACTTCAGTTCTCCTGATTTGTTCATTTGCTTGATTCTACTCCCCAAGCTCAGCTCCTGACTCTTCCAGTTTCTCCCCATTAGTCACCCTGGCCCCTCCCTCCAACCCCACCCATGCTTTTTTGATGGCATCCTGAGCTCCTCTCTGGCCACCCCCAGGTGAACGAGTTGCAGAATTTGACGGCAGCTGAGGTGGTAGTGCCAAGAGACCAGACCCCTGATGAGAACGACCAGGTCATTGTGAAAATCATCGGACATTTCTATGCCAGTCAGGTACATATGGTGCGCCCCCCACCCCATTTCGAGAGGGCTACAGGAGCCCAGGGAGCAGAGAAGCAGAGACTCCAGAGGTTGACTTGCATGACCTTGACAAATCCTGTGGCCTCAACCACATCTGCCTGCATCTGGGCTAGGTTGTTACCCTCTTTAAGATGCAGAAGTAGGATGCGTGGATGACTTATTCCCTCTGATTACTCTCTAGGGAAAGTGATTTGACAACTTTCATGTATATATATTGCATATAACATTACTACATATATTGTATATTGTAACACATATATATGTAATACGTTAAACATTAGTCCCTCCCTAGTCCCTTTCTGCACTGGTTAGGAAAGAAGATTGGTTTTGTTCATGGAATAATGATAACAGTACTAATACTCTGGATTGATTGCATTTTTGAAATGTAATCCCTCTGCTTTTCTCAGAATGGCTGTTCCCTCCCTGGTTTCTGCTCTTCCACCCTTCCCTTCCTTTCCCAGAACTCATCATCGCTGTCCAGCACTGGGACAGGCTCCAGAGCCTAGAAGGAAAGGCCAAATATCAGGTTCAAATTTTGCTGAACCTCAACAAGGCAGGCAAACAGGTGGTTGACAGCTAATGGTGTTTTCCTAAAACCTTAAACCTGTCAGTGTTAGAACTGGAAAGGAACTTTGGAGACTGTTGATCACAGTTCCTACAATTCATAGAGGATATCTGGATTTCAGCAGGCTTGTGGTCTGCTGGGGCTGCTAGAGCAATTGGAGCAAACTGGCTCTTGGATTTTTGGCTTTCAGTGCCGTGTGGTATATAGCATCAAGTATGAAGGTTTTGGAGTCAGGGAGCTTTGACCTCAAACTTCACATATATAGCCTTTCTGCTATGTGACCTTGGATAAGTAACTTTGTCTGATAATCCTTTGAGAAGTATTAATAAGATAGGTTTTAGTTACATCTCAATAATATATACTTATGTGTGTGTGTGTGTGTGTGTGTGTGTGTGTGTGTCTGTGTGTGTGTGTATATATATATATATATATATATAAAAAACAAAAAAATATTAACAAGAGCCTTAACAATAATATCTAAGACTTACAGGTACTTTTGATGTAAACCAGCACTGTTTTATGTGGTTTATGTATATTAACTCATTTAATTCCCACAACAGTTTCATTTTATAAACGAAGCTTAAGAGGATAAATGGGATCTTTAATTCAGCTATTTTGTTTTTTAAAGAGAGTAAATATATCCAAAGATGGACAAAGTCAGGATATATTAATATTACATACTGTAGCAATTTCAGCTGATCAGAATAAGAATTAAATGAAAAGCTATGTAAAAACATCAAGCCAGGGTTGATGAAGTTGGACCTCTTACTGATTTCCACATTATTTTCCCAACCTAGATCAACTTCCTTTTTTTTTTTTCTTTATGGAGATAGGGTCTTGCTCTTGTCTCCCAGGCTAGAGTGCAGTGGTGTGATCATGGCTCACTGCAACCTCTACCTCCCAGGCTCAAGTGATCCTCCCACCCTAGTTCCCACAAGTAGTTGGGACTACAGGCAGGCAGCACCACACCCAGCTAATTTTTGTATTTTTTTTTTGCAGTGATGAGGTTTCACCATGTGGCCCAGGCTGGTCTTGAACCTATGGGCTGAAGCGATCTAGTGATCTGACTGCCTCAGCTTCCCAAAGTGCTGGGATTACA
>NW_016107438.1:2282652-2293370 GCF_001604975.1 Cebus imitator
AGAGACAGGGTTTCACCATGTTGACCAGGATGGTCTCGATCTCTTGACCTCGTGATCCACCCGCCTCGGCCTCCCAAAGTGCTGGGATTACAGGCTTGAGCCACCGCGCCCGGCTCAGTTTCCTCTTTAACCAGGAAAGGAAGCACTCATTTATGGAAAGGAGACATTCTTCTGGTCTTCATTCTATGAAGTGAATCCCGTTTTGCAGTTGATTTGCCTTATACAACTTTATTCTTAGGGAAGAACCTTTTAAGAAGGAAATAATAAAAGATTTGGTATTTTGTACATTTTTACAGTGAAGCTTATGTATTTATGCTTTTTGACTAACCCATATCTGGACTTTATTATTTATTTAAAAATTTTTTTCTGAGACAGCGTTTCACTGTGTCACCCAGGCTGGAGTGCAGTGACACGATCTTGGCTCACTGCAAGCTCCACCTCAACCTCCTCACCTCAATCATTTGCAACCTCCGTTCAAATGATTCTTCTGCCTCAGCCTCCCAAGTAGCTGGGATTATAGGCACACGCCACCACACTTGACTAATTTTTGTATTTTTAGTAGAGATGGGGTTTCACCATGTTGGCTAGGCTCCTCTTGAACTCCTAACCTTAGGTGATTTCACCCACCTTGGCCTCTCAAAGAGCTGGGATTACACAGGCGTGAGTGACTGCGCCTGGCCATATCTGGACATTTTATTCCTTTTCCTGGAGTATTAAAATGAGGCGTGGATTTGTGATCTCTTAAGCTATGACCCTCTTAAACAACACTGTAAAACAGGGGTCCCCAACCCCCAGGTCACGAACTGGTACTGGGCCACACAGCAGGAGGTGAGCAGCAGGTGAGTGGGCTTTACCTCCTGAGTTCTGCTTCCCGTCAGATCAGTGGGACATCAGATTCCCATAGGAGCATGAACCCTGTTGTGAAGTGCTCGAGGAATGCGTAGCGCATTGGAGGCATCTAGGTTATGCACTCATAATGAGAATCTAACTACTGACTGCTGATCTGAGGTTTCATCCTAAACCACGCCCACACCCACACCCCCACTCCTGTCCATGGAAGAAAAATTGTCTTCCATGAAACCAGTCCCTGGTGCCAAAACAGTTGGGGACCACTGGTCTACAACATGTAATATATTTCTACCTAGAAACTCTCTAGGCATTCTATTTTGGGTTCGGTAATGTGTATCAACTTTGTCAAGTTTTAGATTCTGATGAATGGATTTATATTACTGTTTCTCCTCCCATCACATCTCCCAACCCCATCTCCCACCCACATCCACCATGTTTGCTGTATTTTCCAGTGGATGCTCAGGCTTCACTGGAAGCAAAGAAATAACAAGGTCACCCCAACCCTCATTCTTCCTCGTTATCTTTCTTCTGAGTCCCATGTGACCTGTTCTGTTTATTGCTTGTATCTGGACCTGATGACTTCTCTTTCGTGAAAGACTGTTTCCTTGGAGGTCCTCACCCCACCTTCTTGCTTGCTCTTGCCACAGATGGCTCAGCGGAAGATCCGAGACATCCTGGCCCAGGTTAAACAGCAGCATCAGAAGGGACAGAGTAACCAGGCCCAGGCACGGAGGAAGTGACCAGCCACTCCCTATCCCTTCAAGTCCAGGACAACAACGGGCAGAAATCCAGAGTGTGCTCTTCCCGGCAGGCCTGAGAATGAGTTGGGAATCCGGGACACCTGGGCCGGGCTGTAGATCAGGTTTGCCCACTCGCTTGAGAAAGATGTTCCAGTGAGGAACCCTGATCTCTCAGCCCCAAACACCCAGCCAATCGGCCCAACACTGTCCGCCCCTTGGGGTGTCAGAAATTCTAGTGCAAGGCACTTTTAAACGTGGATTGTATAAAGAAGCTCTCCAGGCCCCACTAAGAGGGAGGATAACACCCCAGTGGGAAGAAAAATAAAATTTCCATCAGGTTTTAAAAACATGCAGAGGGGTGTTTTAATCAGCCTTAAAGGATGATTCATTTCTTGACCCTACTAACACTTTTCCAGTATTCTTCCTCCTACTTGGGTAATTGATTAAAATACCTCCATTCACCACCTCTTTCTATATTTACACTAATTGTTTTATCTTTATTGCTACCAGATAAAAATGGGAAGGAATGCATCGCTTTGCCTACAATATTGACTCAAGGTAAAAGAATGGTCAGTGCCTATAGATTACTCCCTAACCAATCAATAGGTATAATAAGGAATGAAGAAGAGGGAAAAATGGAGAGAAAGATGGTTAAAATACATAGTAATCCACGTTTAAAAGGAGTGCCCCTGTGGCTGATCTATTCCAGATCACCATCTTCAAATTGGCACAACTGAAATTTCCCCACTGTGTTGGGGCTTCCCCACCACATTCACGTCCCTCTTCCATGTAGGTTCCACATTATGTCCAGGTGCACATAGGTGGTATTGAATGCTCAGCAGGGTAGGGGCTGACCACTGTCCCTGATTCCCATCGTTCTCAGGCGGATTTTATATTTTTTTAAAGTCTATTTTAATGATTGGATATGAGCACTGGGAAGGGGACGCTAACTCCCCTTGATAAAGTCTCAGTTCCATGGAGGACTTGAGTGGCCCCAAAGGCTGCCACGGTGCCCTCACCCCAGCCCGTGTACTCCCATAAGGGCTGGTTCCTAGAGGCAGGGGTTGTGGGGCACTCCCAGCCACGGCACTGTTTCCTTGGTAGTGGGACTTGGAACCCAACCCTGAACTCCCGATAAAGCTAAAGTCCATCATCTGGCAAATTCAGTAAATTGGAGAGTACTTGCTTTTGTTTGTATCTGAGAGGAATTTTTAACGGACGGCTTCTGTCTCCGTGAATTATTATTGGCATATTCAGAATACCAGCAGCATTGTACACGAAGGGGGTAAATAAGCTTAATTTATTAATTTACCAGGCTCAGTAAGATCCCATGGAGTGTTTAGCCCTTGTAGGGGACAGAAGCCATCAGTTAAATGAGGTTAGGCCTCCCCTCCTAATATACTGATTGACAATGCATATTAGCCAGGTAATGCACTTTAGCTACCCTGGACAATGCTATCAAGTGTGCTGGGAAGGGAGGAAGGCCTCTCTACATGTGGAAAAGCCCATGTGTGGAGTTCCCCTCCTTTCAACATTGCAACAACGGTAACAACAAGACAACCGCAACATGTGGGCGTAGTCAGGCAATGCTGTGTGCGAAGTAAACTACCTCAAGGTATGAAGTTACCTCAGCAATTATTTTCCTTTTTGTTCCCCCCAACCCCATTAAAAAATTTTTTTTTGATTTTTGTTTTTTTTTGCGGCTTGCTGATATTTTATATAAAAAAGAAAAGCAAAGCAAAAGAGAAGCTGATAGTCTTGAATATTTTATTTTTTTAATGAAAAGAAAAAACAAGAAAGTTATGTTTCATAATTTCTTACAACATGAGCCAGTAACCCTTTAGGAACTCTCTATGGAGAACAGGCCTGGTGGGAAAGGCTGTGGGGGCTGGCCCCTTAGGAGGAGGCTAGCTAGTGCTACTAGGTTTTTGAGAGCCCAGAGGGGCAGAGCCCAGAGCCTTATTTGGCTCTGATCTCTGACTTCTAGAGCCCCAGCTGCCGGCCGCTGCTGGAATATCCTACCTGATAGGGTTAAAAGGCTTAGCAGAGCTGGGGGCCCTCAGTGTGGCAAAACAATGTCTAACAACCAGCCACCTGACCCTTGGTCTCCTCTCTTTCCTCCTTTGGTTAAACAGCATCCCAGCCAGCTTTTCCCACCAGTGGTGCTGTTGAGATATTTTAAAATATTGCCTCCGTTTTATCGAGGAGAGAAATAATACCTAAAAAATATACCCTTTAAAAAAAATCTATATTTCTCCGTCTAAAAATATGGGAGCCAAAATTCCATTCATGGAAGAAAGACAAGGCCACCCTCTCGCCCTCAGAGAGGTCCACCTGGTTTGGCATTGCAATGCTTTTCATTATTTTTGTTACTGTTTCATTTCAATTACATCTTGGTATTCTTCTTAATCTACATCCATAGATCCAAGGGGCAAACGGATACTAAATAACTGCCCCCACCTCTTTCTCCCTGTCTTCTTTAGATTGGTCTGATTGATTTTAAAAGTGGACCCAAACTTAGGGAATTACTGATTTAGGGTGGCTGGTGGCAAGGAGGGGCAGGGGATATGGAGCCATGACTGGGACAGGTTCCTGCCTTATCACTTTCTCCCTAGGACATTCCCTTGTAGCCCCCAGAACTGTCTGGCTCAAATTGAAGAGAAGCAGAAAAGCATTTAAGGATCACATCAGGCCAGTAGAATTAAGCGTCTCCACCTGTCCCAACCACAGAAAGGGTCTCCCAGTTTTCCATCTCTGGCTCTCTATGCTTTATCCCAAAACAAAGCAGATAACGTTCAGACATCGGCCATTTAGTAATTTAAAGCGAGTTTCCAGCAGCAAGCATGCTTTGATATCTGGTTCAGGCTATCATCAGGAAGAAAAAAAATATCCCACAGTACCTGAAATGTGATTGTTGCAGTGTTCAGTTTCCTTGGGGGTCTGCTCCCTTCACAACTTGAGTCCAAGTCCTTTTCCGTTGGCTGATTCAGCTCCCAGAAGAGACCAGGAAGTGTGTGGCAAGGGACTGGAAAAACTTCACTTGCTTAGATTATTAGGCAAGGCACCGCTAGTTGTTGATATTTGCACCAGCAGGAAGATCGTGGAAGTTATACCACTAGTAAGCAAAAGGAGCATGGTTTGGTGCTTAAGGTTTAGTGGGATGAAGGACCTGTCTTGGTGGGCCCTCCTGTGCCCCGTAGGCTAGGTCTTAGGGCAACTCTTTGCCTTCCTACTCAGTGCCTCCATTTCCCCATCCTTGGTGAGATAGCAAGCTATTGTGAAAAGCACTTGGGAGATTTGGATGATTTGAGAAGAGTGACTTAAAAAAAATGCTTCTGTGCTCTAAGATATATATGTGTGTGTGTGTGCTGCATATATATTTTTAAGAAAGGACCATCTCTTTAGGATCTATTTTTAAATTCTTTGAAACACATAACCAAAATGGTTTGATTCACTGACTGACTTTGAAGCTGCATCTGCCAGTTACACGCCAAATGGCTTTAATCCCCTCTCGGGTCTAGTTGCCTTTTGCAGTTGGGGTTGTGGACTCAGCTCCTGTGAAGGGGTCTGGTTAGGAGAGAGCCATTTTTAAGGACAGGGAGTTTTATAGCCCTTCTACTCTTCACTTCCCTTCTCCCAGTCCTTATCAATCTTTTTTCCTTTTTCCTGACCCCTCCTTCTGGAGGCAGTTGGGAGCTATTCTCTTGTTTATGCCTCACTATTGGCAGAAAAGACCCCATTTAAAAGCCAGAGAACACTGGAAGGGGATGCTCTAGTTGGTTCTATGTGTCCATTTTCCTCTGTGCCAAAGACAGACAGACACAGGATGAGAGAGGATGTTTCTGAATCAAAGCAGTAGCCAGCTTTGGACACATACCTGGCTGCCTGAGGAGGAAGGCCTCCTGGAAACTGGGAGCTAAGGGCAAGGCCCTTCCCTTCAGAGGCTCCTGGGGGACTAGGGTGTGGTGTTTGCCAAGCCAAGGGGTAGGGAGCCAAGAAGTTGGTCCGTCAGCTCCTGGTTGCACTTTGGGGAAGGAGAGGAAGTTTGGGGCTCCAGGTAGCTCCCTTTTGTGGGACTGCTCTCAGTCCCCTACCCCTACTGCAGAGATAGCACTGCCGAGTTCCCTTCAGGCCTGGCAGATGGGCAGTGAGGAGGGGCCTCAGTTAGCTCTCAAGGGTGCCTTCCCCTCCTCCCACCCCAGACATACCCTCTGCCAAACTGGGAACCAGCAGTGCTAGTAACTACCTCACAGAGCCCCAGAGGGCCTGCTCGAGCCTTCCTGCCCCACAGGAGAAGCTGGTGCCTCTAGGCAACCCCTTCCTCCCACCTCTCATCAGGGGTAGGGGGGTTCTCCTTTCTTTCCCCTGAAGTGTTTATGGGGAGATCCTAGTGGCTTTGCCATTCAAACCACTTGACTATTTGCTTGTTTCTTGAAAACCAGTAGAAGGGAAACAGCACAGCCTGTCACAGTAATTGCAGGAAGATTGAAGAAAAATCCTCATCAATGCCAGGGGACATAAAAGCCATTTCTCTTCCAAATACTCGATAATTTAGATGCAGAACATTTTTCTGTATTCAGACTTAGAGTAACACCAGCTGAAAACTTCAGTTTCTTTCCTTTGGATACATAAGGCTTCTCTATTAGGATATGGGACAGGGAGGAGGCCTCATGTCTAAAGGGGGATTTAGGGGTGAGAGCCCCAGCCCTGACCCTCGGCCCTGTGCCCTGCTTTGGGGGCACAGTCTGATGGCGCCTTTGCAGGCGCCTTAGTTTGGTTGACTCCGGATGGACAAAAGAAAAAGAATAGTTTTTCTTGAATGAAATAGCAGGAAGCTCCTCAGGAGCATGTGTTTTGATTAACCGCAGGTGATGGATGCTACGAGTATAAATGGATTAACTACCTCAATCCTTACAGTAAGATTGGAACTAAGGGCAGGGACTCGTGCATAAGGGTATGCATCCCAGCCAGGACAAGTAAGTTGAGGCTTGTGCCACAAAAGGTTTGTCCTTGGGGAACAAGCAGGCCTGCCAGGATTCCCCCCCATCAGTTGGGCTGGGAGGGCTGGCCGTGAGGTCCCCGCTTTCTGTTTTCCTTGCCCATGTGTCACCCCTTTGGCCTCCAGCTTGTCCCTCACTTTCTATAGCTTTGTTGGACCAGATGGTGAGGAAAGGAATGGCCGCCTCCCTTCTAGAGGAGGCTGGCTGGAGTGAGACCTGGGGCTTGGTCTGGAACCCACCCACACAGCCCCTAAGTCAGAAAGTCTGGGGAAGCCAGATCTGAGACCTCTTCAACAGGGTTTCTTTGAGATCCTACACCTCCACTGGGCCCCTTCTCAGTCTTCAAGGGGGCCCCAGTTGGCTCTAGAAGAAGAGGTGGAGCAGGATCCTTTGCCCTGGGAGAGTCTGAGGGCCTGGTCCTTGGACTCATTCAGGCCGTCTTTGTAGTTGGGGGAGTTCCACTGGGCAATCCCAGCTCCTCCCCACCCTCTAATGGACCTCCTCATAGAAGCCCCGTTTCACTTTTGTTTTATCTACCTCTTAGCAAAACAATAGATAAATTAGGTAGTGGCAACTCCACTTGCTTAGGTTAGGGGGGGAAAAAGATTTCTTTTTCCAAAGGAAAAAAATATACCTTGAGAATACTTTCCAAAAAATAAAAAAAAAATAAAAAAAACCAAAAAAAAAGTTTTTTTTTTTTTAAAAAGAGGGAGACATTTTCCAGTGATCACTGGATTGTTTTAATTTCCCAAGCTTTTTTTTTTTTCCCCCATAAATAAGTTTCACTCTGGCGATTTTCTTCACTTGTTTAAAATAACGTGCTAGCTATTCTAACAGGTACAGCTTTCACAGTCTGCCCCTGGCTTGTCTCACCCCACCCCCACCCCATTCCTGTCAGTGAGCCCTTCCTGCACTTCTCTCCCTTCTCCCCTCCCAGCCAGCTGACTTCAGTCACCCCTGCCCCTGCCAACAAGCTCCCAGGAATAAAGGCTTTGTTTTGGGGATGCTTAACTCTTGACTGGCACTTACCCACTGTGGGGCTGGGGAACCACTTGTAACATTTCTGTGCAAATTTTATGTTAGCCACTGCTATGTAAAAGCACGTTCAAAATGAATTTCAGCAGATGATGAGTTACCAGAATGAATAAACGTCCTCCGCCACCATTTGGAGTCTCTCTTTTCTCCGGAATCTTGATCCTGGTCCCCAATAAATGAAAAGAGCCTCCTCCCCTGAGACAAAGTGGATTTGTAAGCAGTTCTGAGACATCCTTCTGAAGCAGAAGAGGGAAAGATGTATTTTGATGAGTGCAAATTGGGACGGGCTGGAGGCCTACTGCTTGGGAACGTTTTAAAAAATACGAGTGCTACCTTATTCTGTAATTTCGGCAACTTTGAAAATTGTGTTTTACTGGATTCTGCCAGCCATCACCACCCAATTTTGATTGTATCCCTCCTCCCATCTTTAATCTGTGCATTGCTTTGTCTGGGGGAGGTGGGGCAGCTGGCTCAGATGTTGGAGTTTGTTCTTTGATGGATGAACGAACACTCCAGTTTTCTTTCCCGTGAAGCCACAAACCACTTCATTTTGCTGTTTCAATTTCAAAATAAAAGGAAACTTATATTGAAAGGTGAGTGTGTTTGTGTCTCAGGGTTTTTGGGTCTGGGAGCGGAGATGCTCAACCTCAGCATGGGAGCCCTGGTTCCCAGGGACCTGAGTCATCCAAATGCAAAGTAGGCATTTTTTTTTTTTCAATGTACAGAAGAGTGGTTTTTAAATGGTACCTTGCTCTTAATCAGCTTTGCATATTGGGAGGAGGGCAGGTGAGGTGTTTGGAATGACAGCTCCAGCATTAAAGAAGATGTTGGGACATCACTACAGAAAATTACCTGTCCAAGAAGTCACAAGTGTGTGTCACTCTTCCTAACACTTGCCCTAAGAAAAAAATGTAAATGACTTCTATTTCTGGGTTTTCTGTAAAGGGAAAGGTCTATTCTGACTCTGCCCTCTCCAATTTTTTTTTCATTTTGGGTGTTTTTTTGTTTGTTTTTGAGATGGGATATTACTCTGTCATCCAGGCTGGAGTGCAGTGGGGTGATTTTGGCTCACTGCAGGCTCCACCTCCTGGGTTCAAGTAATTCTCCAGCCGCAGCCTCCTGAGTAGCTGGGAGCTGGGACTACAGGCGTGTGTCATCACCATGCGCTAATTTTTGTATTTTTTGTAGAGATGAGGTTTCGCCCTGTTGGCCAGGCTGGTCTCAAACTCCAGGCCTCAAGTGATCCACCTGCCTTGACCTCCCAGAGTGCTGAGATTACAGGTTTGAGCCACCAGGCCTGGCCTAAATAAATACTTTGTAACATGATTTTTTATATAAAAATATTTTATAACATGATTAAGATAAAATGATTAAGATTCAAATACTCTAATTCGGCCAGGCTCAGTGGCTTACGCCTGTAATCCCAGCACTTTGGGAAGCTGAGGCGGGTGGATCACCTGAGGTTGGGAGTTTGAGACCAGCCTGACCAATATGGAGAAACCCCATCTCTACTAGAAGTAGAAAATTAGCTGGGTGTGGTGGTGCATGCCTGTAATCCCAGCTGCTTGGGAGGCAGAGGTTTCAGTGAGCTGAGATTGCACTCCAGCTTGGGCAACAATAGTGAAATTCCGTTTTAAAAAAAGGTACTCTAATTCAGATTGTCAGTCCAAATACACTTCATGCTGACTACTGAACCGACCCATTAAGATCAAGAATAAAATCCCAAAGATTACTGCATAGCTACATTTTAAAGTTATGGGCAGAGCAATACAGTAAGATACTAAGTGGAAAAAATGTATTAATATAAGAAACGTCATTATTTGCAATTAATATTGCAAGTCCAAAAAGTAAACTTTTTTTTTTTTATGACGGAGTTTCAGTCTTGTCGCCCAGGTTGCAGTGCAGTGGCACGATTGCGGCTCACTGCAACCTCTACTTCCAGGTTCAAGTGATTCTCCTGCCTCAGCCTCCTGAGTAGCTGGGATTACAGGTGCCCACCACCACACCCAGCTAATTTTTGTATTTTTAGTAGAAATGGGTTTCACTATGTTGGCTCGGCTGGTTTTGAACTCCTGACCTCAGATGATCACCCAGCTCGGTCTCCCAAAGTACTGGGATTCTATGAGTGAGCCACCGAGCCTGGCCCTTAATAAGCTTGTAATTAATATAATCTAGTAAAAGGCTGAGTGTGGTGGCTCATGCCTGTAATCCCAACACTTTGGGAGGCTGAGAGGTGGGTGGATCACCTGAGGTGGGGAGTTTGTGACCAACATGGAGAAACCCCACCTCTACTAAAAATACAAAATTAGCCAGGTGTGATGGTGCATGCCTGTAATCCCAGTTACTCGGGAGGCTGAGGCAGAATTGCTTGAACCTGGGAGGTGGAGGTTGCGATGAGCCAAGATCACGCCATTGCACTCCAGCCTGGGCAACAAGGGGGAAACTCAATCTCAATAATATGTATTAATTTAGTAAAGGGGTCATTTACATATAAATATCTTAAAAGCAACAAGGCTGGGCGTGGTGGCTCACGCCTATAATCCCAGCACTTTGGGAGAGCGAGGCAGGCAGATCACGAGGTCAGGAGTTCAAGACCCTGTCTCTAAAGATAACAAAAAATTAGCCGGGCGTGGTGGCATGCACCTGTAGTCCCAGCTCCTTGAGAGGCTGAGGCAGGAGAATCACTTGAAGGAGGTGAAGATTGCAGTGAGCTGAGATCGTGCCATTGCACTCCAGCCTGGGCAACAGGGCAAGACTCCATCTCAAAGAAAGAAAGAAAGAAAAACAACAATAAAAAAAGTTATAAGTAGGCCAGGCACAGTGGCTCATGCCTATAATCCCAGCACTTTGGGAGGCTGAGGTGGTGGATCATCTGAGTTCAGGAGTTTGAGACCAGCCTGGCCAACATGGTAAAATCTCATCTCTACTAAAAAGGCAAACATTAACTAGGTGTGGTGGTGTGTGCCTGTAGTCACGGCTACTCTGGAGGCTGAGACAGGAGAGTCATTTGAACCCAGAAGGCAGAGGTTGCAGTGAGCCAAGATCAAGCCACTGCACTCCAGCCTGGGTGACGGTGAGACTCCATCTCAAAAAA
>NW_016107438.1:2293996-2295628 GCF_001604975.1 Cebus imitator
ATTCTCCTGCCTTAGCCTCCTGAGTAGCTGTGACTACAGGTGCCTGCCACCATGTCTAGCTAATTTTTGTATTTTTAGTAGAGACGGGATTTCATCATGTTGGCCAGGCTGGTCTCAAACTCCGGACCTTGTGATCTGCCTGCCTTGGCCTCCCAAAGTGCTGGGATTGCAGGTGTGAGCCACCGTGCCTGCTCTGACATTATTATTATTATTTTTTAACAGCAATGCTAGATACAAGAAGATGTTGGAGAAGTAAATAAGTTTATTTATTTTATTTATTTATTTTTTTTTAGTTTTAGTAGAGACAGGGTTTCATCATGTTGGCCAGGCTGGTCTTGAACTCCTGACTTCAAGTGATCCACCCGCCTCGGCCTCCCAAAGTGCTGGTATTACAGGCATGAGCCACCACGCCTGGCCTAGAAGTTTAAAAAATATTGAAGCACAAGAACTTAAAATCTAGATTTTTACATCCAACCAAACTACTCAAATATAGGTGCCTGATAATAAGATCCCCAGGAATGCAAGGCTTCAGAAGTTTTGTCCCACAAGGACTTACAAGAAAATAAGCAGTTTTGGATGAAATATTTTAAAAAGAGGCAAGACAAAGAGATACTGCAAGAGATATGTGAGAGTTTGTTGTCTTAACAGAATTAACTGAGACCAAAGAAAAAAATGTTTTATCCGTTATAATCCAGAAATAAGTCTAGAAGTATCCACACCATGAAGTCGGAGGAAGCAACCAAGGGGTGTGTGAGTGTGCTGCTGATGGAGATATATAGTTACCATTATTGTTATTATTTTTTGAGACAGTGTCTCTCTTGTCGCCCAGGCTGGAGTGCAGTGGCATGATCTAGGCTCACTGCAACCTCTGCCTCCTGGGCTCGGCTGATTCTCCCACCTCAGCCCCCTGAGTAGCTGGGACTACAGGTGCGTGTCAGATTTTTTTTTTTTTTTAATAAGGAATTTAAAAAGAAAATGAAAAGAGGTCAGCTGTTTGCAGTGGAAAAGCAAGGCAGAGGGTAACAAGAGGCCTGAGATGGAACCTAGAGGATGTGAGGGGTACAGTGGCCAGCCTCAGGTTTTTGTTGAAATGTCACCTGAGATCTCAGAGATGCCTTCTATGACCATCAAGTGGTCTTGCAACCTCTTCCTCAAACCCAACATGCTCTCCCCTTTCTCAGCTTTAGTTTTCTCTACAGAAGTTTTATTTTATTTTTTTTTTAGACAAGAGTCTCACTCTGTCTCCCAGGCTGTAGTGCAGTGGTGCTATCTGGGCTCACTGTAACCTCCACCTCCGGGGTTCAAGCAATTCTCCTGCCTCAGCCTCCTGAATTGCTGGGACTACAGGGAGTGCCATCACGCCTGGCTAATTTTGTTGGCGGGGGAGTGATGTAGTCTTGCTCTGTCCCCAGGATGGAGTGCAGTGGTGCCCTCAGAGTAGAGCTGCAGGATACCAAACCACAGAGCTGCAGCCTCAGCTTGGCTCCTCCTCAGTAGGGTGTTCCATACCTCGTGGGACAAAGATCATGGGAGCAGGTGCCTTTGGCTTATCCTTCTTTTCACCATTGATGTAAATAGTAACGTGTTGAATCTAAGAGTGGCTCACTGTATCTCTCTCTCTTTTTTTTTTTT
>NW_016107438.1:2296093-2299766 GCF_001604975.1 Cebus imitator
TTTAGACAGAGTCTCACTCTGCTGCCCAGGCTAGAGTGCAGTGGTGAGGTCTCAGCTCACCACAACCTCCGTCTCCCAGGTTCAAGCGATTCGCTTACCTTAGCTTCTTGAGCGTCTGGGATTATAGGCACATGCCATCATGGCCAACTAAGTTTTTGTATTTTTAGAAGAGATGGGGTTTCACCATCTTGGCCAGGCTGGTCTTGAACTCCTGACCTAGTGATCCACCCACCTCAGCCTCCCAAAGTGCTGGAATTACAGGTGTGAGCCACCACGCCTGCCCCCCTCCCCTGCCTTTTTTTTTCCCCCTGAGATAGTCTTGCTCTGTCACCCAAGCTGAGTACAGTGGTGCGATCTTGGCTCACTGCAACCTCTACCTCCCGGGTTCAAGCAATTCTCCTGCCTCAGCCTCCCCAGTAGCTGGGATTACAGGCACCCACCACCGTCCCCGACTAATTTTTGTATTTTTAGTGGGGATGGAGTTTCACTATGTTGGCTAGGCTGGTCTTGAACTCCTGACCTCATGATCCACCTGCCTCAACCTCCCAAAGTGCTGAGATTACAGGCGTGAGCCACCATGTCCGGTCTTTTTGTATGTTTACTGGTCAAATTGTCAGATCTTGGCCTTGCCGTATCTTGTACTCAGGAGTTTGACAAATTTGCCATCTAGTGGTAGGGATTGTAAAGTTACAGTGCCCTGAAAAGACAACTCGAGGCTGAGTGTGGCGGGTCACACGTGTAAACCCAGCTAGAGCAGGAGGCTGGCTTGAGCCCAGGAGTTTGAGACCAGTCTGGGCAACAAAGCGAGACCTGGTCTCTACTTTATAAAAAAAAAAAAAAATGACTTGAGGCTTTGTGAGATAACATAAGGAGGTGATCTGTGTGCCCCAGGATCTGATAGCATGGCCCTCACCTGAGTGGCAGGTGAGAGGGAAGGAGCAGGATCTTCCCACTCTCCTACTTGTTCAGGGGCTGCATGGATCTAGTGAGGGGATGGGACTTCCAGGGAGCTGGCAGCTCATGCCACCTGTTGATAAACATTGGAAGGCAGGCCAGGGTGGTGGCTCACACCTGTCATCCCTTTACGCTTTGAGAGGCTGAGGCGGGAAGATAGCTTGAGCCCAGGAATTCAAGGCCAGTCTGGGCACCATAGTGAGACCCTGTCTCTACAAAAAATAAAAAGATTAGCTGGGCATGGGGTGAATGACTATAGTCCCAGCTACTCGGAAGGCTGAGGTGGGGAGGACTCCTTGAGCCCGAGAGGTCGAGGCCACAGCTACCATCGTGTCACTGCACTCTAGCCTGGGTGACAGAGGGAGACTCTTATCTCAAAAAATAAAACTAAAATTAAACAAAACCCCAAAAATACGTTGGGAGGTCCAGCGGCTAGAGGCAGGGTTGGTACCCAGGTGTTGAAAGTGATTTGGAGGCTGAGTTAATGATTACTTAAAACCAAAAGTAAGTGCAAAGCTGCGCTCCCTGGTGCAAATTACTCTGTGTGCTTCTAGCTACTGCGTAACTCCTGCATACATGTGTTAAAAGTCCTTGGTCTCCGTTTCTGTAAAAAAAACTGCTTAACAGATTAGGCAAAAAACTTGCAGTGAAGGGGTGGGGGGAAGGATAAAGTGACTTTGCAATTGAGGCTCCAGCCCATTCACTGTAATGAACTATTGTAAAAATGTGTCATTGGTGCTGAAATGTGTTACAAGTTTGAATTGAGGCTTTTTTTTTCCTGCTCCTTGCAAAAAGCAGGGCTGTCCCATAGGCAGTGTGCCCAGAGTAGCCACATGTTTGAATTTTGAATGTGCATAAAGTGTTGGAAAATTCTTCTGGTGTCCAAAATTTTCACTCTATAATGATGGCTTGCTGACTGGCAAGTTAAAGGTCTCATTCTTAGTGGCCTTGGCTGCCTGCCAGTGGAGCAACCCCGACCCATAAGCCCCAATAAAACTCAGGGCCTGCTTGCCAAGTAAAGTATTTTAAAACAATGTAGGTGGATTTACAACACTGAATTTCTCTGGCAGTTAAGGAGAAACTTCTGTCTTTTACAAAGTAACAAACTGTTCCTGGTACAGAACTTGTAACTCCTAACAAAAGTTGGCCAAAGATGTCCTGTTTGTCTTGCTGTAATACAGGCTTTATTAGTTTCCTAAGGGCTTTCTACAGAGCCTGTGAGATCAGCAGGCCAACCAGCCAGGTACGGATCAGGATGCTTGGATGGTAGTGACCTTGCCTGCTGAATGAAGAGTTTAGTGACAAAGGGGACCAGTGGCACTTGCCTGTTGCCCTGAAAAACCTAGTGGTTTGCATCGGTGGATTAGATATAAAGGGAAAAGGGCCCATAAAGCTATGAAAGCACACTGTGCTTGTTGCTCAGGGCCCTTTAGGACTGCCGGGAAAGCAAAACTGCTTCCCTCTGACCAGTAACCATGACCACAGATGAGATGCTCCCTGGTCATCAAGGGCAGTCAGTTATTCAGAGACGCACTGAGGTCCACTTTTGTAATGAGTGTGAAAGCAGGAACGTTAGAGAGAGGGTTGAGACTGGAGAGGTTGCTTCCTGGGCTGTAGATTAGGAAGCCACACAGGTTGTGCTATTTGAGGAGTAAAAATCACTTGGTTGCCTAATGACTGACCCCAAGCTCCAGGGTGGCCTACTGACCCCAAGCTCCACCTCCACCATACTGATGACATGAGCATGGAGGAAGAACATGTAAAGACCAATCAGATGGGAAAACCCCATCTCTACTAAAATTACAAACAATTAGCTGGGCGTGTGCTGCACACCTGTAATCCCAGCTAGCTGGGAGGCCGAGGCATGAGAATGGCTTGAACCCCGGAGGCAGAGGTGGCAGTGAGCTGAGATTGCACTGCTGTACTCCAGCCTGGATGACAGAGCGAGACCCTGTCTCAAAAAACAAACAAAACAAAACAAAAAACAAAAATGCTAATCAAGGCTGTTGCAGTCAGTGAGTCTTTTTTTTTTTCTTAGCGTATTTTAGGTTTGCAGTCAGTGAATCTTTATATCTACAGTAAAGACGTGGCCTACCCAAGAGAAGTTGCCATTGTCTGAGAAGCACTCATGGGAAACAGACCCCATAGCTGTTAGGGTCTTTGTAATCCTGGGCTAGGTTTATAATGAAAACATGAGTGTCCAGATGATGACACAGTCACTCGGGGTCAGACTGACCAGTTAGTTCAAATGGCATTGTCATGGACAATTAAGTCCAGAAAGCCATTCAGCTACTGGGCAACAAACTGCCTGGAATAGAAGCCTGGATACAGCCCAAGGTAAATGTGCTTCAGGCTAAAGGGGAGAGAAAGAGACAAATGGAAGTTTCAGACCACAGGACAAGGTAGACCTGGGAATTGCGCCTGGCCTGGGGGTCGCTGAAGAGGAGACTAAAAGCTAAAGTCAAGCAAACTGACTGTTTAGATAAGATGGTTCAATACCTGAGCAAATAGGGCTAGAAGATTAACTCCAGCATAAATTAGGAGCCAGTCGACCAAGTCAAGTTCTTGGGAACTATTAGGGGCTGAATTGTGTCTCCCCTAAATTCATATGTTGAAGCTCTAACTCCCAGTACCAACAATGTATTTGGAAATAGGGCCTGTAGTGGGGTGATTAAAATGACGCTGCTAGGGTGGGCCCTAATCCAATCTGACTGGCATT